>NC_137045.1:17388662-17474088 GCF_032717465.1 Coenobita brevimanus | reverse complement strand
TAGGACAGAGCCCTGAGAGACACCACTGTTGAGTAGATCTAGGAGAAGAACCATGGCCATCTACAACAGCTGGCTATAGAAATCGAGCCAGAAAGGAAGCTAGCGATGAAAGGCACAGATAGAAGGATAGAAACCGTAGGGAGGGCAGTTTGGAAATTAAAGATTTAAGTTGCCAGACCTTTCAGATCGAAAGCCTTTTGAGATGTCAAGTGCAATGGCAAAGCTTTCGCCAAAAGTCCCGAAAGGAGGATGACCAGGAGTCTGGAAAGGCAGTAGGTGAGAAGATCGCCGAGTGGAGCCGTCCCATTTGACGGAACCCATACTGACAATCGGAAAGAAGGTTGTTGATAGGAAAGATGCCTTAAAATTTTTCTATTAAGAATTGACTCGAAAACTTTTGAAATTACAGGACGTTAAAGCAATTGGACCGATAGTTGGAGGGTTGGGAGTGAAGTCACCCTTCTTTGGGACTGGCTGAATGAGAGCAAACTTCTCCCAGCAAGAAGGAAAGGTACAGAGTTGGACAGACAAGGAGACGAAAGAGTTTGCCTAGGCAGGGTGTAAGCACAGAAGCACAGTTCTTGAGAACAACAGGAGGGATCCCATCAGGCCCATATGCCTTGTTAGTACTGGAGGCCAGTGATGGCAGAAAATACATCAACTGAAGAAATTTTAATGTCAGCCATGAGGAAGTCAGAGGGGGAAGTGATGGAGGAACAGCACCGGAATCGTTCTAAGGTAGAATTGGAGGAGAAAGTCTGTGCGAAGAGATCTGCTTTATCAGTAGAAGAAATAGCTACAGAACCATCAGAGTAGAAAAGAGGAGGGAAGGATGATGAGGTAAAGTTGTTAGAAAGATTTTTGGCAAGATGCCAGAAGGAGCGGGGAAGAATTCGAGTTGGAGAGTTGAGAGCATTTAGTATGGATGAAATTATTTTTAGTAGAGCGAAGAACAGACTTAGCACGATTCCGGGCAGAAACGTAAAGATGATGTGATTCAGGGGTGGGTTGGCTCCGGTACCTTTTGTAGGCCCTCTCCTTGTTGCGGACAGCATTAGAACAAGCGTGATTAAACCAAGGCTTTCTTGCGTTAGTCAAAGGATATGAGAAAGGAATGTATGCTTCCATGCCCGAGAGAATAACCTCTGTAATGCGCAAGGCACACTCAGATGGCTCACGGCCATGGAAGCAATAATCATTCCAGGGAAAATCAAAGAAGTACTGCCTGAGGGCCTCCCAGTCTGCAGCTCCAAAATGCCACAGACGACGTTTCCCTGGAGGGTCCACAGGCCGTACCGGAGTGATAGGACAGGTTAAGGTAATAAGGTTGTGATCGGAGGAGCCCAACGGAGAGAAAAGATTAACAGAGTAAGCAGAAGGATTAGTTGTGAGGAAGAGGTCAAGTATATTGGAGCTCTTCCAAGGCGGTCAGGGATACGGGTAGGGTGCTGTACAAGCTGCTCTAGGTCATTAAGGATAGAAAAGATGTAGGCTTGTTCACCAGGTGGATCCGTGAAAGGAGAGGAGAGCCAAAGGTGGTGGTGAACATTGAAATCTCCAAGAATGGAGATTTCAGAGAAAGGAGAAAATGGATAGAATGCGTTCCATCGTAGAAGTAAGATAGTCGAAGAATTTTTGATAGTCAGTAGAATTAGGGGATAAGTAAACAGCACAGATATATTTAGTCAGAGAATGACAGGAAAGCCGAAGCCAGAGTGTGGAGAATTCAGAAGAATCAAGTTCAGGAACACGAGAGCAAGATAAGTCATTGCGTATATATACACAACAGCCACCTTTGGCTTTGAAATGAGTATAGAGAAAGTAGGAGGATACAGAAAAGGGTTTGCTGTCAGTTGCCTCAGACAGCTGAGTCTCCGTTAGAAAAAGAAGGTGAGGTTTAGAGGAGGAGAGGTGGTGCTCAACAGAGCGAAAGTTAGAGGAAAGGCCGCGAATGTTGCAGAAATGAAGAAGAAGAGAGTCAGACAGTGGTTCCAGGCACCTTGAGTCGTCATCGGGAGAGGGGCAGATGGTGGGGGCATTTATGGTCCCCCCCCCTGGGGACTCCGAGGCTTGATATAACGACGCCATTTTAGGTAAATTTTGAATAGGAAGTGTAGTGTGTACTGTGGATGTAGTTTGGTGAAGATAGTTAGAGAAATTTGTACTGGAGAGCATGCTGGCCTACTCTCTGTGTAACTGAGACACTGAAAAAGTTCAGCAAAGGGGGATGGTCAGGAACTAGTCCTGAGGGCTGATGAAACGGGAGCTCCAGCACTCCCTGTCATCAGCTTTCCATCCACCTCGGGAGTACTGCCCTGCTCGACTGGTGCTACAGTCTACTCCACCACTTGGTGGTGGCCAGAATTAAAGTTCAAGTAAGATGGAGGAATAAAAGAAGGGAAAGACGAGAGGAAGGAGTAGTTGCAAGGAGAGTGGAAAGGTTACAAGAGGATGAGAAAAAGGCAGAGTATAAGAGAGAAGTGGAGGAACGATTGGGCAAATATGAATTGGAGCAGATGGGAGACGTGGAAGGTGTGTGTAGAATATTTACAGAAGAAATATGTGCAGCATGTGATGTGGTGTGTGGAAGAGAAGACAGAGGGGGGTGCAAGGAACAGCATGGTGGACTGAAGAGGTGAAACAGGCTGTGGCACAAAAGAAGAAAGCTTACAATGAATGGATGAGAAACAGGGGCGTGGAAGAGGTTGAGAGGCGGAAGAGAGTTATATGTATAAAGAAAGAGAGAGGTGAAAAGATTAGTAAGAGAGAGTAAGAAGAGTGGATGAGGAATTTGGAAGGAATTTGAGTGTAAAGTGGAGGGAATGTAAGAAAATGTTCTGGAAAGAGGTGAAAAGAGTAAGACAGGGTGGAAGTGAAGTTAGCAGGGGAGTGCTCCCTACGTGTCAACAAGTGGGTTGGTGGAGGGTTAGTGCCCCTCCCCGTAAAACAACTAACTCAAAGTCAAATGGCCACCCCTTATGAGATTATGGCATCTGGCAATAGATAGATAGATAGACTTTGGTTTTGCTTCAGATGTAGCTGTAAAATAGCTTCGGTTGATCACTACTTTTATTTTTGATGTCCTCCTTAAACTGTCTTTGGCCTTCCCTCCTTTTTCTTGTATAATCGTTTCTTGCCTGTTTATGGTTGTTATATGCCCTCTCACTATTGTCTTATGTATCTGTTCCAAAACAAATTTCCCTTTTCTTTTGATTTTTTATATTCTGTATTAAACCATTTCTATATTTTCTTTTCTGCTTCTTTGTGCTGTGGAATGTACTTCTGGAATCCTATTTCATAAAGTTTACAGAATTTTTTATATATAATATCTAAATCTTGTCCTCTACGCTCCTTTGCCCGATCTATTTCTAAGAAGTACTTCTTCAGGTCATGGTAGTTTCCTTTTTTATAATTTAGGGCTCTTTTTGTAACTTTCATTGCTGTTAACTATGTCATATGCAATCCTGAAGTTGCAAGTAAGTACTGCATGGTCGCTTTTGCCGAAAGAAGGGTGATACATTTAGTTATCAATAATGTTTTCTTGCCTAGTGAATATAAGATCTAGTACTGAGGGTACATGAAGTCCTCTTTTTCTGGTGCTTTCCCTTACATGTTGCATCAGGAAAAACTCCTGCATAAGATCCAGGAGCTTTTGGTCCCAACAGCTTTCTTGGCTTATCATATCTAAAGTATTCCAGTTTACATTGTATTAATACCCCCAGTTAGTATGATTCCTTCCGATTTCTCCTCCATTCTATGTAGTAATGTTCTTAAACTCTGAATTGTACTCTCTGCCAGATCCTCATATTCTCCTCTTTCCCATGTGTTTGATCTGGGAGGCATGTATAAATTTACTACAATTACTTTCCCTTCAGATGTATTGATCTCGACTGCAATCAGTTTTACTTGTAAGGGTATATCTAGTTCTATTTCTTTGACTTTTAGATTTTTCTTTGTTAATATTATGATTCCTCCTTCTTTTTTAAAATTCCTATCTCTTCTCCATATATTGTTTTCCTCTGAGTTTAGGATGTCATTTGATATCCTTGGTGTTAATTTTGTTCCTGTTAGGTATATTATATGTGGTTCATTTTTTCTGATGTAATCATTCACCTCTACTAATTTAGATACCATTCCATCTACATTTGAGTACATCAACTTAATCATCTTGTTTACATACTTGTAATGACTTGGATCTACTATCTTCCTCCTTTTTATTCCCTCCTGTTTATGTACCACTTTCGAACTTGCAAGCCAATCACTTTGTAAAAAAATGTATTCTTCTCCTCCTCTGATCTTCCCTTGTTCTTTGTTTTTGCTTCCTCCCTTTTCTCCTTAGTGATTCCAGTTCTTCTTGAGTTAGGCATCTTTTTATCCATACATTTTTAAATTCCTCTTTTTCCGTGAGTTTCTTTGCATTTTTTAGCAAACCGTGTTTACACTCTGGAAGGTTACCTTAAGGGGCCTTGACTTATTTCTCTCATATTTCACTAGCCTTTTGTGTTTCTCTATGTCTGTATTACAGATTTCCTCTGATACATACCACTGTTTCCATCTCTAATAATTTAGATACCATTCCATCTACATTTGAGTACATCAACTTAATCATCTTGTTTACATACTTGTCATGACTTAGATCTACTACCTTCCTCCTTTTTATTCCCTCCTGGTTATGTACCACTTTCGAACTTGCAATCCAATCACTCTGTAAAAAAAAACTATTCTTCTCCTGCTATGATCTTCCTTCGTTCTTTGTTTTTGCTTCCTCCCTTTTCTCCTTTAGTAATTCCAGTTCTTTTCGAGTTAGGCATCTTTTTAACCATACATTTTTAAATTCCTCTTTTTCCATGAGTTTCTTTGCATTTTTTAGTGTCTCCTCCACAGTGTTTACACAATGAATGGTTACCTTAAGGAGCCTTGACTTATTTCTCTTTTACATCCCTAGCCTTTTGTGTTCCTCTATGTCTTTATTACAGATTTCCTCTGATACATACCACTGTTTCCAAAACTGATTCATGGTTTCGAGTGCTCAACCCACGTCATGTGATCCTATGCGTAACATGACTGTCCTCTGTGTAAATTGCACTAAAGCCTACGATGGTTATTATTACGTTGTTTGTCAGTGTAATACTGTTTCTGTTTGTCAAGATCTATGGTAGTGTGTCATTTTCCTGCTGGTACAATCTCAAACATTATGCATACTGCTCAAGTCTTTCAGTTTCATAAAGTATGTTAATCATTTCTATAAGGTTGATCAAACACCTATGTGTCAGTGTCACTCAATATGTGTTCTGTCATTCAGTTATGATGTACGTCATATGGGTATGTAACTACAGTATGTCTCAACCAGTATGTGAAAAGGTGTACTTCTTGGGTGATGGCAGCCACTAGGAGCTATGATGAGTTTTCAGTTTTGCAGAGCATTAGTCAGGAAAATTTTGGATAGCACCTCATGGTAGCATAGTAGTAGTATTAGCAGTAATAGTAGTAGCACTATTAGTAGTGGTTGTTGTAGTAGTTGTAGAAGTAGTGGGCAATTTTTTCCAAGACCTACACTCCACAAACAATACATATGTCACAAAATCAAGAATATGACTTTCTACTGTATCTTTTTCAATAAATGAATCAAAGAAGAGCACAGCTGTAGCCCCCTTATACTGTCTTGTAAGAGCTAGGTAGCAGCTTGTACCATAAATGAGTCTCCCAATGCTTCTTTAACACAAGACTAATGGATTACAGAAAATGATCTTGGCAGTATAACAGAAAACGCTAATGTGCCGTACAGCAGCGTGTATGCGTGACACACACATACAATGGGCACTGACTCATCACGTTCCTTTATCACTACATGAAGGGGAGTTCTCAGTCCTAGCCCAAAGTCTAACCTCCTTCTCTCACTTATTAAGATACACTGGGATGCATTCAGCTACATTTTCATCACACTAACTCAATACCCAGCATTCACTGGTTATGAGGACATCTTCAACACAGCTCATACCTTACTGGGGACACACATCAGAGGTGAATGGGAGCCCCAGGTACACTTTCATTACCCACTGATAACACAGGAAGGAATCAGAGTACTCTCTGAAAAACGAATGCTGTGTGGTAGGGTACCAATATCCTTACAACCTTAATCCAGCCTCCTACTCCACCTATTATAATTTTTTTTGACACTCACAAAGTACCAGTTTAAGGGTAAAAAACTTCTCCTCAATACCCATGAGATAAATTCATTAGTAAGCACCCATAATAAAACTTTTGTAAAAATTACTGGCACATAAATAAATATCAAAACTAACACAGACATTGGCAAATACCTTCGCTGCAGTCGATGTACCCTGCTTGAAGCCCTCATCAAGCCAATCTGAGGCCAACTCGAGTACATCATCTGCACGATTCCAGTTACACAATGCGTTGATATAAGTGGCACAGTTTTCAGTCCCCTGCAAAGAAGCAAATTAAAGCCCTGTGGACCAATAATATGGCTTACAATTACACACACTGAAACTTACTGACAACAACACAGCAACGCCCAAAAGCTAGAATGAGGCTTAAGCTGGACCTGGAGGGATAATGAATAAGGCCAGATAGGAAAAATGAGAATTCATAAAAACTTAGATACAGTAGAAGCCCGACTTAACAGAAGCCCAAAAAAGTGGAAGCATTTTTTCCTGGTATTTATATGCCCTAGTTAAGGGAAAATTTCTATTAACACTAGTATAATTCTGTTAAGGAAATTCTGTTCCCAAAACCACTGAATTGTAACTGTTCTATCTTTACCTTATTCTTCTAGTCCTTTCGCCATACTGTGCTATCCTTACCATATCCTACTAGACATTTCATCCTACTGTACGAAGCTATCCCTTACTCTTCCCACTAGTTATTTCATCATGTTTGACAGTGCTATCCTTACCTTATCCTACTAGACATTTCATCATTCAGTACTTTACAATGCTATCCTTACCATATCCTACTGGACATTTCATCATACTTTACAGTGGTATCCATACCTTATCATCATCATCATCATCCGGACCTCCTATCCCACCCTAGGGCAGGGTGAAGAGTAGCAATGTCTAGACAGTCAAAGTCTGCCCAATCCAATGAGCCATACTTCCACTCACTCATCATTCAAGACCCCGGAATCCTGGCTCTATCTGATATGCCAAAAACTTTCACCACATTCTGTAGTTTCACATAAACATATCCGATTGAGTCAATACGGATGCTGTCACATTAAAATGGGGTGCCAAATCCCTGATCATGCACTTCTTCTCACAACATTCATCCAGCCAGCTCGATCTCTTGTCAGTCCCCTACCTTCACTGACTTCAATACCTCTCTTCCTCACACACTCATCCACCATATCCCTCCACCTTCTCCTCGGCCTATCTCGCCCCCTCCCTCCTTCAAATTTGCTCAGATATAACCTACTAGACTTTTCATCATACTGTACACTACTATCCTCATCTTATTCTTTATGTGTAAATATTTTACTATTAAGTCAGCACTGTAAGGATCACTGTTAACATGAACACCAATAATGCACTTAAGTGGGGATATTAATTATGGGTTCAGACTGCTGCATGCAGCACTGGGAGTTAGCATAGTCTGCTGGGTTTTGGTGCTCATTGTCTGGAACTCGGTGTGACAGTTGCCTTTAATGACTGAGTGGAAAGTACCTCCAACTATGTACTGGAAAAGTTTCTCTTGTATTGAGCCTTGGTTACAAAACTCAATTTAGCGAAAAAGACAAGATAACAGAATGGGGGCTGGCTAAATTAGACCGTTCAATCAGGCTTCTACTGTAATTGGTATCAATAGTAAGTTTACATGAACACATCATTTGTGGGAAATACATTCCTTAAACCCTTGGGAATGTAGAATTTCACAAATATCTTGTTTGCTACCCTAATCTTATACTCATACTCATGATACTCTAGAAAAGAGTTGCCAAGTATGGGCCACCAGGTCTTCTCCAGTTATCCTCCTCTCATTATCAGATGACCTCCTATTAACCCCTCCGTGGCCACTGGTGTCAAATGACGTTTAGCCGATCAATGGCCGCAGGCGTCATTTGAGCGCGGCCTATAAAAAACTGCAAAAATTTTTGGGAGGTGAACGAACATTCTGAACATCTTCACACTGACCTACACTAGAGTACACTCCCATACACCTCATCAAGCAGTTCAAAGCCTGCTGCTGTGATAAGTGGATTTTTGATTTTTTCGCTCCTAGCCATGCCTAAACAAGCAAAACTACACCCATTATCTCAACCCAGGCAGAGCATCATATCTTTGTCCTCTCTTGCAAAACACACACAATCACCTGCTTACGATTATGATGTAATACAGGCACATACAAAAAAGACATGATAATAAGTGAAAAATACATTTTAGTCTTGGTATCTTCACCTACTTACTCAGGTTCGCTGTAATGGTTTGGATTATTTGATGAAGTGCAACTTGTAGAAAACTATGAAAACCTTCAGGAAGTGAACGAAAATCTGGGACATGAGACTGACCTTGACTTCACCCTCTCACATATCATCTGTCAGTTCACCACCTGCTGCCATGACGAGTGGATGTACGATTTTTTCGCTCATGGCCATGCCTAAAAACACATAGTTACACGCATTATCTCGACCCAGACAGAAGACACAATCTTTTTCCTCCTTTGCAAAACACATACAACCACCCTGTTTACAAGACAGCAATATATATTGCGAAAATAACAAGGTAGAATGATAAAGATGAACGTAATATGATAGAGAAAGATGAACATGTTATTATGGAAAAAATAAGTTTTCCCCCGTCTGTAAACTTATTTCTTTTCTGCTTTGTATCTGTATTCGTAATAATCAGACTTCTGAAACTGCATTACGATTCAATTTTTAGCCATGCTCGAGGTGTGGGAGCTCAAAGTTGTGACTCAACTTCCGCATTGCTAATAGGATCTCACCCTCCACTTTATTCTCCTGCGGCAGAGTCTAACCTTGGAGGACGTGCAGTTTTATCATTTAGGACCAAAAATTCAACTCTTTCGCTCCCTTTTCCAAGCATGGGCACAACGATAATGTAAAAAATAACTTGAAACTACCATAAACATTTTATATCAAAAAGGTGAAAAAGTATTAATAAAAATTTTTTTTCCAGCCATTCCTAACAGATTATGTACTGAAATCATTCGATATCATCACATCTCATATATGCACAACATTTCAGCACTGTCTGTATTGTTTTGGGAGGTAAAAAAAGAAGTAACAACACCTGCCCAGCTGCATTGAGGCAGGTCCCCTGGGCGGCAGATATCAGTTGCCGATATCTCTGCAACTTTCGCGCTCCATTGCAAGCCATAAAATGCGTCTAGGAAGCTGGGATTTGCACTGTTGGGTAAACTTTCTCTTTAATATGGCATGAAAAAAAATCAATTTTCGAAACTTAAAAAAATGGCCTCGGCATCGGCCTGGTGTGCACGGAAAATTCCAGGCCTTCAGCCACGGAGGGGTTAATGTCCAACCTTAAATTTGGCTTCGAAAATTTTAAAAATATTTCTAAGCACTGTATTACGTATTGGTAATTAATCACACATTAACTGAGGGAGAGAGAGATTGGGGGAGGAGGATATGAAAGAAATACGTACAATATACAATAATCTCTTGCTTATTGCACATACAGTAAATGGCACTGAGACTTGTGTGATAAAAAACACACACACACACACACACAAGAAAACATTGAGAGGAAGAAAGGAACTTTGAAAAAGATATAATTGACAAATGTAAGGAAGAACCCAAATGGTGTTACAGATCTGTTAATGAATGGATTAGTAAGAGAGAGTAAGAAGAGAGTGGATGAGGAATTTGGAAGGAATTTGAGTGTAAAGTGGAGGGACCGTAAGAAAGTGTTCTGGAAAGAGGTGAAAAGAGTAAGACAGGGTGGAAGTGAAGTTAGCAGGGGAGAGAAAGATAAAAATGGTAGATTACTAGTGGAGAAGGGAGAAAAAGTGACCAGATGGAGAGAACACTTTAAGGAAGTGTTGAACGTAGAGGATGGAAGTAATGCGAGTATAAGTGGCTGGGGAATGGCCGGGAGAAGGAGGGAGGTGAGAAGACAGGAAGAAATCAGTAGGATAGAAGTTGTGGAAGAAATGAAGAAAGTTAAATCGGGGAAAGCCCCAGGAATTGATGGAGTGTGTGGTGAAATGCTGAAGCATGGGGGAGAGATAGTAGTAGAATGGATGTGGAAGATGTGCAGATTGGCCTGGGAGGAAGGTAGAGTCCCGGAGGATTGGAAGTCAGGTATAATTATTCCCTTCTACAAAGGAGAAGGGGAAAAAGAAGTGTGTGGTAATCATAGGGGCATCTGTCTTCTTAGTATAATAGGAAAAGTGTATGGTAGGATACTTATTGACAGAGTTAGAGAAAGAACAGAGAAATTAGTTGGAGAAGAACAGGGAGGCTTTAGGAAGGGAAGAGGTTGTGTAGATCAGATATTCACTCTTAGATCTTTAGTGGAAAAGTTTCTAGAAAAGGGAAAGCAGTTGTATGCGGCTTTCATGGATTTGGAGAAAGCATATGACAGGGTGGATAGACAAGGATTGTGGAAAGTGTTAAGAATATATGGAGTAGATGGGAAGTTGTTGAATGCTGTGAAGAGTATGTACGATGGTGCGAAGGCTGCAGTGCATGTGGATGGTGAACTAAGTGAATTTTTCTCTTTGAAAGTTGGGTTGAAACAGGGATGTGTCATGTCTCCATGGTTGTTCAATCTGTTCATGGATGGGGTAATAAAAGAGGTACAAGGTAGGGTAGTGGATGTTGGAGTGGCCCTGGTGAGAAAGGGTAGTGTTTGGAAACTCCCTGTATTGTTGTTTGCAGATGATACTGTGTTGTTGAGTGAAGACGAAGGGGGAACTGCAAAGCTTGGTGGATGAGCTTGAGAGAGTGTGTAAGAAACGGAATCTAAAGGTGAATGTAGAGAAGAGTAAAGTGATGGTCTTTGAGAGAGGTGAAGTCAGTGAATGTACAGCGAGGTTGGATGGTGAGGAACTGGAAAATGTGAGTACGTTTAAGTACTTGGGAAGTGTGATGAGTAAGGATGGAGGTTTGGAGGGTGAAGTGCTTGAAAGGGTACAGTAGGGAAGAAAGGTTGCTGGTTCTTTGAAAGCAGTGATAAGAAACAGGGAAGTGAGCATGCAAGTGAAAAAGTTACTACATGACAGTATTGTGATACCAACTCTTAACGTACAGAAGTGAAGCTTGGACGTTGTTGGAAGGACACAAGTCAAGAGTGAAAGCAGTGGAAATGAGTTATTTAAGAGGAGCCTGTGGAGTCACATGGAGAGACTGGCTGACGAATGAGGATATAAAGGAGCATTGTGGTGTGGAGGTGGATGTGATAGGAAATGTTATGAGGAACACACTGAGGTGGTTTGGCCATGTGGAGAGGATGGAGGGTGAAAGACTGACGAATAGAGTGTATGTGATTGAGGTGGAGGGGGGAAGAGGGAGGAGGAGGCCGAGGATGAGATGGAGGGATGGGGTGGAGAGGCATATGAGAGAGGGGTGTGTGTGTTGGGAGCAGGGCAGTGAAATGGCGGGGGACAGGGCAACTTGGAGGCGATTTGTTTGTGGCCACCCCAAATGGGATTGAGGCGTCTGGCAATAGATAGATAGATAGAAAGAGGGTTGGCATTAAAATTGATCCCTGAGGTACGCCAGCATTTATGGAATGAAACTGAGAATAAATACCAAGGAAAGAACAGAGGAATTAGTTGGAGAAGAACAGGGAGGCTTTAGGAAGGGAAAAGGTTCTGTAGATTAGATATTCATTCTTAGATCTTTAGTGGAAAAGTTTCTAGAGAAGGGAAACAAGTTGTAATTGGCTTTCATGGATTTGGAGAAAGTACATGACAGAGTGGATAGACAAGGACTGTGGAAAGTATTAAGAATATATATGGAGTAGATGGGAAGTTGTTGAATGCTGTGAAGAGTATGTATGATGGTGCGAAGGCTGCAATGTGTGTGGATGCTGAACTAAGTGAATTTTTCTCTTTGAAAGTTGGGTTGAAACAGAGATGTGTCATGTCTCCATGGTTGTTCAATCTGTACATGGATGGGGTAATAAAAGAGATACAAGGAAGGGCAGTGGATGTTGGAGTGGCCCTAGTGAGAGAGGGAAGTGTTTGGAAACACCCTGTACTGTTGTTTGCAGATGATACTGTGTTCAGTGAAGACAAAGGAGAGCTGCAAGGCTTGGTGGACAAGTTTGGGAGAGTGTGTAAGAAACAATCTAAAGGTGAATGTAGGGAAGAGTAAAGTGATAGTCTTTGAGAGAGGTGAAGTCAGTGAATGTACAGTGGGGTTGGATGGTGAGGGATTGGAAAATGTGAGTACGTTTAAGTACTTGGGGATTGTGATGAGTAAGGATGGAAGTTTAGAGGGTGAAATGCTTAAAAGGGTACAACAAGGAAGAAAGGTTGCTGGTTCCTTGAAAGCAGTAATAAGAAACAGGGAAGTGAGCATGGAAGTGAAAAAGTTATTACATGACAGTATTGTGATACCAACTCTAACATATATAAGTGAAGCTTGGACGTTGTTGGGAGGACACAAGTCAAGAGTGAGAGCAGTGGAAATGAGTTATTTAACCCGTCACGTCCCAAGGTTTTCCGCACCTCCGACATCCCCCAGTCCCGAGCTATTTTGGAAAAATATTTTTTTGGCTAAAACTTCCGCTTTGGTTGAGAAACGAAGGAAAATCACCAAGAAAGGGCTTACCGTGGTCTATAAGTGGTCAGAACAGGTGAGGTCCCCCGCGCCAGGTATCGTATTCTATCATTGACGTGTAAGACGCTCACGTTTTCTATGGTAGGGAGTACTGCGAGAAACAACACACAACACCTCTATATTTATTGAATTTGAACTAATAAACAATAACAGTACCAATATAATGGATTTCAGACACATATATATGAAAAATAAGCATTGTACCATTGTGCAAGCACAGCGAGTTAGGTCCGAGTCGTAACATGCTATATGCTAAGTTTCTTGTATCAGTCAACATATCATTTTTTCTACTTGTATACTTCTGTTTCAATGACATTTTACCAATTTCTACTGTTTGTAAATGTTTTCAGATGTTTTCATTCATTATGATGACAGGCAGTATAAGTTTAACGAACAACGGCTTACTAAGCGCACTCGCTATGACTCGTATTTCAACATACCCAATTGTTTTATCACTTTCCTATTATTTTTCCCTTTACATAGAACCTTTCCTCCACCACTGTAAATGTTTTCAATTAGAGTAATCACTCTAATATCCGGACGCCCAATAACCGAACATCCCCACTAACCGAACCTTATCGTCCTGGGATCAAACATTCCCAAAATGGTCCGAAAATCCAAAAAAATAAAATAAAAAATCGATTTTTTGCCGTCCGTAATTTGAACTTGCCGCGCGCGCCACGTGAGAGCATTGTTTTGGTTCGTCATTCCTCCGACGTCCGATAGAGCGCCGGTGCATCCTCCCCACTTCCCGCCTGTCTCTCACCGCGACTGGAACTACGCTCTTCGCAATGGCTGCCCACGTGCTTGCTTTTGTGGTGGTGCCGTACTTGCTGCAAGGCCTCCTGTTTCTCTCTGCCCTCCTCTTAGTGTGTGTGATGATGGCCCCGCCTCCTGAGAAAAGGAAGAGAGTGGTGTTGACTCTGGAGAAGAAACGGGAGATATTGGAGAAAGTTGATGTGGGTTGGTCTTCTTCACGCATTCTCCGCGAGTTTAACCTGGCCCGGTCGACTTTGTTCGATATCAAACGTTCCCGAGACAAACTCATGCAGTACATGGCTGACTTCTCGTCGAGAAGCAAACGCAACGTGGAGAGGAAGGTTATGTTTACCCCCAAGTTTGCAGAAATCGACCGATCCACGTTGATTTGGTACCGACAGCAACGTGCAGCTGGTGTGATGGTACGTGGAACGGAGCTGAAGGCTGCTGTTGAGAAGTTTGCAAGGCTTCACGACGCCCTAGACTTCAAGGCATCTGAGGGTTGGCTCTTCGCTTTCAAGTTGCGACATGGCCTTACTAACCGTAAAGCACATGGCGAAGCATTGGACGCTAACGAGGATGGAGTGGACGAGTTTCGGCACAAGGTGAAAGGCTTGATCGACAGGGAGGGCCTCACTCTCGGTCAAGTCTATAACGCAGACAAAACTGGCCTATTCTATCGCTCGGTGCCAACGAACACTCTAGCCGATGAGACAGAGAAGCGTGTACCTGGCCACAAGCTTTCTAAGGAACGGATATCTGCTTTGTGTTGTGCCAGTGCTAACGGCATGCACCGGCTTAAGCCCGTTATTGTTGGCCGTGCAAAGCAGCCTCGGTGCCTTCGTGGGGTGATGGATGTCCTTCCTATCGTATGGTACCATTCTTTGAAAGCATGGTTCACAGCTGTGATTTTCAAAGACTGGTTTCACCGTCACTTCGTCAAGGAGGTCATCCAGTACCAGACGAAGACACTGGGAATCCCTCGCGACCAGGTAAAGGCTCTCCTTCTCCTCGACAATGCACCTGCCCACCCGTGCGACAAGGACTTGGTTGCTGAGAATGGCCGTATTAGGTGCATGTTTCTGCCACCTTGCCACCTAATACGACTGCTCTCATTCAACCCATGGACCAAGGAGTGATCGTGGCAACAAAGCGCCTGTACCGTCGGAAGTTCCTGGACGAGGTGATGGTTGTTCTCGAGGACGAGGACGAGCGCAGGGAAGGACATGACACTCGAGGCAAGCGGACTTTGGAAAACCTTCGCCGCTACAACATCAAGTCTGCGCTGTACAACTGGGCTAGTGCATGGAAGGAAGTCCCTGTGAAAACTCTGGAAAATGGTTGGTCTTGTCTGCTTCTCGGAACAGATGTGGAGTACGATTTTCTAGGGTTTGACGTGGATGACTTCCATGCACGGCTACGTACGCACGGCGACGATGTTGATGTGGACGATGTTCGTGAGTGGTTGGACGACGACAAGGGCGATCCTGGGTATTAGACGTTGTCTGATATCGAGATCGCGTCTTCGGTTGCTGGTGTCAGTCCCGAACTTGAAGATTCCGACGACAAAGGCGATGATGATGCAGACTCCTCTCAGCAGGACACTACTCCAGCCATTCCCAAGCTAAGCGCACTCCGGGAACATCTAGAGTTCGTCCTAGACTACCTGGAACACCCGGACTGCGACAGGGAGATGGGGCACTTGGGACTCATGGAGGAAGTGCGTGCTTTCCGGCAGCGCATCATCAATCGCCAGAATCGTCGGTCCTTGCGTCAGTCAACGATTGACAGTTTTTTCAGGCCCGTGACCTCCGCTGTGCCAAGCCCTGGTTCCACTCCGTTGCCTCCCCAAGACAGGCCCTCATGCTCCGAGCCACAGCCCAGCACATCAGCTACATTGGAGTCACCGCTCGATGTGAGTTTGCGGCTTTCTTCAGAGTCTTCTGTAGTCGGTACGCCATCACCACGACCCACCGATGCACCCCTTGGTCGCCTGCCAGTGATACTCTCGGACTCTGACAGTGAATAAACAGCAAGAACTTCTCCAATAGACCACACGGGAATTTTGAGTGTTGTGCAGTGAAAAAAACGGTGTGTTGTGTTAAGGTTTTCGAAATGAGAGAAAAGACTCAGTGGAAACAAAATTTAACGTAACTAACCTTCTTTGTTTTGGCTTTAGAAATTTTGAAAAGATTGGGAAAAGTTAATGTGCAACACTAAAGTTAACTGGAACATTATTTGGACTAAAGTGAACACTGTGAAGAGAACGGACTTCTGTGTGTTACTGACTAAGTTCAGGGCAAGACTTCAGGAAGAGTGTACTGCAAGTGCTTCAGGAAATCGTTCTTACTGTCAGAGTCCGAGAGGAGGCGGTTATTCATCGAGGTGGCCAGGGACTTGCTGTAAGTAGCCAGAATGTTTCATATTGTACTTTTTTCCATACTATACTTACCAGAATGTTTCATACTGTACTTTTTTCCATACTATACTTACCTCATGCATGTGCAGTAGGAATGTGTTTTTCAGAGTTAGGCTAGGTTAGGGTCCATAAGTACCAGAATGTTTATTAATGTATGAACATACTTCTAAACCCTCATTTTATGTTTCTTTTGGATTTATTTCAGTCATTTATGTACCTTATTGGTGTGATTTGGGTGTTAAATAGGTGCTATGCATGTCCTGAGGGAGCTGTATAGGTGTTTCTCTGAGTTAGGGTCCATAAGTACAAGTCCATAAGCTGGGGCCCAATATCCGGACGAAACCAATAACCGAACCTACCGATGGCTCTATTGATCCGGATATTGGAGGGGTTACTGTATTTACATTCATTACAAGGGCATTAGCGATATGCTAGCGCATATTCATGTAGCAAGCACAATCTCAAACACTCGTGTTTCATCTTCTACTTTATTTATTCACTCCAATTATACTTTCTCACTAACATTACACACGTTTACACCCCTATACTGCACTGTACATACTTACTGGCATTATTTATTCAAGTGAGCATCAGAATATCGCATGAAAATACCCTCGCAATGAATGTTTCGACCAACATAATACTCAACACTTATATACTAATTCTTCACATATATTACACACTTTCCCACTTGTTGACTTGTATTTTCATTATTACGGGCCTTATTCATTCAAATGAGCGTCAGGATATCGCATCTCTATACACACGCTTGGAATATTTTGACTTAGAATATATTTCAGCACATACAATAATTTGAACTTATATTATACCCGTTAGTATTTCCAATAATAATAATTACATATTTACGGGCCTTATTTATTGCACTGAGTGACAGAATATCGCATCATAAAACCCTCGCTAGGTATGTTTCCACTTACAGCATATTTATACACTTACACACAATTTTTGCACTTATGTTATACCCGTATGCACTTTATACTAATATTTGCAGATCAACATGACTGATAATTTCACTGAGCGTCTGTTTGTCACATTTACTTCATAGTTTCAGCGTCCTATCGCATTCACACCATATCAGAATTGCATCAACGTGTGATATTCGCTGAAACATGGGTGAATACAGAGACCCACGTCACACTCGGCGCACTCATAGCGGGTGTCCTTCCTCTGTGTGGTGAGTCTCACCCGGGAATTGCTACACACGTGACACCTGCGTTGGGGCCTAGGTCTGTTTGGCTGGGGAGGGATAGGAGTGGGGAAATGGAGGCCGGATATTCTCAGGGGAGTTTGGCCAATAGGGGAAGTGCGGGTGCGATGTTGGGGCCTTTCAACAGCATAACGTGCAAACATCTCTCTTGTGAGCTCCCTCACAAACCCTTCAAAGGTTTCCTGAACTCCTGTTGTCATGGCGTGAAGGTGGTGGCAATTCAGAGCAGTGATGTCTAGCAAGTGAAAGAACAGTTTCTTATACCACTTCATTGTGGTCCTGGCACACTCTACCGTCGATATCATGGAGTCTGACTGGTCCACCAGGCGCATGTTTATGTTATAGTCCATGACACACTCAGGTTTCCAAATGTGACGCCTGTTCTCGCTCCGGTAATCAACGGAATTAGTACGGTGCATCAAGGGGCGGTGAACCGTTGACAAGAGGCTTACTTCTCTATTATGGTTCCACACAGTTGCAAGGATGTTGTTGGCTTTGAAGAAGACAAACTCATTCCTGGCAAGTTTCCGCCCTACCTTGGCCATGTGACGCCAGTTCACCTTCACGGTTCCACAGACTCCCGTTTCATGCATGTGAAGTTAACGAGCGAGAAGAGGGCTAGTGTACCAGTTGTCCAGGTAGAGGGCGTGACCACAATGAAGGTAGTCTTCTATCATTGTCTTTACCACTGCTCCCGATAGTCCAATACTCCGATCTTCTATTATGTTTGTCTGTGCACCGGTGTACAAGACTATGTCTTGCACGTATCCAGTCCTACAGTCGCACATAACAAAGATCTTGAACCCAAAACGGTGCCTTTTGCTGGGTATATACTGCCTAAATGAAATATTACCTCTCCACAACACGAGACTCTCGTCTATGACGAGGTCTCTATAGGGATAAAATGACGAACGAAAGGTTTGCCTCAGGTGATCAAAGACCAACCTAATTCGCCTCATCTTATCTGTGTCGTTCGCATTTGCAGGATCATGAGCATCATAGAAATGGAGGCGACTTAGAATTTGTTGAAACCGATTACGGCTCATCACTTGCCCAAATATTGGGGTAAACATAACAGGGTCCCTTGTCCAGTCAGTCGGAATTCTGTTCTTTCGTATAATACCCATCAAAAGGACCAGGGCCAAAAATAGGAACATTTCTGAAAGGGAGACAGGGTAATCATATATGATAGCATGCCTACTCCTTGTTCCCAATCTTTCACTCTCAAGGCATTGGGTGCTTGCAAAAAGGTTGGTTTGGTAAACAATCTGCTCCACAAATGCCTCACTAAAAAACAGGTGGAAAAAATCCAACCTGGTGGAATTACGGTGAATTCCGGGAGCAATGCAGCCAGAGCGCCCCTGCTCAGTGAAGGGCTGAATGAGGGGAGAAAAATCACTCCCATCCTCCCAATTCCATCCCACAAATCCTTCGTCCCCATCATCCCCATCACCGCCTTCGTCTGGGTGGGGAGGAGATCCTGGTGGGGGAGGTTGGGGAGAAGGAGTGCGGAGGGCTTCCCCACTGTCACTCCTCTTCCCTCTGCTTTTACCCTTTCCCTTTCCCTTACCCTTACGGCCTTGAGGAACATTAGGGGGCTGTGGGGATGAAGTAGGGGAATATTGGGGAGCATAAGACATCCTGGGGAGTGGTTCCTCCCCACCTTCCCCCTCCATGACAACACCACGTGATTTTTCACGCACCCTAGCTCGACCACGTGTTAGGGGATATTGGGGAGCATAAGACGTGCTTGAGAGTGGTTCCTCTCCACCTTCCCCCTCCATCACAACCCCACGTGATACAGAACGCACCCGCACTCGCCCACGTGATACACCCCGCCGCCTCACACTACCTAGGGAGAGCAATGACTCACTCACGTCACTCTCACTGTCCATACTCCTCCCTGCACTTTCCCTTTCACTCCCCACTCCCTCCACGGCACTTCCTAACTCCCCAAACAAAATACTAGGCCCATACCCGCTCATCCGACGTGGTGTGTGCTCTGGGCCACGATGAGTTATTACCTCACATTCATACCATGTGGCAGCACGTCCCATGACTCCGTCCTCGTCCTCGTCCTCATCATCGAAATCTGGTTCCACATCACGTTGGGGCTGGGCATAGGATGTTGCACGTGGTTTCTTGGCCGGCTGCCTCTCTCTACCAGCACGGTAAGTCACGTACTGCCGCTTCCTGGGGGACGGGACTTCTTCATCACTGCTGGTGGTTTCCTCCTCCTCTGGCTGCACATAATCTTTATCAACAACCTCGTCGTCCAGTGGGGAATCACTGTCACCTATAAAGGCATCCAGGGCGGCTTGAATTTTGACCTCTGAGAGACCTCTCGTAGCCATGTCTGAGCAGGACCATTGCTACCAGGTGAGTGGACGAGCTGCGGGTTAGCGCGGGTCACGCGAGGTCACCGAGTGTCCCCGCCTGGTGGCAGGTAGGGGAAGGTCATGCGAGGATACGTACCACAAATCAAGCACGAAATTTGAAAATTGTCGAAATTATGCACTTTGCAATTGCACGATGTACCGGTATGTCGCCGGGACTGGCAAATGCAAATCGTTGCAAAGTACCCATACGTCGACGGGACGGGGCGGGTTAAGAGGAGCCTGTGGAGTCATATGGAGAGACAGGCTGACAAATGAGGATATAAAGGAGTGTTGTGGTGTGGATGTGGATGTGATAGGAAGCGTTAGGAGGAATACACTGAGGTGGTTTGGCCATGTGGAGAGGATGGAGGGTGAGCGACTGACGAGGAAAGTGTATGTGAGTGAGGTGGAGGGGGGGAGAGGGAGGGGGTGGCCGGGGATGAGATGGAGGGATGGGGTGGAGAGGTATATGAGAGAGGGGGTGTGTGAGTTGGGAGCAGGGCAGTGAAATGGCGGGGGACAGGGTGACGTGGAGGCGATTTGTTTGTGGCCACCCCATATGGGATTGAGGCGTCTGGCGATAGATAGAAACAAAAGGAAAGAATCACCCAACTGAAAGTAGAAGGAGAGGTCTACAAAGATGCGGCAATGCAAGCTGAAATAATGAACAAATGTTTCCACTCAGTTTTCACTAAAGAAAGGGATTTTGTGGAGGGGGAGGGTGTGACTAGAAATGTAGTGATAAAAGATATAAAAGTGGATGTGCAAGAAGTGTATAAATTACTGGAAACTCAAGATGTAAGGAAAGCCCCAGGACTGGATGGAATCTCTACCCGGGTACTGAAAGAATGCAGAGAACAACTGGCAGATAAAATTCACAATTCAATTGTGTATTCTCTGGAAGAAGGGAAAGTGCCTCGGGAATGGAAGAGAGCCAATGTGGTACCAATTTATATGGGAGGAAACAAGGAAGAACCCCTGAATTAAAGACCAGTGTCCATGACCAATGTACAGTAAAACCTTGATTTAATGGCATTCATTCTAAAGGCAACCTCAAACTAACGGCACAAATTTCCCAAGGAATATTTATGCAAAAAAAATTTAAAAATTCCCCCCAAATGGGTAAAAATTAGAAAAAAATTCAAATGTGTCGGGCGCCGCACGCATCTCAATCGTCTTTTTGCAGTTTCCCGCCAACTGGGTGTGTTTATGCTCACCAAGTCTTCCTCCCGCCTAGCATGACCACAAAGTGAAAAAAATTAGCATGTAAGGTTACATTTAAGAACTAGTGTTATAAACTTCATAACTTAGTGAACTTACTTACGTAGTGCCATTTATTCTACTCCAACCTGCCAACTAACTTAACTGGCTTACTGTACTTACCTGGATTACTGTACAGTAGAGTCGCGATTTAAGACCAAACGAAACAACGATCTTACAATAACACAAGCAATTAATTTCTCCCATAATTATATAATACCACGGTAATACCACTCAATTGTGCAAGAGAAACTGTGAGAAATGGGTGTTTTGGTACTGGATTTCCAGACACAACTCGTACTTTTGTCGGTCACCGATTGGTTTCCTCGACCTGACCCACGTGACCTCCACACCACCAGCCACAGCCTGCTGCCTACCTCAGTGTTGTGTGAACAGTTGCTGTGATGAGAAGTTAATTTGATTATGTCCTTGCTCCTCATTTCCTCTCAGAACTGAGCACGTGGTTCCAAACTAACTTTAGTTATGCCTAAGCACCCTGAACGTGCTATGAACACAAGAAAAGCATTTATTCTAAATGTAAAATTGTTGGAAGAAGTGGAGTGTAGTATTACAGCTTAAATGCAAATGATCAGACAGATAAAATGAGTCAGGATGTTTACGATGTGGATAGTTTACTTTGTTGGAAAAAAAAGTTAATGATGGAGCTGTAAAATTCATGTATTCGCCTTTAGTGCAACGAGTGAGAAAAAAGAAGAAAAAAAGATTTTGTGCTCGATCTTTTTGTCATAAACTGATGATCTTTGGTAAGTAAATTCGGGTCTTACGATACGTGAAGACACTACATGTTGACATAAACAGTTAGGCAAGATAATTATGTGGGTTCAGTTCTTGTTAATTATACTGTCATACAAATTATACTGTTTGGCTGACTTGTTTATTTTTCACGATTTCTGCATTCGTGTATATCTGAGAAGTGAGACACGCAATCACTCCATGCTGACGACTTCTTTATATTTTTTTTCCTTTATTGTTGATGACGAGTGGCTTTCAAAAAGTCTCACACTGCATTTTTTTTTTTTTTTTTTTTTTTTAACCCCTTAACCGCGGGGCGTCACTTTCGTGACGCTTGGGAGCAAGGGATCATACCGCGGGGCGTCGCTTTTGTGATTCTGTGTTATTTTGAATTCACCCGGGCTTTCAAGTGGGGGCTTGTATCATCTATCAGTACTGACAATGTCCAACACTAGTCAGCACTCCTAATCTCATCTGTACTCCCATCCATTGTTGACAATTTAGCCATTTCTCCCCGTTCTTGACTCCCCTCCCTACCCCCACTCCATTACCCTATCCTCTCGCCTGCCCGGCCATGCTACGCTAAGTAAATCTTCCCTGGAATTTTTCACTGATTTCATCCATTGATATAAGCCCTATGTCGTATTCTTATACCAAACAATATATACAAGAAAGAAATCAGGTAAGTGAGAGTGCCATACACCTGGAATTGGCTAATTATCACCTGACAACACCTCACGTGCACTCGTTCGCTAATTTTCGCTGTTTTTTTCCCCTTGAAATATGCCGTATAATCTATTTTCGTAATAAATATACATGTAAGGAGAGAAGGGAGAACCCTAAGTGATATTTACATTCACCTGGAACTACCTAATTTATAATGTACTGTCTACATTTCCTGCCAATCATATCAGTGCTACACAAAGCTGTTTCAAGATTTAACATTGGTAGCTCTGATTATATATCTCCTAAGTAGGCCTCTAATCTATTTTCGTAATAAATATACATGTAAGAAGGGAAGGGAGAAGCCTAAATGATATTTACATTCACCTGGAACTACCAAATTTATATGTATTGTCTAGTATCATGTCACGTGTTAGCGCGAAATTGATTTTGCACGCGGTTCTGCATACCCTCAAGTAGGCCTCTCAACCTCGGCCGGCCTCTCCTAGCAGTTCTCTCTCAGATTCCGAAGAGGAGGTACGGCTCATCCTCTTGCTGACTTCAGGGCCTTTTTTCACCCCCATGCAAGGGCCCTGTGACCTTTACCCCTACTAAACCTCGTGTGGAAAGAGGTAAAGGGCTGACAATTGATAAAAGAGTGACTACGATCTTTCTATTGAGTAAAACAGTGCAAGTGGAATTGTAAATAATGTGTAAATAATGTGTAAACAGCAAGTGAAAGTAATGAATGTAAATATACGTGAACAATGGAAAATAGTTTTATAAGTTATTTCAAGTGACAGTGCACAACACAGTGTAAATAAAATAGAAATGTAAATAACGTAAATAAAATAGAGAACGTAAATAGAAATGTAAATGAGTAGTATTATAAGAATACGAGTATATACCCTAGGAGTAATGAAAGTGAAAGTTTCACTCTAGCATGTCTGAATGCTATGAGTTATGAGAGTGAAGATGAAAGTGACATTCACTCTCAGTGCCAGTATACAGGACGAGAAAGTGAATGCTACGTATTTTACTGAAAGAAATTGAATCCCTACAGTGACAATAAACTAATACTACTGAAGGAAACTTATGGATAAAGAATGTAGATATATATAAGCGTTATATAGTAATAGAAATATAAAGTGTGAGGGGTTTTATGAATAATAAATGACAGACTACCATGAGCGAACTAGTGCCAGTGCGACGATCAGACGCGCTCGTAATTTCCATTGCTTTCACAGTGTTTTTTTTTTTGAGTATGGATCCCAAACTACTTGAAAATTGTAGAATAGTGTTTATAGTGTTTGTATCTGGCTGTGGTAATCATATTACGGGTTGTCGGGAAGTGTAAAGTGGAGACTTCGTTACCCTACTTCAGAGGTCTCCACAAGTCCTACGGTAACCGACGAAGGCTCAACAATCATTCCAGGAGAAAGCTGAAGGTATGTGCCATAAGCATATGTAATTTTATTATTCTAGGACTAATAACTGATTTTTGGCAAATATTTTTTGAGAGTCTGTCGGAGCCCAAATAACCCCGCGGCACACGCAAGTCATTGGTAAACAAGCCCGCGGTGTAGGGGTTAATAGTACTGGAAGTGATTCGTGACAAAATATGCGTGATGCTGGCCGGCCATTATTCAAGTGTTGTTTAGGTCAAGTTTATGCTTGATTTCTAATAAGGACTGTAAAGAGGCTTAGTGGTAATCCTTGGTGACTAAAATTTTTATGGGGAGTATCAGAGAGCAAAACTAACTGGTTAGGTTTGGTTAGAATGCAGTAGCTATGCACTGATGTGCCCAGCCAGTGAGGTCATATGTAAACACACTGTCTTCGGTGTCTTAAGGCAGACATATTTCTAATAATCTATCTTTAAATATATTTTTAACAAAAAATATGAGGCTCCTAAAACCTAACCCCCTATTTTACATGTAAATATGTCACGTGTTAGCGCGAAATTGATTTTGCACGCGGTTCTGCATAACCAGCTTGTGTTGTATGAAGACTCAACTGTACTGTCTTTACCTGGATTACTGTACTGTACTTACCTTGATTACAGTACAGTACTTTATTACAACACCACACCTCCCTGCTTTCTTTTGTTCTAAATATAAATTTTTAAAACTGATTGTATGTCAGCACATGATTATATGCTTGAAAATGTGTTAAAATGTGTTAACATGAGTTCTGGGGGTATCGATAGGTGTAAACCCCAATCTAATGGAATTTCGTTTTTTTCGGCATGCTCAGGGCCCCCTAGGGTGCTGTTAAATCAAGATTTTACTGTAGTTGCAAAATTGTGCCAAAGAATCCTGAAAGACAGATGGATAAAATATCTGGAGGAGATGAACATATTAGCTGAGAGCCAGTTTGGATTCGGATGTGGAAGGTCATGTGTTTCCAACTTGCTGAGCTTTTACTCAAGAGCGATTGATGTGCTACAGGAGGGAGACAGTTGGGTGGATTGTGTGTACCTAGATTTGGAGAGAGCCTTTGACAAGGTACCCCACAAGCGACTAATATGGAAACTGGAACACATAGGAAGGCTGAAGGGAAATGTCCTGAGTGGATGAGAAACTTCTTGAGAGACAATGAGGACAGTTATAAAGGACAAGATGTCTGGATGGAGGGAAGTAACAAGTGGAGTCCCACAGGACTCGGTGTTAGCACCAGTAATGTTCCTGAGTTACGTAAATGATATGGTAGATGGAATGAACAGTTATGCAAGTCTGTTTGCTGATGATGCAAAGATCTTGAGGAAGGTAGAAGTCAAGGAAGACTGTAAAATGCTGCAGGAAGACCTGAATAGGATCCAAGATTGGAGCCAGATGTGGGAAATGAAATTTAATGCAAAAAAATGTAAAATATTGGAAATGGGTAAGAGTGCCAAGATGAATTACATGGTGGGTAAAGAACCAATCAAAAAAGTGACAGAAGAGAAAGATTTGGGAGTGCTGGTCCAGGATAGTTTGTCACCGGAAAAACACATTAACAAGATAGTTAGAGAGACGTACAATCTCTCACTAAGATTCGAGTGGCATTCCATTACATGGATGAGGAAATGATGAAAGAATTGATAGTGGCCATAATTCGCCCCAGGTTGGAATATGTGGCAGTAGTGTGGTCCCTACACAAGAAGAAAGATAAAAATAAGAGAGAGAGAATACAAAGAACAGCAACCAAGATGGTCCCCAGCCAGGCAGATCTGTCTTACGGAAAGAGGCTGGAAAAGCTGGACCTGCCTTCCCTAGAAGAAAGGAGAAGAGGGGTGACATGATTGCAGTGTTCAGGGCCATGATGGGACTAGACAAAATTGATAAAAATGATCTGTTTGTATGGGATGAGAGAGCAATGAGAGGACACAAAATGAAACTGAAAAAGCCAAGTTGTTTGGAGGACATCAAGAAATATAGCTTTCCATATAGATGCCAGACCTGTGGAACAGCCGGGAGAAAGAGATCGTCCAGTCTAAAAACTTAAACGAGTTCAAAGCAAAATTTGACATCATGAAAAAGAGCCGGGACCCCACACGCATGGATCATTTCCTGTATATCACAACCAGGTAAATACACACACACAAACATACACACAACCTATGGGATTTATACTAATTGGTGCCAGCCCCCCAACTCGTAAACCCAAATTTTCCCTTTTACAGCAAGTACTGAATACATAACTACTGTTATTATAAGTAGGTGGGGGCACCCATCATCCACCCACTTAACTGTGGTACTGTGTTTTTTGGGTAGCTCTATACTGAGTGACAAGCCAAATGATTCCCTGTAAACCAGGAGAGCATTTACAATGCTGGGTGGTAACCTTATAACCAACCAACAAGTGTTCCCTATGTGACAACAAGTGGGTTGGCGGAGGGTTAGTGCCCCTCCCCGGAAAACATCTAACTAAAAATACGAACAAGAAGCCTTGGACCAGGACTGACCAAAAGGTGACGACTAAGGACCGAACAAAGGACATGGTACGGATTGTGACATGGAAAGTTAGGGGTGCAAATGAAAAGACGAAAGAGAGAGAGAGACTGTCCACGTGTTTGAGGGCGCAAAAGTGGACGTATGTGGATTAACTGAAACAAAATGGAGAGGTGAAAGTGTGAAAGAACGGAGTATGGATGGGGTATATATGCGGGAGCAGGTTACAATGAGAAGGCAAAAGAAGGAGTGTGTATTGTGGTGAGTAACAGATGGAAGGAGAATATAAGAGATTATGGATCACTTGGCTCTAGGATTGCGTGGGTAAGATTGAAAGCTGGACTACAAATGAGGCGCTTGGAGGGAAAACCAGGTAAGCACCACCCCGGCCAGAAACAGAGTTACATATACCACTTTATTCCCCAAATCCTCTTCTACCACTACAACAAGGGTTTAAGTGAAAAAGATGTCCCTAAGATGGTTGAAAATTATGATTTTTAAATGGCTGTGAATGACCGTACTGCTATCGACAGCCTACCACTCCATGACATTACCATTAGGTCCATTTTGGCTTAGTATTTTCTTCTCCCAAGTACTGCATCCTTGGAAACCAAAATCATGTCCGGTTTTCCTACTTGAGTTCAGGCGATTTTAACGTAGCATTCATGTCAAAACACGCACTTATTGTAAGCCGCATGTATGTGAGGCCAAGAGTGAGATGGAAAACCAGGCGAGCGCCAAAAACAGGAGATGGCTGCAAGACGCGCCAATCGCGTGGCTTGACGCATACCACCAAGCTTTTTTTTTATGACACCACCATAAAGGCACATGTCCTTACTTACCTACTGACATATTTTCAGTCTCAATATCTTATAGCTGACCTACAATAACAAATATTATGGGTAAAAATACTGCTACTTTGTCGTCAATTGTTGTCTAACAAGAGGAGAAAGATGTTATTGAATTTTTTCGTTTAAAATACCACTAATTATCAGTGTCTGAGTATCATTACGGAAAAGTAGATGAATTAGGCTACATGGAAAAAAAAACAAGAGCAGAATATCTTCATTGGTTGAAAAGTTATGTCATATTTAAAGTACACAAACTTTAACAGCGTTTTTTTCTGTTTTCTTTTTTTGGCGCTTACAAGGTTTTCCCTCTAATGGCCTCAAATGTGAGTGACTGTGTGCATGTATGTGCCACACAAGATGATGCAAGCAGAGTAGGAACGAAACCCACACGCTGGGGGCGAGCTTACTGTATATATATATATATACATATATATACTGTATTGCCAGACACCTTAATCCCGTAAGGGGTGGCCACAAACAATTTGCCTCCATGTCACCTTGTCCCTCACCATTTCATTGCCCTGCTTCCAGCTCACACCCTCCTCTTTCATATACCTCTTCTCTCCATCCCTCCATCTCATCCTCAGCCTCCTCTTCCCTCTTCCACCCCTTCACCTCACTCACATACACTCTCCTCATCAGTCTCTCACTCTCCATCCTCTCCACATGGTCAAACCACCTCATTGTGTTTCTCCTAACACTTCCTATCACATCCACATTCATACCACAATGCACCTTCACTTCTTCATTTGACAGTCTGTCTCTCCATGTGACTCCACATGGTCTTCTCAAATAACTCATTTCCACTGCTCTTACTCTTGACTTGTGTCCCTCCAACAAGGTCCAAGCTTCACTTCCATACGTTAAAGTTGGTATCACAATACTGTCATGTGGTAATATTTTCACTTCCATGCTCACTTCCCTGTTTCTTATCACTGCTTTCATGGAACCAGCAACCTTTCTTACACCACAAACAGGCTCAAAATAGCCCCAGCCAAATCTACAGTGACTCTTCTCACAAACTGGACAGCAGAACACAGTCACATCCCACACCTCACCATAAACAACACTCCCCTACCACACACACACACACACCCAAAATCCTTGGTGTAACATACAATACATCAATGTCATTTAAACAACACATCACAAGCATTAAAAATAAAATAACACCAAGACTCAATGCTTTGAGGTCACTTGCCCATACAACATTCGGACACAAAAAAGAAACCACCACCACAGTATACAAACAATACATACGTTCAGTGATGAATTATGCAAGCCCTGCTTGGGCTTCTAACCTGACCAAAACACACTACAACACTCTACAGACATTACAGAACAAGGCCCTAAAAATAATCACGTTGAGAAAATGGAACTCATATGAGATTGATGACATTTATACTGAAAACTGTGGAACTTCTCTCTCGCAACAGAAACTTCTCTCCTAACTGTCAGAGGTAATCAATGTAGATCTCCTGGTGCTCACAGACAATGGTGATGCCAGTTTTGTGCTTTTTCGCAGAAGAGCCTCAGCACTTCTACACTTGGCTGAGACCGATACAGATGATGATGATGAGATGGCCATGGATCAGATAATGAAAAAGACTGCTGCAGAATCCAAATAACTCTCTAGATATATCAATGAATATGAAACTAGAATAACCATGGACATTGCTCTACAATCAGTCAGTTCCACACTGCTTGCTCTTCTAAGGAAGATATCAAACAAGTTTGACAACAATGCTGCTGGTGCCTTGATTGGAAACATTACAGTGTTACTAATGTTGCTGTCAATCAAACAACGTAACTGCAAATAGCTCTTGGTGTTCTGCTCAGCCAGAAAACACTAATAGAAGCCTTCTGTAAGTACAGGGTGTGCAGTTCTTATGATGGGAACATGTGTTTCAAGGCATCTGCTACTAAGGTTGCAGAGATGCAGACAGACCTAAGAGGCCTAGTAAATGCAGATTAAGGACTGGTTCTGGTAGTTGCAGAAAATTTTTATTCAAATGTGTCATTGCAGAATGGGTTGCTTTCTACATACAGTCTAGTTGTCCTGCTTGCAGTAAGATATCAAAATGAGGTGACAGGGGCAGAGACAATGATATGTCTTTCACGAGAAAAGTTGAAGAAACCCATTACCCATGATGTTCAGGTGCAAAGGTACCAAGGTTCAAAGAAGCCTCCTATGCCAGCAAAAGGGGCTAAATGAGAAGTGCTTTCTCTGTGTTTGCTATCCCACCAAGCAGTCCAATTGTCAAGAAGCAGAGAGCTAGATTCTGAGTTTACAAAACAGAAACTGACAAACAAACGCCACAATTTGTTGGATATAACACAAAACGCTGCCGAGAGCAAGGTCAATCCTCTCAACCAGCAACAAGGGCAATCTATACTCCCATAATACAGTAGAAGCCTGATTTAATGGACTAATTCAGCCAACCCCCATGCCATTATCTCAAATTTTCTGCTAAATCAAGTCCTGTAACCAAGGTTCAATACAAGGGAAGCTTTTCCAGTAGTTGGAGGTACTTTCTGCTAAATCCTTGAAGCAACTGTCAAGCCGAGTTCCGGACAATGTGCACCCAAACCTAGCAAACTATGCTAACTCTCATGCACACAGCAGTCTGAACCCACAATTAATAACATAACATAAATGCATTATTCTGCACATGTTAACAATGATACATACAGTACTGACTTACAGTAACCCCCCCAAATTAGAGAGGGCTGCATTCCAAACCCCCTCGCTAATTCTTGAAACCTTCCTGAAAATGACATTTACTGGTAACTGAAAGCCTACAAACCACAGCTACTGTAATGCATTACTCATAAATAAATGTTTCTTCTTTAATCTGTTTCCCTGTTGTTTTTAGCTGTTTGGCTGTGACAACTCTTGTTTGATTTGTCAGAGTAATGGTGGAAGGGACTGTCCGAAGTGTTCAAATAAACCTAACCTAACCTAACCTAACCTACTTTAACTGTATAATAATTTAACCAAACCTAACCTAACCTACAGCTGGGAAACTGGGAAACGAAATCCACCTTTGAATTCGTAGAGAAAGTTTCTTCCACTGCGCAGGAAACAATCATAGGTGTGGCTTAACGGCTTAACCCCTCAATGGCCGTGGGTTCAGAAATTTGCTTGCACTCCTGACTGTCCCCGGAATGAATTTTTAAGAGTTCTAAAATCAATTTATTTTTCTTGTAGATGTGGAGAGAATCATCTGGTGCACCTAGCAATGTGCTTTGTAGCTTCTAAAATCCATCCTGTGATTTGCTATGATTTGCAGAAGAATTCCTAAAATTACAGTGCATGTGCCACCACATGGATGAAAACATCTGAGGTTATGTGACCGCCTGGGATCGTAGCACAAGGTCATGTAAACATACCAGTGACCTTCGTTCCTTTCATATAATTGTTCACAGTTTTCTATAGCTGGCACTAACTCAACATCACTGACACCAGTACTGAAAAGGGTTGTTCAACATCAGAGGCTATTATGGGGTTAATGGAATACAGTACTGTTTGCATCAATATTCTCTCTTTCACATATACACAAAAACGAACAAAGGAATGAGCACTAAATGTACGTTTAACTTTCAGCAGAATAACCTTAACAATTCAATCATTTTCCTCCAGTTTATTTTCTGCATTTTTCCAACTGTTTTAACTCATTAATTAGTGAAGGCGTTTATAATGAGTTTGGCAATTATGGGGGTCTACTGTGCTAATAAAATATGCACACAAAGAATAAGGTGAGGATAGTATGAAAATAAAAAATAAAGAATAAGATGAGGATTCCGGTAAGTCAGTGGTTTTGGGAACAGAATTTCCTTAATGGAATTATACTAGCGTTAACGGACATTTTCCCTTAAATAGGACAAATAAATAACGGAAAAAAATGCTTCCGATTTTTCAGGCTTCCATCATATTGAGTTCCGTTGTCGGGCTTCTACCATAGACATGGACCTGGCAGATCCGGACACAATGTTAACAGCTATGGTAGAGGCTAAACGACTTACCAATCAGCGTGGGAAGGATGCAACAATCTTAACAAATGACCAGCAACTCTACAAAGTCACCGTTCACATCACCTGGGTGTATCTTGACTAATTTGCAAACTTCATCCTGGAATGCATACACTGATGAGTTTCACTGGCTGAGTTGGGAACTTGATGGCAGAGAGTGGACTCGAGGAGATTATGTATCCAGCCTTTGGAAGTGTTTCAAAAATGCTTGCTGGCAAGATGTTCTCACAGAATTTCAGAGTATTTCAATTTGCTGTTGAGGAAATCCCGAGACTATCCTTCTAATGGTGAAATCACGGGAAGAGCTATTGATGGTTCTTGAAAGCAAGGCATCATGCAGCCCTACCCTTGGGGGTAGGGGGGTTTCAAGAATACTCCCCCAGTATCCCTGCTTGTCGTAAAAGGCGACTAAAAGGGTTGGCGGAGGGTTAGTGCCCCTCCCCGGAAAACAACTAACTAAAGAAACAAACAAGAAGCCTCGGACAAGGACTGACCAAACGTTGACGACCCAGGACCGGACAAAGGACTTGGTAATGTGTACATGGAATGTAAGAGGAGCGAATGATGAGGTGAAAGAGAGAGAGATTGTCCAGGTGCTTGAGGATGCGAAAGTGGATGTATGTGGAATAACTGAAACAAAATGGAGAGGAGAAAGTGTGAGAGAATGGGAGTATGGATGGGGTATATGTGCAGGAGTAGATGAGAATGAGAGGGCAAAGGAAGGAGTGTGTATAGTTGTGAGTAAAAGATGGAAGAAGAGCATAAGACAGTATGGATCAGTTGGGTCAAGGATTGTGTGGGTAAAGTTGAAAGTTGGAATACAAATGTGGGGGATTGTGTGTGTGTATGCGCCAACGCAAGATCGTGCTAGAAGAGTGAGAGAAGAGTTCTGGACAAATGTGGAAGTGTGCATGGAAAAGTTTGGAAGGAATGAGAGAGTGTTTTTGATTGGTGATATGAATGGTAAAGTTGGTAATGTGAAGGTGGATGGAATAGTTGGTGAGTGGGGTGTGCCTGCTGAGATAGATGAGAATGGGAGTGCGTTAGTGGACATTTGTGCTGGGAGGGGGTTGGTGATAGCCAATACCCTCTTCAGGCATAAAATGATCCACAGGTATACATGGCGAGTGATGAGAAGGGTGGGTGGTGAACTGAGTGAAAGGAAGGCAATGATTGATTATGTGTGTGTGGATGAAAGGATGCGAAGATGTGTAAAGGATGCAAGAGTGTATAGAGGTTGGGGAGTGGACTTTCTGACCACTACTTGGTGGTGGCCAGAATCAATGTCCAATTAGAATGGAGGAATAGAAGAAGGGAAAGACGAGAGGAAGGAGTAGTTGCAAGGAGAGTGGAAAGGTTACAAGAGGATGAGAAAAAGGCAGAGTATAAGAGAGAAGTGGAGGAACGATTGGGCAAATATGAACTGGAGCAGATGGGAGACGTGGAAGGTGTGTGTAAGATATTTACAGAAGAAATATGTGCAGCATGTGATGTGGTGTGTGGAAGGAAGAGAAGACGGAGGGGGGTGCAAGGAACAGCGTGGTGGACAGAAGAGGTGAAACAGGCTGTGGCACAAAAGAAGAAAGCATACAATGAATGGTTGAGAAATAGGGGCGTGGAAGAAGTTGAGAGGCGGAAGAGAGAGTTATATGTGGAAAGGAAGAGAGAGGTAAAGATATTAGTAAGAGAGAGTAAGAAGAGAGTGGATGAGGAATTTGGAAGGAATTTGAGTGTAAAGTGGAGGGACTGTAAGAAAATGTTCTGGAGAGAAGTGAAAAGAGTAAGACAGGGTGGAAATGAAGTTAGCAGGGGAGTGAAAGATAAAAATGGTAGATTACTAGTGGAGAAGGGAGAAAAAGTGAGCAGATGGAGAGAACACTTTAAGGAATTGTTGAACGTAGAGGATGGAAGTAATGCGAGTATAAGTGGCTGGGGAATGGCTGGGAGAAGGAGGGAGGTGAGAAGACAGGAAGAAATTAGTAGGATAGAAGTTGTGGAAGCAATGAAGAAAGTTAAATCGGGGAAAGCCCCAGGAATTGATGGAGTGTGTGGTGAAATGCTGAAGCATGGGGGAGAGATAGTAGTAGAATGGATGTGGAAGATGTGCAGATTGGCCTGGGAGGAAGGTAGAGTCCCGGAGGATTGGAAGTCAGGTATAATTATTCCCTTGTACAAAGGAAAAGGGGAAAAGAAGTGTGTGGTAACCATAGGGGCATTTGTCTTCTTAGTATAATAGGAAAAGTGTATGGTAGGATACTTATAGACAGAGTAAGAGAAAGAACAGAGAAATTAGTTGGAGAAGAACAGGAGGCTTTAGGAAGGGAAGAGGTTGTGTAGATCAGATATTCATTCTTAGATCTTTAGTGGAAAAGTTTCTAGAGAAGGGAAAGAAGTTGTATGCGGCTTTCATGGATTTGGAGAAAGCATATGACAGGGTGGATAGACAAGGATTGTGGAAAGTGTTAAGAATATATGGAGTAGATGGGAAGTTGTTGAATGCTGTGAAGAGTATGTACGATGGTGCGAAGGCTGCAGTGCGTGTGGATGGTGAACTAAGTGAATTTTTCTCTTTGAAAGTTGGTTTGAAACAGGGATGTGTCATGTCTCCATGGTTGTTCAATCTGTACATGGATGGGGTAATAAAAGAGGTACAAGGTAGGGTAGTGGATGTTGGAGTGGCCCTGGTGAGAGAGGATAGTGTTTGGAAACTCCCTGTACTGTTGTTTGCAGATGATACTGTGTTGTTGAGTGAAGACGAAGGGGAGCTGCAAGGCTTGGTGGATGAGTTTGAGAGAGTGTGTAAGAAACGGAACCTAAAGGTGAATGTAGGGAAGAGTAAAGTGATGGTCTTTGAGAGAGGTGAAGTCAGTGAATGTACAGCGAGGTTGGATGGTGAGGAATTGGAAAATGTGAGTACGTTTAAGTATTTGGGTAGTGTGATGAGTAAGGATGGAGGTTTGGAGGGTGAAGTGCTTGAAAGGGTACAGCAGGGAAGAAAGGTTGCTGGTTCCTTGAAAGCAGTGATAGGAAACAGGGAAGTGAGCATGGAAGTAAAAAGTTACTACATGACAGTATTGTGATACCAACTCTAACGTACGGAAGTGAAGCTTGGACATTGTTGGAAGGACACAAGTCAAGAGTGAGAGCAGTGGAAATGAGTTATTTAAGAGGAGCCTGTGGAGTCACGTGGAGAGACAGGCTGACGAATGAGGATATAAAGGAACGTTGTGGTGTGGATGTGGATGTGATAGGAAGCGTTGTGAGGAACACACTGAGGTGGTTTGGCCATGTTGAGAGGATGGAGGGTGAAAGACTGACAAAGAGAGTGTATGTGAGTGAGGTGGAGGGTGGAAGAGGGAGGGGGAGACCGAGGATGAGATGGAGGGATGGGGTGGAGAGGTATATGAGAGAGGGGGGTGTGAGTTGGGAGCAGGGCAGTGAAATGGCGGGGGACAGGGCGACTTGGAGGCGATTTGTTTGTGGCCACCCCAAACGGGATTGAGGCGTCAGGCAATAGATAGATAGATAGATAGAGATTCTAGTGAAACCAATTTTTATAATGATGGTGTTTGTCCGAGCAGAACATAAAGGCAAATGGCTTCTTCACCTATGGGTGGTGCAAGTGATGCTTCTGTATTTCTTTGCTGCTGGGCATCACAATTCTGCTAGATATGGGATGTTTTACCTGTGTTCAATGGAAAGACTTCATGGCAATGTACAGTACTTGAGAAATTCATGAAAGGGTAGCACGTAATGTGCCACAAGGAGGGTCTATGGCATGGCATCTGGTCCAACATGTACAATGCAACATTTCTGTGATAGAGCAAAGTCCCAAAGGCATCGTCAGAGTGATAATGAAGCAAGAGACTCTTAAGAAGTGGGCATTTAGCATGCACGTTTGTAGCCACATTCTGCAAGATCTCTGATATGATCAATGGCAGCTGAGTAGATGAGGTGACTACCCATAAGGAGGAGACGCTATCAAGGATTTCGACAGATGCACAAGATCGTGAAAACATCAAGAAGATGCTGCAAACATACACTGATCCATTCAATGCAGCTGATCATGCACACTCCCTTATCAACATTCCTACTGACTGGATTGCATCTGACAAGGCAAACGTTCACAATGCAGTGGCAATTGGAAAGGACCATATGATGAAATATACAGCTGCCTGGCCAGCAGGGTTCTACTCTACATTACCAAAAAGGTCATACACCAAAAAAAAAAGAAGTCATAACAACAGCTGTCACCAGGAAGTCCATATGTGTAGGATCTACTGATGTATTTGACGCCACCTTGATCTACTCATGTGTGCTTGGACTACAGGCTACAAGAGACATCAACTTTCATGAAGTTCTGAAACATGAACTGGCTCCGATGCCATATTCAATGACAAAGGGGAGATTAAAATCACAAGGGCTAAGTCATTCATAAAACAGCGGTTGAAAGTTGAGGCATCAGCACAATTAACCCCTGAACCAGAAGCAATAGTAGTTGAAGGAAGTGCTATTCTCTGGGTAGTACACTAGCTAACCAAAGGAACAGTCCTAGACTATATCAACAACTTTTGCCTCTATGTTTTGGAAAAGGCAAGGTTTTTGGATGAGTACCATAATCCCTCGATTATCCAATGTAATAGAGCCAAAGGCATGTCTGGGTAATGGCTCCATCCAGTTAGTGGACTTCTCCTCTGGCCCTCGTTCGTACATAACCTAACTTTGAAAGCCGGTGTAAAAGGCCAATACAGTAAATTGTTCAACACTTGTTCCTGTTGTTTAACACTACTCTATCTGGTCATGCAGACCTATAAACCACAGCCAAGCAGTTACCACGGTAAAGCAGTCTCATCAATCACTGTCAAGCAACCACCACTGCAGGGCCATACCCTGCTGTGACATGGAAAAAAACATGAGCAAACCATCTATACAAGAAAAATGCAGTGGGCACACAAAACATAATGGTAAAATAGAATAAAATCATGGTAAAGTTTAGTATGCTAGAATAAAATCAACAAACACTCACAATGCCTCGCTGGGCATCATGCTGAATAACCTGCTACCTCAACTTGGAATGTTGTACTGCAGCTGGCAAAGCTATTGCATTACACAATACATCCCATTTGATCAAGTGGGTAGTCTTAAGAGCTTAGTTCGAATCAGTCAAGGAGGATCTCCGGCAGTCGGACCAGGGAAGTGGGTGTGGGATGTGGTGATGGACTGCAAACTTCAGGTGACTTTGAAGACAACTGCAAACTCACGTCCTGGGGAGACATAATGGCTGATGACGTGCTAGATTGAGGCTCAGCCGCTGAAAGCGTGCTTGATGCTGTGGTGGTGGCAGAACAGAGGTGGACTGGGTGGGGGTCAGAAGCCCGAAAAAGGAGTCGATCTTGGACTGGCAACAAAAGTGACGATTCAGGCGTCAGATGACAACTCCCACACAGAATGCAGATCCTCCACAAGGCAAAGAAGGATCATCTCTATGTCACATTCCAGTGCTCAGCATACTCATGCACCTGCTTGAGATATGCCCGGAGTGTGCTCAGGCAGGGGATGGGTGGAGTACTGGACTTCTCCAGGCTATCTGCATCGTCCTTGTCACTCTCTTCAGGATGGGCACCAGCAACCAAGGTGGTGATCTTGAAGACTGACATAACCTGATAGCCAGGACTGACCCCACTGTCATCTAACCACTCCTGCATATCATTGACATCCACAGCCTCATCTGCGTTATGAAGACGAGTGTGAAAATTGTCCACGTCAAAGCCCAGAAAGTCATGTCTGCTCTCGTGTCCCTGAAGAAGATGAGACCAACCACTTTCAAAGGTTTTCACACACTCGTCCAGTTGTACACTGCAGACTTAAGGTTGTAGCATCGCCGGTTTTCCAGTGTCCTCTGCCCTCGTGTGTCCAGCCCCCGACTCTGCTCATCCTTATCTTCAAGAACAACCATCATCTCATGCAGGAACCTCCATCGGTACAGCCTCTACATGGCCATGATCACACCCTGGTCCACTGGTTGAATCAGAGCAGTGGTATTAGGTGACAAAAACATGCACCTAATGTGACTGCCATCTGCACCCAATTCTTTCTTGGAGGAATGCGCGGGGGCACTGTCCAGGAAAAGAAGAGCCTTTACCTGGTCACAAAGAATTCCAAGTTCCTCCGTTTGATAATGGATGGCCTCCTTGATGAAATGCCTGTGGAACCAATCTGTGAAGATCTTGCAGGTAAACCAGGCTTTCACAGAATGGTATCACACAATAGGAAGGACATCCATTAGCCCACAAAGGCAATAGGGCTGTTTTGCATGCCCAACGATAATGGGTTTAAGCCGGTGCGACCCATTAGCATTAACACAGCACAAAACAGATACCCATTGCTTAGACAACTTGTGGCCAGGCACAGGTTTCTCCTCCTCATCTACCAGAGCGTTTGTGGGCACTGAGCGGTAGAAGAGACCAGTTTCACCCGCATTATAGAAGACCAAGAGCGAGGCCTTCCTTCTCAATCAAGCCCAACAAATTTTGCTGAAACTCCTCCACTCCCTCCACGCTAGAGTCCACAGCTTTGCCATGGGGCTTATGACTGGTAATGCCATGTCAAAGCTTGAACCTGAACAACCAACCTTCGAATCCCTTGAAGTCTTGGACGCTGTGAAGGTGGGCAAACTTCTTGGCAGCAGCCTTCAACTCGGTGCCTCTCACTAGCATGCCTGCAGCCTGTTGTTGCTGGCACCAGATCAGTGTCAAACGGCTGACTTTAGCATGCCAGGATAAACTCATAGTCTTCCGTTCGGTAATGCGTCTGTACTTCTGGTCAAAGTCTGCTATGTACTGGGTGAGTTTGTCACAGACTTTGCTGATGTCATGTAGGGTTGAGCAGGCCAGGCCATACTCTTTATGGATGCAAGAAGTGGACCATCCCGCATCAGTCTTACACAGGATCACCTACTTCATCTCCAGAGTCAACACCACTATCTTCCTCTTCCCTGGTGGAGGGGCCATCATCATACACCCTAGGAAGAGGCATATATGGAACAGCAAGGCCTGACACAGGTAGGGAACCACCATGAAAGCTACCACATGTGCAACCAAAACAACAGTCTGGGAAGAGCTGCTCACAACACAAGCGACGTGCAGGAAAAGGGAGAGAGCAACGGGAGTCTCTGGCAGACGTAAGTAAACAAACCAGCCTGACACAGCGGCGCCACCAGGCTATTCTCACCCATCCAGGCAGAAATTTTTTGTGCCCATAATAATTTTGACACAAATGCAAGCATTTTGTTTAGATAGTGGGAAACAATGTACGAATTGTGGTTTGGAACAGTCAGATCACAATGTCCAGGTGATGGATGGCCCGGGTAATGGCTGTCTGGATAATAGAGAGATTGCTGTATACAGTATTTGATATTGAGATCCCATAATTACATTATCAAGAATGGTACAAGACTGGCCAGAGCTGGCCATTTTGCTAGCAGCATGCACAAGTTGGACTTGATAACACCACTTCCAGCAGGGAAAGTCACACTTACCATCACCGAGAACATAGTGTAATTGACGGAAATGATCTGCCAACAGCTTGTGGCTGTTAGCAAGGACAAAGACTTGGACCACAAATTGGTCATCACCAGGAAGGGACCCATTCCGATCGAGACGTTTAAAAGGATGCAAGGAGATTTGACCGATTTTCGAATAATGCTTGAGGTGGTGGACGTGATCATAGTTCAAAAAGTCGCAAAATAGCTAATGAGGGTGTAAAGAGCATCAGAGTTACTTGTGATGATACTAATGTACCGTACACTTAGACAGTCATGCTTGCTGTCTATGGAGAGCACTGGATCTGATAGGACACTCATTGACATTGGCGAGCGTGCAGAAAAGCACAAGACAATTATTCCAGATCTTCCTGGTGCACATGGTCTGACAGGATGTGACACAGTTGGCCAATGCTTTGACATCGGGATGGCAACAGCAATCAAGGCACTTCATGCTGGCAACTGCCTTCAGGCACTCAGAAAAAATGACTCGACCATTGACAATGTAGTAAATGAGGCTACTTCTTTCATGGCCAGCTGCTATGGATGTACAAAGATGGACAATATGTCTGACGTGCAAGTCAATGTCTGGTCAGACGCTAAGGCAGAAGACAACTACAGCCCCTGACCTGAAAAATCTCCCAACCACAATGGAAGCTCTTGAGTTGAATGTACAAAGAGCCCACATTCAAACTGCCATATGGATGTCAGCATGTGAAACCAAACCCCCAACACTGGATCCCATGTTGTATGGATAGAAGTCTAAAGACCTTTCAAAGTCACCATTTCATTTGCTGCTGCCTGCAAATACTGTATACCATTAGCACCTCAAGAGTTACTCGAGATGATCCATTGTTGTTGTTCCTCTGAGAAACCATGTGTAACAGCTCAATACCATTGAAATGCAGCCAAACTGCCATTCACAGTATTTCGCTAGTGCCATGGAGAGTTGAAATGTAGAACTGAAAAGCAGTCACAGCCTTGAAAACAGATGTAGAAGGAGTGGATATTGAGTAAATCACCACCATTTGAACCTTGAGTACACCACTGGACCACAATTTATTTACTGCGAGGCAGTGAAGTTCCCTACATCTCATATGATGTCGGTTAATTAGCATAAACATGATTCAATGGAGGACATGTTGGAATTGTACCAGTATGCCATTTATATGTTGATATGTCTGCAGTCAGAAAGAACCCAATCTGTGTTTAGTCTTTTCTCACATCATTATTCATTTATTTTCTATGATGAATAAATGAATGAATTATTCACTTGTAAGTGATGGGGCCATCTAATGTACTTTGCCTGTATTTTAACTTAATTTGCAAAAAATCCTCTACAAATTCATTAAACGGCAATTTTAAACTTGCATCATAATCCTTGACCATGAAAACCATGGGTATAGACACCTTTACCCACAAGCTAGGACAACAAGAGATATGAGCAAATAAGAAGTTCTGATAATGGCAACAGCTAAATTGCATATCAAAGGATATTATGAAAAATGTTCAAAGCTGTCAGAGCAACACCCTCCATAATATTCATCAGTAGGGTCCAAAGGCCATGACAGTGTTAAATTACCTTATGCAGACGCGAATGAACGGTATCCCCAACAGACTATCGGACTAGAAGGGAAGAGGTTGTGTTAATCGAATACTGTGTTCATCCTTAGGTCTTTAGTGCAAGGGGAAAGGGAAGGGAAAGAAGTTGTATGCGGCCTTCATGGATTTGGAGAAAGCATAAGACAGAGCAGATAGACATGGAATGTGGAAAAGATTATGAATACATGGAGTAGATGGGAAGTTGTTTAATGCTGTAAAGAGTATATATGAGGGTGCTATGACTACAGTGCATGTGGTGAATTTTTCTATCTGCATGTTGGACTGAAAGAGGAATGTGTCTTGTCTCCATCGTTGTTCAATCTGTACATGGATGGGGTTATAAAAGGGATACAAGGTAGGGCAGTGGATGTTGGAGTGGCCCTAATGAGTGAGGGCAGCATTTGGAAACATCCTCTTCTGTTGTTTGCAAACAATACTGTATTATTAAGTGAAGACAAAGGGGAACTACAATTCTTGGTGAATGAGTCTGGGAGTGTGTGCAAGAAATGGAATCTAAAGGTCAATGCAGGGAAAGGGTAAAGTTATGGTCTTCAAGAGAAATGACGTCACTGAATGTACAGTGAGGTTGGAGGATGAGGAATTGGAAAATGTGTGAGCATTCAGGTACCTGGGTAGTGTGATGAGTAAGGATGGAAGTCTGGAGGATAAAGTGCTTCAAAGGGTACAACAGGGAAGAAAGGCTGCTGATTCATTGAAAGCAGTGATAAGCAAAAGGGGAGTGAGTATGGAAGTAAAAAAGTCATTGCATGATAGTACTGTGATACCAACTCAAACGAATGAAAGTGAGGTGTGGACCTTGTTGGAGGGACACAAGCCATGCGTGAGAGCAGTGGAAATGAGTTACAGTATTTGACGGGAGTACATCGAGTTACATGGTGAGACTGACTGACAAATGAGGAAGTGAAGGAGCATTGTGGTGTGGATGTGGATGTGATAAAACGCTATTGAGGTGGTCTGGCCATGTGGACAGGATGGAGAGCGTGAGACTAATGAGGACAGTGTATGTGCGTGAGGTGGGGGGGGAAGGCAAGGATGAGATGGAGGGATGAAGTGGAGGGGTACATGATATAAGGGATAGCTAGGGGGAGAGCAGCAAGATGACAGGGGACTGGGCGACATGGAGGCAATTTCTTCGTGGTCACCCCTTATGGGATTAAGGCATCTGGCAATAGATAGAAAGAATCGTGTGGACACCATCCCCCAAAAGCCACCGCCACAGCATCCCCTCAAACATAAGATGGTAGTGGTTGTAACCCAAATTTCAACAAATTTTGTATATATACTTGTTAAGTAAGCTATACCTAGTGTCTGTGCCAGATTTCATAATAATATAATAACATATAAGGTTGTCAGCTAATCACAAAATTAGGGTAGACACCAACAGAAAAAGATTTTTATGACGTGAAGGCCTGCCCAGTAACCTTGACCTCGCAGCACTAATACACTCAAAACACTTATGCAAGTGTGCTTTTTGAGCATAAAAATCTCCTAATGATCAAATTTCTTGCTACACTTTCACATAACATGCTGATACTCAGATGTACATTAATATTCCAATTATCAGTCATAATTCTGCCCAAGTCACGTTGGTTGTTGCAGATTTTTGGATAACGACACACTGCATCCTCCCATCCCCTTCAATGGAAGGTATAACCCCAACAAACACCCTATAATACAAGGTATAACTATCTAAAAAAAAAAAAAAAAAAAAAAAAAAAAAAAAAAAAAAAATCCCTCCTGCTTAAAAAGCATTTTACAGCATATACATACACCAGGAAACCATTTACTAAGCTGGGTGGTAACCATATAACCAAATTTTGATTCCTGGTGGTTTAGTGGGTAATAACGGCACTCCAATCACACTGAGCTGGTGAAAATTTGTATCCAAGGGATGGTTAGGGTTTATTGCTCAAGTAATGCCACTCAGGGATGAGTAAGGCTGGTCACTCTCATCTTAAATGTCAGGACCAACTTGCCTAGCCCTGGGCTCCTACACTTCTTATGGGGCAACGCAGGATTGGATGACAGATAGATAGATGGACGGATAACTGTGGTACATACAGTACAGGTATACCTTGACATACGATAGCCCTAGATGCAATACTCTGGATTAATGATGGGGGTAGAAATACCACCATAACCCACTTAACAATGGCCAAACCATTTTTTTTTTTTTTTTTTAAACCAATTTTGATATTTTAAACTAAAATTGTGTGGTTAGGTTGATTTATAAACTGCTTTTAGACTTAGATTAATGTGTTTTAGCCACAGGTGGGGTGAAAATTGTCATTTTGGGGTACAGCTGACGAAGCTTGACTTGTTCCACACACATATGACAATTCTCAGATTTTATTTGTTGGTTTCAGCAAGTTATTTACAGGTGTCAGGCTTAGGTTAGCTTCTTTTATAACTGTTAGGCCATTTAGATTGGTTTTAAATTTGTTTTTGGGCTCACTTGAGTGGGTTTTGGACTTGGCTGGGGGGGGTAACCCAAAGCTGAAAAAAGCATCCAATTACTTTACATGTTAAATCTACCCCGATATATGATACTCGGCCTAATGATGCGTTTTTACCTAACCAACTGCATCGTCAAACCAGGGTATACCTGCACCACCATACCCCACATAATAATGACAAAACTCCAGTTTAACAATGGGTTTTTATTCTTTTTTACCGATTTTGATTATATTTTAGACAAAAATTGTGTTTAGGTTGATTTATATACTGTTTTTAGACTTGGATTAATGTATTTTAGCCACAGGTGGGGTGAACATAATCATTTTGGGGTACAATTTACTAAGCTTGATTTTTTCCAGACTTATATTTGATCATTTTCAGATTTTATTTGTTGGTTTTAGTGAGTTATTTATGGGTATTAGGCTTAGGTAAGCTTCTTTTACAGCTGTTGGGCTATTTACACTGACTTTAAACTTGTTTTTGGACCCATTTGGAAGAGTTTAGGACTTGGCTGGGGGGAAACCCAAGGCTCAAAAATGCATCCCTACACTTTATATGTTAAATCTACCCCGATATACGATACCCCACCTAACAGCGGGTTTTTATCTAACCCATTGCATCATTAAACCAGGGTATACCTGTACTTACAATCCTTCCCGGCAATCATTCTCGCTGATCCTCCCTTATACCTAACCTCCTGTGCACAACCAACATCCACTCACCTCCTACTCATGGCCTCAGCTACTTCCCCTACTCTGCCCTTAAAAATACCCACATCCCAAGATGCCAGTTTAATCCCCTTGGGTAATATCCATTCCACAGGGTTGCTTTGCTTTTTCTCATTTTTTGTAATATCAGTAAAAATAATTACATAATATCAGTAAAAAAAAATAAATAAATAAAATAGAGGGAGAGACAGACAAAGGCCCTGCCCACCTGCACAGTCCAAAGTCCAGGCATGGGACCTGGGCCCATTGCCCACCACCCATGACCAGTGGCTATGGCTGTGGCCTCAGGGCACCCTGCCAGGACAGCTACAGGGACACCCTCCAAGTGTGCATTGGCACTGTAACTGCCCCAGCACTATGCATCCACTGATAGGGGCACTACTCCTGAGCTCGGGCCCCTCTCTACTGAGTGGAAGCGGCAGCCTGGGAACCCCAATGCCCTGTACCCTCTGGCACAGATTTGAGCCTCATCCCATCCTGGTCCCCAAACTATACCAGCAGGGCCCTCATCACACCTCCCCTCGGGTCCACCACTAGGTAGCGGGGGCAAAGTTTCCTGGCCACATGCTCTTGCTGGCATCAACCCCTGTGATGTAATGGGGTATGTTATGTGCTATGTAATGCACATGTAGATGCATGAGATACTGTAGTTAGAGGTAGGTATTTGGGAGAGTATGCTGGTCTACTCTCCATGTTAGTGTTACAATGCAAAGAGGGATGGTCAGGATATTCTGACGGCTAGTAAAATAGAAGCTCCAACTCTCCCTGTCACCTGCATTCCCATCCTCTTAAGGAGTACCACCCTGTTTGGCTGGTGCTACAGCCCACTCCCTATGGGAAATATAATTTATGGTTAGTAGCAAATGTTTTACCAACAAACTAATTATAATTAACTTGAATTACAAAAGAAAAAAAGACAACCATCATGTTATGAAAATGCTGGAAAAGGTGATTCTTGTAGTAGCCTGGTTAGCCCATGCTACAAGGCTTATGCCAGAGGAATGTCTAGACGACATGAATAAGACGCAGAAAGTCAGGTAAAAACTTCTAAAATTCCAATTCTTCAAAAGTTTGAACAGTTTGTGGCCACTGGCACTCTGAATTTCAGAGGTTGCACTGTATTCTAATGTTACTCTCCTTCTTGCAGCTCAGCATTCAAGATGGAGAGATGGCAATTTTATGCCTACTCGGACTAAAGAGAGTATAGTACACAAAACAGCATACAATTGTGTGGTGCTCAAAGAGTGGGGGTCAACAACATCATGAGCTGCTATAAGGGTAAAGGTGACATCTCAGATAGAGGAAATTATAAAGGTCTAAAGCTCATGGATCATGTAGTGGAAGTGATGAAAAATATAATGCACACACTTACAAGAAATAGTAGACACTAACTTGGTTTCATGCCTGGCCAGTGGACAGTAGATGCACAATTTAGAGTCACACAAGCTTGAAATACAACTGTAGAGTGAAAAATTAAACACTGACCTGCTCTGCCTGGGAGGTTCGAAGACGTGAGAGGCAGTGCCCAACTAGGGTTGGCACCAAACGACGTGGTAAGAAACTTGACAAGTACAGCAATGTTTGGGAAACTTCATCATCATCCTGCATAAAAATCATACATTCATTATATGACTTATCCATGCAAATTAATTCCACTATATTTTAGGCTTAACAACGCACAGTGTACAGCAAGGTAAGAAATTATTATTTATTATCCTACCCAAAATTCCACCATAACCATAAATAGGGTAGGTAGGTTTCAGCAAGATGAAGAAAGATAAAACAAGTTGGAAACCATCAACAATGTATTTGGTGAACTGGACCCTACAGCCACTCATTCATCATTCAGCCAACATAATTCTCATATCTAGCCCACAAACAAACCACTTTCCACATAAGTACTTCATAAAATCTGTATAGATACTGCACCTTATCTATACATTTCTATCTTTCAACAATTTATTTGCATCTTCCCATACCAAAACTCATCCACATTCAACATTTTCATCCCCTTTTCATATCTATCCCCCTACATAACTCCACCATCGATGCACTCTATTCTACTCTTTGATCAACAGACCTCTTTACTCCTTATCCTTCATCAATCTCTTGGTTTCTTATCCTATTCAACCTATGCAACTCACATGTATTCATTAATGTTCCCATGTACACTGGTCTCCCTCCTGAATTTTACATTAATGCCATGCTAAAGTCATGTTAGCTGTAACACACTTTCATGCAGCATTCTTGAAGCTCCTATACTCAGTTCTCTATAGCATATCAAGAAGGTCTTTATAACTGATAACTTTCTTCCCTAAGTCAAGTTATTCTCCACTTCTTTTACACACTTGCCTCTCTTCTATCTCTCAACCAAGGTAGAGCACTTAATATATTTCATCAAATCATGTATCATGTCTCTCCATCCATTCACAAGCACATTACAATGTAAATTACCACATCCCTAAAGAACCATGATATTACTCATATTAAACAACTTTCATATACTGCACCTCATAGCTATTCAGAAAATTCTACAATAGTCAGCAAGATCTCATTCAGTATCAGCAAGCACATCATCAGTATACTTACACCTACCCTTAGATATGCTTCATTATCATCATAAAAAGCTTTTTACAACATTAAGCACTTTTTCTTCTACACCATCAGTCATAACCCCTCCCTGCTCAACTTGCATCTTGTCACACATCCTTTCCAGATCTACATCTGTCAGTTCACCTATAACATGCTCTCCCAAAACGCTGATGGTATATAACAGAGCAAGCAGACAGTCCGGTCCTCAAAGTTACTAAGACACGGTTAAATCAACACTGGCACGCAGGTCCAAATATGGCATTATCTGTCACAGCACAGTCATGTCAGTAACAGCACATGCCAACTGACTGTTGAGAAGCCCACAGGTGTGTTGTGGGGTTAGGTGATGGTCTACATCGAAGGTGCCCATACATTGTCATTCAGTGGCCCACCTGGACTGAATACTGTATAACATCTGTGGTTCCCATCTACTTCATTTGAAGAAGCAATCAAAATAACATCACTCATATGAAAATATTATGAGTCTGTTTGGACATGTGGAGAGAATGGAGAATGAAAGACTGACTAAGAGGGTGTATGTAGGTGAGGTGGAGGGAGGGAGAGGGAGGGGTAGACCGAGGATGAGGTGGAGGGATGGAGTTGAGAGGTATATGAGGGAGGGGGGGGGGTGAGTTGGGGGGAGGGGAGTCAAATGGTGGGTGACAGAGTGACTTGGAGGCGTTTTGCCTGCGGCCACCCTTTGCGGGATTAGGGCGTCGGGCTATAGATAGATAGATAGACTGTAACAGTGTGAATGATTAAAAATCAAAACAAGGTGAATGCAAATAAAATCTGAACACCCAAAAAGTGGACATCAAACTATGTCATACAGGTGAAATTGCAGTTTTGCTATCAAAGTGAGGTATCAGTGGTTGAGACACAGAATGGATACAGAAGAAATCATCTCCCATGCAGAACTACGTATGCATTTTCAATGTGATGCTCAACAGGTTGGAAGTGTTTAAATGTAGACAAAACTGACACAAAAGCCTAGGCAACTAATCAGTTGATACCATGGTAGGTAGCATCCCATTCATACTTTGAACTCCATCAAGCTCCTCTTTACAAAAGTATCTGAACAGCAAATGAGTCACCTCTGAATCTGAGAAATTCATCTTTCATTGGCTCTAGATATGCTCAACACAAGAAAGTTACTTAAAAAGGATTCCTCACAAATACTGCCTAGGGAAAATTACAGTATTATAAAGATTTATTCCCAGACTTTAGACACTTAAATGTTATCCCAGAGCCCTCAGTTTGGGAACCATTCTAGGTAATGGTGTGGTCTGGGTAACAGTGAAGATGACTGTGAGGTGATGAAGGGAAGTGATGGTCTTGGTGACGGTGTGGGCAACAGGGTGTCTGGGTGAGTGATGGTGTGGGGTGATGTTCTTGGTGATGGTGTGGGTGATAGGGTATCTGAATCAATGATAGTGTGGGCAATGAAGTGTCTGAGCAAATGATGGTATGGGGTGATGGTCTGGGTATGGTGTAGGGTGATGGTCTGGGTATGGTGTTGGGTGATGGTCTGGGTATGGTATGGGGTGATGATATGGATATGGTGTGGGGTGATGGTGTGGGTATGGTGTGGGATGATGGTGTGAAGTGATGGTGTGGGTATGGTATAGGGTATTGTGTAGGGTGATGATGTGGGATGATGATATGAGCATGGTGTGGGGTGATGGTCTGGGTAAGGTGTGGGGTGATGGTCTGGGTATAGCATGGGGTGATGATGTGGTCTTGGTATGGCGTGGGGTGATGGTGTGGTCTTGATATGGTGTGGGGTGATGGTGTGGTCTTGGTATGGTATGGGGTGATGGTATGGTCTTGGTATGGTGTGGTCTTGGTATGGTGTGGGGTGATGGTGTGGTCTTGGTATGGTGTGGTCTTGGTATGGCGTGGTCTTGGTATGGTGTGGGGTGATGGTATGGTCTGGGTATGATGTGGGGTGCTGGTGTGGCCTGGATGATGGTGTGGGGTGCTGGTGTGGCCTGGATGATGGTGTAGTCTGGGTATGGTGTGGGGTGCTAGTGTGGCCTGGACATTGGTGTAGTCTGGGTATGGTGTGGGTTGCTGGTATGGCCTGGATGATGGTGTAGTCTGGGTATGGTGTGGAGTGCTGGTGTGGCCTGGATGATGGTGTAGTCTGGGTATGGTGTGGGGTGCTGGTGTGGCCTGGATGATGGTGTGGTTTGGGTATAGTGTGGGGTGCTGGTGAGGCCTGGATGATGGTGTAGTCTGGGCATGGGGTGGGGTGCTGGTGTGGCCTGGATGATGGTATGGTCTTCCTCCATAAATCGTTAGCTACGGTACACTTCAATGTATATTTTACTGTTTTTATCATTGTTTGGTACTACTGAGGTCAAGTATTCCTTTCCACCCTGATATCTCTAACATGTAAATACAGTAACCCCTCCAATATCCGGATCAATAGAGCCATAGGCAGGTCCGGATAGTGGTCCTGTCCGGATATTGGGCCCCAGCTTATGGACTTGTACTTATGGACCCTAACTCTGAAAAACACCTATACAACTCCCTCTGGACATGCATTGCACCTATTTAAGACCCAAATCACACCAATAAGGGACATAAAAGACTGAAATAAATGCAAAAGAACCATAAAATGAGGTTTTAGAGGTGAGTTTATACAATATTAAACATTCTGGGTACTTACAAGTCCCTTGCTCTTGGACTGGTTTGAACCGCCAGTTTGCAGTCCACAGTTAATCCTCTGCACTCTAAATTCTAATTTCTTAACACTGCACAACACTGTAAATTCCCGTGTGTTCTAGTGGCAAGGTATAGCAGTTTATTCACTGTTTATTCACAAAAAACAAGCACCTGTGGCTTGCACTGTTATGAGTATCTGTTCTCCATCGGAGTTAAGCTGTGACTGTTGATGTTGGTGGGGTAACAGAGTTGCCAGATCGCAACAGCCACATTACCAATCTCCTCAACTTTCATTGTCAAATATAACTTTTCATTACCAAATTCGTAAAGCTAGCATATATTCTTCACTAATTAGATATACAAGTGGAAATACATGTAATCACTCTACTTATAACTAACACCATGTTGATTATTTTCACACTATGTAGGGTAGCAGATTAATCAGAGAGAGCAAACAATCCACCATCTCCATCCTGTGTATCCTCATACATGTGAAAAATCCATTTGGTAATGCATTATTCTAATTCATTACCAAACGAATTTTTCATTACCAAATTGGCCCACACTTGGTAATGAAAAATACCAAATGGCAACCTGACAGGGGAGGGGGGAGGGGGAGGAAGGAAGGGGTGAAGGGACCATGGTGTAACAGCTGTTTGGCGCCAGGCGGGAATTTCAAATTATGGGAGGGAAAAAAGTCAGATTTTTTTTTCGAATTTTTTGCGGTTTTTGGCCCATTTTGGGAATATTGGATCCCAGGATGATTATGTCCGGTTAGTGGGGATGTTCGGATATTGGGTGTTCGGATGTTAGAGGGATTACTGTATAGTCAAGTCACATACATTGCACGAATGTGTTCAATACTGCCTGCAAGCACTTGCTATGCAGCCATAATCCTTCTGCATTATGTTCTGAGTTCATTTGTGACGGTGCCAAAGCTACAGGTTAGAGATAGCAGGGTGAGAAGGAATGAAGGAATACCTTGCCACAACTGTACATTTAAGGCCAACCTGAGATGCATAAGGCAGGCATGGGGGGTCACTGCAGGTCAATCATATGTCATTTTTTTCCATTGTCTCTATCTCCAACAGGACAGATCCACAATGCTATTTCTAATGCTGAAAAATTAGTCACATTACAGGCATATTAAGTGTACAGTGACTCCTTGCTTTGTGCAATCTTTGCTACACAATAACTCATGTCTGCAGTATTCATATACAGCTATCTTGAGTCTGGCAAATCAAGACACTGGAAAAAAAAAAAAAAAAAAAAATTGTTCACAGAGACATCAAGCAACTTCCAGTGCCCTCCAGTTCACCCAAAATGTCCCACTCCTCCACTTGATCCTGCTTACCATTGCATTGCCTGATCTTGGACACAACTTGCTCACATACCCCTTGTGATAAGAGCCTTATTGAGTGTTCCTTGCCACTTAAAATGAGTCTTACAAATAGAAAAAGGAAGAGCTTTTGTCATTGTTGCTCCTCGTGATATATGGCTCATTTATGTTCTATTACTGTATATCTCTTCATTTTCTTTGTTTTAGATGTACTATATTTGCCCCTGGTAGTATATGTTTAATGTAATAGGGATTGTACAATGTAGGAGAGTTGAAGTCAGCCTCCGGATATTGGAAAAACAATGGCTATTATGGTATCAATTGCATAATTTCCTGATGAGTGCTATGTGGTCCAGATACTACACATTAAATGAATAATGAGAAATAATAAGAAGGGTTATTGTATATCACGTAGCAAGTCCTTCTCACTTGCATTCCACACCATCTGCCTTTTAGCAAATATCTGATCTCCAAATACCATATCACTCCAGACACCATGCTGTTACTGCTGACCAGCAGAAAGTAAAATGTAAACAACAGTAAAACAAGGCAATATTTCTGTGATGGATGGAAAACTGGTGACAAATTGAGATGGAATTCTGATTTAGCTATGCAACACGCAAATATCCTTTGTTTATTTGTTTGTTTTGCCCATAATAGGCAAACATGGTTGCACGAATATCTATTTATTTATTTATTTAATATAAATAAAACTACATGCTCAGTGCACACTACACATTCCTTTTATTATTGTCATATCATCCTGACCCTAATCACATCTAAATATGGGATGAGATGGGATCCAGAACATGGAATGAGAAAGTATAAAAGTGGGAGAATTCTTAAGAGCATCCCCAGGGAAATGGGTCACACAATCATTCAGACATGATTCAAGCCTTTAAAATGCAGGTTCCACCTCACAAATATGACTACGGCATCTGTACACACAGGCTTCAACAGATTAATGCTCAATGCAATGTGTAAAGTAAAATGGAGGGGATGTTAAATTATATATGAGTACATCTGACAAGTATATGTTCTTCTGGATAGATTAAGAGTTTGAGGTGGGTATTATGATTATATGACTTCTAAATGGTTGGTAGATATAATAAGGAGGTAAGGAAAGTGCATGATAAAACACTAACTGTGAATATCCTCATTGGTCGTTATATCTCAGCTGTTAAATCAGCATATCCCCCCCCCCCACCAACCTGGGCTAAAAGAAGAAGCGAAGAATACACTCTGGGATAAATTATTGATTGTGGTGCCTAAATCTGGTGACATAGAGATCATGGTACTAGATGCCTATCTGACCATGGTGTTGGGTGCCAATCTGAACAGACACTTACAGAACACATCATGGGTATGAGAGTGTATAGTGAACTGGGTTGTGGCACTAGGAATGCTGATTGCATGAATACAGTGGAACCTCAGAATTCGTACACCTCTCTATTCGTACAACTCGGTTTTCGTACAGCTTTTTCATCAAAAAATCACTCCAATTTTCATACAGCGACCCGGTATTCGCACTAAGAGACACAGCGTCATAGGTGCCACGTGGTCACCAGTACCGCTTTGTCTTCGGCCAGCTATGCATCAGTCATACAGGTTCCATTAAACTTTGTGATAAATTACGTATTTTCGTTAGAAACTTGTACAGTACATAATCATGGGCTCTAAGAAGATTAGTGAGTCAGATGAAGCTAAAAGAAAAGCAGTGAGAACAACAATTGAGCTGAAAAAAGAACTCAATGCAACGTCTGAAAGTAGAACCCATGTCTCCAATCTTGCCAATCATTATGGTATGGAGAAATTTACCGTTTCATCCATACAATGCAAAATATATTGTTTCTTATGGAAAAAAAGATTTGGTTTTCAAACAATTCGCAACTTGTACAGCCTCCAGGAACGAATTGTGTACGAATTCCGGGGTTCAACTGTATAATTAAGCGATACTGTACATCAAACATGGTCACTGGCAACAAAATTTTTACAAAAAGAACAAGTCAACTGATGACATATGAATTGGGAGGTACTAGAAGTTAAAATGCTTTCCTTCTTAAGTCCTATTTGTTTGATCAGTCTCTCAGTACGGTTGACAGAGAAGTCATTTCAGATCCAGTTCCTCTGCAGTTAGGAGTGCCTAAGGAATCAGTTTTGGGTCCACTTTTATTCATGGTCTTCACTAGTAGTTATGCATCTCTACTGCAAGCTCACGGTGTTACAACAAAGGACTTAAAACTGACCCTTAATACACACCAACATTCATGGAAAATTCATCACTCGAACCTCCATTCATTCTCACTTAGGTGCTAGCACCCTCTACATTACCGTAACCACTCTAACCAACTATTATGCCCGAGAACTATGTAAAAAATGTTCTCCAAATCAACAATAACAAAGCACAACTCTCCCTTGCTATATATTTTTCCAGAAGTCAAAGGACAATGAATGCTTCATCACTGGTCCCTTTGTCTGGCATAACGCAAACTGCATATCATCAATATTTACCGTTTCCCTTATCATATGTTCCAGGACTCCTATCCATTACCCTCATTATCTGGTCCAAAAGCTTTATGCTTCTACCATTTCCTCTTTCCAGGGTATCACTCTTCCCCTTCCACACATTTGCAATCAAGCTCTTCAACCAGTCATCTTGGAACAACACACTCATATTTAACAGAATTTATGGAATCTGTAACTAAACCCATTCCCATTTCTCTGGAGACTCTTACCAACTCGGCAGTTAACCAAGACACCCCCCTCCCCAAACGACACCCCACTGACTGCCCTGGCCATGGCACCATCATCAACCAAAGGCCAAGCCAAACAATGGACTTACTGCCCCCCAACCCTCCCCTCCCCCCCCCAGCCAAACTTCCCACCCAGCAACCAGTTGCATTACTCTCTCCAAACATCCTTAATATCCTCAGTATCCACCATTGCCCTTCCTCTATCAGCATTTACACACTGCCCACCTATGATATCCCTGTTTTCTCTTGACATCTGTTTAGCCACCTTAAAGGCCACAGTCCTTCTTTCAGCACAATTTAAGCTCTCCAGTAAAAGTCTGCAAGAATCAGGCTTTGCCTTAAATACCACCTATCTGGCTCTATGCTTTGCCACCTAATATTCCTCTGTTATGAACCCCATTCCATTCTATAAACAGTCTTCTTTTCTCTTCAACTGCAGCTTCTACTCTATCATCCCACCACCACCTTACCTTATGTCTTGGTGCACTCCTTGACCAGCCACAAGCCAAATCAGTAACTCTAAGGAGATTGTTCTTAAGAGCTCTGTACTGCTCATTTACACTTTCGTCTATGGTCCCACACAAGATATTCAAGACAGCTAGGTAAATCTTGGGTAGTAACAAAGATGTAGTTCTAAAAAAATTATTCAGGTAACGTGGACACCGAAAGTGCAGAAATAACGGGTACTGAGAGTGAACATTATACTGTTGAGTCCCTGTCCTACACTGCCACAGGCTCCAACAGTAGTAGTTCAGTATAGGAAGGACATTGCCCAGTGAGCTGTTCTTCCTACGGTCAGCCTTTAGGTGTACAGTAAACAAGATCAGCTGAGGCGAACATAAACACTGGCTCCTTAAAGTTCAATGTCTTTATTTTCCAAGTAATTCCACTTAATGCTTTCCAACTTCACTTCACTGTTCTCACAAGCACTGGAGCTATACAAACATTACTAACTGCTATTACACTTAATGCCTGACAGCACTTCACGGTTTTTCACAAGTACTGAAAATAATCTTCACTGACAGTAATTACACTTAATGCTTGCCAGCAACTCTTCACAAATTTAACTAACAGCACTACACTCAAACTGAACCACAACCAACTGACCTTCAAATAGTCTCTACCCCATCCTTATATGAGCTTGCATTATTCGAGAAACTTCTACATTCTAAGAGAACAACAGCTGCCAACTCGGAGATAACAAAACATGCCAGAGTTGTCTTACATTATATAACACACTTAATCATTTACCATACGAACTTAAATGACATAAGTTAACAAGCAATCACTTATATAACACTATCTATCTATCTATTGCCAGAAGCCTCAATCCCGTTTGGGGTGGCCACAAACAAATCGCCTCCACGTCGTCCTGTCCCCTGCCACTTCACTGCCCTACTCCCAACTCACACCCCCCTCTCTCATATACCTCTCCACCCCATCCCTCCATCTCATCCTTGGCCTCCCCCTCCCTCTTCCCCCCTCCACCTCACTCACATACAATCTCTTCGTCAGTCTTTCACCCTCCATCCTCTCCACATGGCCAAACCACCTCAGCGTATTCCTCATAACACTTCCTATCACATCCACATCCACACCACAAAGCTTCTTTATATTCTCATTCGTCAGCCTGTCTCTCCATGTGACTCCACAGGCTCCTCTTAAATAACTCATTTCCACTGCTCTCACTCTTGACTTGTGTCTTTCCACAAACGTCCAAGCTTCACTTCTGTACGTTAGAGTTGGTATCACAATACTGTCATGTAGTAACTTTTTCACTTCCATGCTCACTTCCCTGTGTCTTATCACTGCTTTCAAAGAACCAGCAACCTTTCTTCCCTGCTGTACCCTTTCAAGCGCTTCACCCTCCAAACCTCCATCCTTACTCATCACACTACCCAAGTACTTAAACGTACTCACATTTTCCAATTCCTCACCATCCAACCTCGCTGTACATTCACTGACTTCACCTCTCTCAAAGACCATCACTTTACTCTTCCCTACATTCACCTTTAGACTCCGTTTCTTACACACTCTCCCAAACTCATCCACCAAGCCTTGCTGCTCCCCTTCGTATTCACTCAACAACACAGTATCATCTGCAAACAACAGTACAGAGAGTTTCCAAACACTATCCTCCCTCACCAGGGACACTCCAACATCCACTACCCTACCTTGTACCTCTTTTATTACCCTGCCCATGAACAGATTGAACAACCATGGAGACATGACACATCCCTGTTTCAACCCAACCTCCAAAGAGAAAAATTCACTTAGTTCACCATCCACATGCAATGCAGCCTTAGCAACATCATACATACTCTTCACAGCATTCAACAACTTCCCATCTACTCCATACATTCTTAATACTTTCCACAATCCTTGTCTATCCACCCTGTCATATGCTTTCTCCAAATCCATGAAAGCAGCATACAACTTCTTTCCCTTCTCTAGGAACTTTTCCACTAAAGATCTAAGAATGAATATCTGATCTACACAACCTCTTCCCTTCCTAAAGCCTCCCTGTTCTTCTCCAACTACCTTCTCTGTTCTTTCTCTAACTCTGTCAATAAGTATCCTACCATACACTTTTCCTATTATACTAAGAAGACAAATGCCCCTATGATTACCACACACTTCTTTTTCCCCTTTTCCTTTGTACAAAGGAATAATTATACCTGACTTCCAATCCTCCGGGACTTTACCTTGCTCCCAGGCCAATCTGCACATCTTCCACATCCATTCTACTACTATCTCTCCCCCATGCTTCACCATTTCACCACACACTCCATCAATTCCTGGGGCTTTCCCCAATTTAACTTTCTTCATTGCTTCCACAACTTCTATCCTACTGATTTCTTCCTGTCTTCTCACCTCCCTCCTTCTCCCAGCCATTCCCCAGCCACTTATACTCGCATTACTTCCATCCTCTATGTTAAACAATTCCTTAAAGTGTTCTCTCCATCTGCTCACTTTTTCTCCCTTCTCCACTAATAATCTACCATTTTTATCTTTCACTCCCCTGCTAACCTTACATCCACCCTGTCTTACTCTCTTCACCTCTTTCCAGAACATTTTCTTACAGTCCCTCCACTTTACACTCAAATTCCTTCCAAATTCCTCATCCACTCTCTTCTTCACAAATTTAAACATTATATAGAAAAAGAGTACAAAAATTAATGTACAACTTACACAATAACCTCACTCACAAACGGCAGGCAAACTGGCAACAGACTTGTACTGGAACTAGCTACTGTAAACATCAGGAAACGTCAAGAAAAATCTCAGCTACCAAACTGTCAAATCTAGCGTCTTAACGCTACCCCCTCCCTAGTTCTTTGTCATCCTGACAAAACTGCACAATATATACAAACACAAACCTTAATCTTAATGGAACATCTAACTATACACAAAATAATCCTTCAACTTATCAGGTCTTCTTTTAAGCCACTTCTGACGATGTCCTTGCTCCTCCACACTGTCCACTCCTCCAGGAAGGTCTTGGTCCTCTTCTTGATTCGCTTCTTCTCTTGAGGAACTGTCACCATCCTCTTGCACTTCAGCTCCTTTGTCCTCCTCAACATCCTCGGCTGTGGGTGAGCAAAGTTCCTTGGAGATGTCTCAGCTGTACTGTCCTGGCCCATGGTACTGCCACAGACGGTTCGCATGTACCACCTTTGGGCGAGATTTCTTGCCTCCCGGAATCCAATACGTTATGTTTGTTAGGCGGTCCAACACAGTGTAAGGCCCGTCCCATGGGCTTAGCAGCTTCGGTGACTGTCCATTCTTTCGCTGAGGATTGTATAACCAAACTTGGTCACCATCCTTGAAACTCACCTCACTTACCTTGGCATCATACTTGCACTTCACCACCTCTCCTGAAAAGTTGAGGGCTCCTTGCACTTGATGATGTACCTCAGCCAGCCTTTCCTAAAGGTGCTTTGTATAGCAGGTGGTGTCTGTAGGCAGCTCTTCACCAGATGGTCTTCCCAATAACGGGTCAACGGGTAAACGTAACTCGTGGCCCATCAGTTTTGCAGAAGCATAGCTTGTAGACTCATGGGATGCAGACCAATATGCCATCAGCAATGCAGGCAATTTCTGGTCCCATTCTGCTTGTCCATCAATGTAGTACTTGGACAGTTCTTGTCCCAGGTTCCAGTTGAATTTCTCCACCATCCCATTTGACTGTGGCCTTAGGAGGGTTGTCCTGGTCTTCTTGATCCCCAATAACTTGCAGCACTCCTGGAACACAGCAGACATGAAGTTTCTACCCTGGTCTGAATGTAGCCTTGTGGCATCCCAAAACAACAGAAAAACTGATCAACCAACACCTGAGCAACAGTTGCAGCCTCTTGATCACGGACAAAATAGGCCTCTGGCCACTTTATGAAGTAGTCCATGGCAACACATATATACCAGTTTCCTCTCTCAGTGAGTGGCAAAGGTCCAGCAATGTCCATAGCAACTGTTTCCATCAATGCACCCACTTGGTACAGCTGGAGAGGGGCGCAACCAAGTTTCTTGGGTCCCTTCTTGGCACAGCACACATCACAGGCTCGACACCACTCTTCAACATTCTGACACATGTCAATCCAGCAGAATCTCTGTTGCAGCCAGCTTAGAGTTTTCTTCACTCCCAGGTACCCACTAGTGATCTGGTTGTGGACTCATCCAAGATCTCAGACCTCATCTTCGGACGCACCAGTTGCCAATACTTGCTGAGGCCACTGGATGTCTCCCACTCACGCTCCAGTAGTCCATTGTTCAAATGAAAAAGGTCCCACTGACTCCAGTAGCTCTTGGTCGCAGGGCTTAACCTGGAAACTTCTTCCCAAGATGGTCGCACTGTACTCCGCTGCAGCCACCCTAGCACTGGTTGTAAATCTGCATCCTCCATCTGCATCTTCTTCAGGTCTTCTGCATCTGACGCTGACCCTGTCACAACCATACGGCAGCATTTCCGGTCAAGATTCCCATTCCTACTGCACTCCTTGCTATCTGTTCTTCCATCTTCTTGCAGACCATCCATCAAGGTTCTCCTGCATTTCAACACTATTCCCTCACTAATTTTCTTCAACTGGACGTCTACATGCTGTCTGCCTTCAGTCACGTTATTGCTTACCTCATACTTCTGCTGCTGTAGTTCAGCGTATACTTCCTAATTCAATTGTTCCTGTTCTTCCTTTGCTTCCCCCATGAAAGCATCTAGCCATCCTTGTATCCCCAGTTGTAATTCCCTCTGTTGCCTCTTGAAGTTGTTCATATTGTTCTTTTTTTCTTCACGTGCATACACACTGTGCCTGTAATAGTTCTTTGAGTTCTTTCTGTCCTTCATTCAGTACTTGTAGTTGTACACTTTGTGCTTGTAACTGTTCTTTAAGTTCTTTCTTTTGTGCCTGTAATTGTTCTTTTTGTCCCACACTCCGTGCCTGTATTAGCTTCACGATTGTCGCCAGGGAAATTTCCTCCTCCTGCCCAGCTCAAGACTTGTCTTCACACCTTCTGCTTCCACGTCGAAGGTTAGACTCACTGCAACACTGAAATTATCCCACTCGACACCAGTGTTATGTCCGCATCCCCACACTGCCACAGGCTCCAACAGCAGTAGTTCAGTACAGGAAGGATGTTGCCCAGCGAGTTGTTCTTCCTATGGTCAGCCTTTAGGTATATAGTACACAAGATCAGCTGAGGTGAAAATAAACACTGGCTCCTTAAAGTTCAATGTCTTTATTTTCCAAGTAATTCCACTTAATGCTTCCAACTTCACTTCACTGTTCTCACAAGCACTGGAGTTATACAAACTTTATAACTGCTATTACACTTAATGCCTGACAACACTTCACAGTCTTTCACAAGTACCGAAAATAATCTTCACTGAAAGTAATTAAACTTAATGCTTGCCAGCAACTCTTCACAAACTTCACTAACAGCACTACACTCAAACTGAACCAAAACCGACTGAACTTCAAATAGTCTCTACCCCATCCTTATATGAGCTTGCATTATTCGAGAAACTTCTACATTCTAAGAGAACAACAGTTGCCAACTCGGAGATAACAAAACATGCCAGAGTTGTCTTAAATTATATAACACACTTAATCATTTACCATACAAACCTAAATAACATACTTTAACAAGTAATCACTTACATAAAACATCATAAAGAAAAAGAGTACAAAAATTAATGTACAACTTACGAAATAACTACATTCACAAACAGCAGGCAAACTGGCAACTGACTCGTACCGGAACTAGCACTGTAAACATCAGGAAACGTCGAAAAAAATCTCGGCTACCTAACCGGCATATCTCTCTCTCTCTCTCTCTCTTTTTTTTTTTTTTACAGAATGGAAGAAGGAAAAACAAATAAGTAAAAAAAAAATAATAATAATCCATACACCAGATTACTGATGTCCTCTGTTCATAAAATATCTGTAACAGTTAGACTTGAACAGCTGTGGGTTGAAATTTGGAGGGAAACAACTCTGGGGAAGTGAGTTCCAGAGAGATGCAGTTCGGGGAATGAAAGAATTCTGATAGGCAGAAGTTCTGCAATACGGCTGAGTGACATTCCAGTCAAAAACGCTACCAGATGCCCGTGTAGCACAAGGGAAGGCATGGAGAGGTGGCACCATGGACACAACTTCATCTGAGCATTTGCCAAAAAAATATCTGTAAAATAATGCAAGGGGGGCAACATTCCTTCTTACTTGCAGGGGAGGTAGTTTATTCATTTATTTTTTATTTTTTTATTTTTTTTTATGTGACCGACTCTGGGCATAGGCTTCACAGCCTGCTTTCAAGGCCCAGTAGTCCTCCTACGTACCGCACACCTCTACATGTCACCACTTCGGCGCTAACACCCACCGTCCATATTGAATACATGCTAGGGCTGTCTCATACAGGACTGGTGTATTGGTATTAGCGGGGGTATTTTTACATGTCGGCGGGTCTTCTGGTAGATCAGTAAAGTCTGATTTTATGAAATTCAAATCCTTAAACTGTTCCCTGCCTCAGCGGGATTTGAAACCGGGTCCGTCAGGAATGCAGGCCAACTCTCTACCGATTGAGCCACCGCCTCCCCGAACTTTGTAATGGCAGGGTTGTTAATGATTCTAGCAGCTTTGTTCTGAATTTTGTCTAGTTGTCTTAATGCAACCTCTCCACAACCATTCCACATGGGTGAGCAATATTCAAGCTGAGAGCGCACATGACTCTGAAAAATTATAGCTAACTGCTCATCAGTGAAGATGTTACGGGCTCTGTACAATAATCCAAGTTTGTTTGAGGTGGTTTTAGCAAGTGATCTGACATGAGAGGTCCAGCTAAGGGCACTGTTAAGTGAGACGCCAAGAATTTCAATACTTTTGGAGAAGGGAATATCAGTAGCACTGAAGGTAATGTACGAATCTGGCAATATCTGTCAATTAGTAAACTGTATATACTGTACTTAGTTTTACTAGCATTAAAAGAGACAAGGTTGTTTTGTCCCCATTCACTGATCATAGATAGATCTTGATTTATGGAGATGGCTGTACTGAGTTGAGAGGTAGAGATATTAGACTTTGTAAATGGGTGTCTGAGTGTGAATGAACTATGTGGTGTTGAGTCATCTGCATATGAGTGAATGGGATTGTGGGTGACAGATAAGAGATCATTAATATGAACCAGAAATAGGGTTGGCGCCAGAACTGATCCCTGCGGCACGCCAGCATTAATTGAGTGGAAATTGGAATATACATCATCTACTTTTACTCTTATTTTCCTGTCACTAAGATATGAAGAAATCAAAGGAACAAAAGACGTTAGTCCATAGCAAAGGAGTTTGGACAGCAGGGAACGGAGCCATACGCTGTCGAAAACTTAACAATACTGTAATGGAATGCTAAATACTGATTTTGACTGGGAGGGATATGTTTATTTATAGCATCAACAGTTTAGGAACTAGCTCCTCCAATTATGTGCAATGGTGTCAAGAGAGCAATAAATAGGATAAAAGTTAAAAGGCAGCCAGCAGCCCTAGTTTGTGGCTAAAATACTGTAAACTTCAAGCCATGCATCAATGAAACCCCATAGGAAGGCCCTGGTGCCTTACGACTGGCTGAAGTGTGTGACTGTAAATGATTATAAGAGAAAGGGAGAGGTAACTGAACACAGAAACTACAGGGTGTCCAAGGTTACTAAACCAGGGACCGTACAATAAAAAATACAGTGAGTCCTCGATATAAGAAACGGATAGGGACAAAAAAAAAAAACTTTCGTAATGCGAAATTTCGTATATGGGAACGATTTTCTCCACTGAAATATACACAGAAAGGGGGGGATGTGTTCCAGGACCCCATTGGACCCCCCACTTAAACTTTACCCCTCCTATTTTGAAGTATGCAATACAGGTAACTCGCACGGAACACGTGGGTTTCGTTCCTACCGTGCCGTGTTAGGTGCGAAATCGTGTATATTTAAACTACTCCATATTTTGCTCCCTAGACCCCCCAAATGTGTTGTTTTGCTGTTATCTGTCACTGGTAATCACTAGAAAGCACTTTAAGTGGTTAGAAGGTTTATTTAATGTTATAACTCACAAATACAGTACTCTACAGCAAAACTTCAACACACAAATACTGTACGTAAACACAAGGAAACATTCCAACGCCGATCATAGGTAATCATATAAATCAGGTTAACTGGTACCAGTGCTTTAACTTACAAGCACATACCAGAACAGTACATATTTAACTTAGAAATGCAGTGCTGTGATATCGAATGATTTCAGTACATAATCTGTTAGGAATGGCTGGAAAAAAAAAATGTTATGAATACATTTTCACCTTTTTGATATATGTTTATGGTAGTTTCGAGTTATTTTTTACGTTATCGTTGTGCCCATGCTTGGAAAAGGGAGCGAAAGAGTTGAATTTTCAGTCCTAAATGAGAAAACTGCACGTCCTCCAAGGCTAGACTCTGCCACAGGAGAATAAAGTGGAGGGTCAGTCCGATTAGCAATAAGGAAGTTGTGTCACAACTTCCAGCTCCCACACCACGAGTATGGCTAAAAACAGAATCGTAATGCAGTTTCAGAACTAACAATAAGTCTAATTATTACGAATACAGATACAAAGCAGAAATAAATATGTTTACAGACGGGGAAAACGTACTTCTTCCGTCATAACATGTTCATCTTTCTCTATCATTTTACCTTGTTATTTTCGCAATATATATTGCTGTCTCGTAAACAGGGTGGTTGTTTGTGTTTTGCAAGGGAGGAAAAAGATTGTATTTTCTGTCTGGGTCGAGATAATGGGTGTAACTATGTGTGGTTAGGCATGGCCACGAGCGAAAAAATCGTACATCCACTCATCACGATATCAGGTGGTGAACTGACAGATGACACACGAGAGGGTGAAGTCAAGGTCAGTCTCATGTCCCAGATTTTCGTTCACTTCCCGAAAGTTTTCACAGTTTTCTACAATTTGCATTGCATCAAATGATCCAAACCATTACAGCAGACCTGAGCAAATAAGTAAAGATACCAAGACAAAAATGTATTTTTCTCTTATTATAAGTCTTTAACGAACAAACTAAAAAGGCAATATTCCGACGACGATCATGGGTAATCATATAAATCAGGTTAACTGGTTACAAGGCTTTATTCAATGCTTTAATTGCTTAAAAGTACATACCAGAACAGTAAATATTTAACTTACAAATACAGTACTGTAGAAAAGCAGTACAGTAAGAGTTTAACGAACAAACAAAAAAGGCAATATTCCGACGCCGATCATGGGTAATCATATAATTCGGGTTAACTGGTTACAAGGCTTTATTTAATGATTTAACTTTATTTAAGTGCTTACAAGTACAGTATATACGAGAACAGTAAATATTTAACTTACAAATACTGTACAGTACTGTGGAAAAAACGAACAAATAAAAAAGGCAATATTCTGACGCCTATCAGGTAAACTTTATTTCTTGCTTTAACGTTATTTAATAGTACTTTAAGTTGCACATAAACTTACCAGAACAGTACAGTACTCTAAATATTTAACTTACAAATACTGTGCTACTGTACTTGGGAATGTCTCACTCACTGAATAATTTCCCGCCTAGATCGTCACATAATCAAAACAAACCGCGCGCTGCGGTGACGTTCGAGGATTTGATCTTTCAAAGGCCTCTCCTGCGTTAATTTGTAGTTTTCATGATGGTTTTTTTAATCTTACATTGTCTTATATGTATCCCAGCCTTTACCGTGTATAATTGCGAGCGGTGACGTTCGAGGATTTGATCTTTCAAAGGCCTCTCCTGCGTTAATTTGTAGTTTTCATGATGGTTTTTTAATCTTACGTTGTCTTATATGTATCCCAGCCCTTACCGTGTATAATTGCGAGCGCGTTCCGTGAGATCGTGTTCCGTGCGAGTTACCTGTACACGTATACAGTACTATACTATTGTAAAGAAATTAAGAAATAAAACATGCAACTCATTACTGTAGTATTAGTACTGTAGTATTAGACGGTGCAAGGCCTAAAGCTCACCCAATCTCCGAGACTCCCTGCCCCTCCTCGTGGCGTCTTATTATTTCCAATTTCCTCTCAAGAGTGAGAGTACGATGACGTTTCTTCCTTGCAGCCGGTTCCCCGGATGCTGGAGATGATGCACGGCGCTTGGAAGGCATGGTGAAAATATGAGAAGGTGAAGAACAGCGAAAAACAGCGTAATGTACAGCAAAGCTGAGAGGAGAGGACAGACGTGACTCGAAATGGGCGTGAAAATGTGTTTACCAGAGAGGGGTTAATTCGTTTTCTTGCCGCAAGCAAGCACAGAACTGTGCAGAGCGCCCATTTTGAATTTTTCGTATTTCCTCTTGTATCGCTTTTCGTACCATTGAGACAGAGGCATTTTGTATTGTGGAATTTGTCCTACAATCATCATTTTCGAACCATTGAAAATTCGTACATCGAGTTTTCGTAATCCGAGGACTCACTGTACTGTACTTAGTATCGCTAAGAACACTAAGCAGGTCTGCTGGTTGAATAAGAGCAGCCGTATGAGGTGGCGGAAACATGAACCTAATCCGCCTGTCAAAAGCAACCAAATCCTTCTCAGATGGATGCACAGGAGCATTGTCCAGGAGCAGGAGTGCCTTCACCTGGTCGCGAGTGATTCCAAAGCCTCCATTTGATAATGGATAACCTCCTTAACATGGAGCCAATCTCTAAAGATCTTAGCAGTAAACCAGGCCTTCACAGAGTGGTATCACATAACAGGCAGGCTATCCATCAACCCATGGAGACAACGTGGTTGTTTTGCATGCCTAACAACAACGGATTTGAGGCGGTGCATCCCGTTAGCATTGGCACAGCACAAAACAGAGACACGTTGTTTGAACAATTTCCGACCAGGCTCAGACTTCTCCTTTTTCTCAGCCAGGGTGTGGGTGGGCAAGGAGTGGTAGAACAGACCAGTTTTGTCAGAGGTATAGACTTGACCAAGGGCAAGGCCCTCGTCCTTGATCGGGCACAGCAGTTTCTGGCGAAACGGGTCAACTTCTTCCGCTGCTGCGTCCAAGGCTTCACCGTGTGCCTTATGGCCTGTAAGTCCATGATGTAGCTTGAACCTGAAGTGCCATCCCTGCGACACCTTGAAGTCCTGGACATTGTGCAGGCATGCAAACTTCTCAGCAGCAGCCTTCACCTCAGTCCCATGCACTAGAACACCGGAACCACGCTACTGACAAAACCACATCAAAGTCGACCGGTTGATAATGGCATGCCGGGCCTAAGTCATTATCTTCCTGTCACTACGTCTTGTGCTTTCGCCAAAGTCCTGTTCATACTGCTTAAGCATGTCGTGTGACTTTTGATATCGAACAATGTTGAACAGGCTAGACCATATTCGCGAAGAAAGCATCCTGTGGTCCAGCCAGTGTCAACATTGCCCAATACACTCGACCCTCACTTTGGCGGACTAAAAGGGGGGTAGATCAGTCCAGGAATGGCAAAAGTCCAGCCCCATAAACCATTCCCCGGACTATTACCATACTTTGTCCGAATTCTCCAATATTGTCTAGCAATTATTCCGATAAGCTAGGGCATTCTGGAATGTAGGCTACCTATACAACATAACTAACATACACAGTACATGAAATAATAACACTGATGCAATAACAATAATAATAATAACTGACACAATAGCTGTATTTTGTTAGCTACAACCTTAAGAATGGTTGTTTAGACAGTTGTTGACGAGAATGAGGAGGGTATGATAGAAGTAGATCAGAAAGCTGAGGAAAAAAAGGAAAATGAGCAAGGAATGGAGCACCACAAGGTCAACCAACAACTAATCAGGTGACTGAGATACAAACATGCAATCTTGGACCGAATCGGCAATTTTAATTGGAAAATATTTTAATATTTATCACCATATAGGTTTGCACACCTAATTATTTGTGATTCAGTCAAAAATTTGTGCTTAACTTAATTATTAATGGAAAATCAGGATTCAGAGCGAAAATTTCTTAAAGTTACCGTAAGTGTTTTGCCTCCAGCCTAAAAACTCGCCTTGACAGACTTTTGTTTTGTAATAAATACAGGCATTCCCCGGTTTAACGATCTAATTAGTTAGGTAAACCCCCCCTCGTTAGGCAAGGTATCGTATATCAGGGTACTTTTAACATGTATTTCAATGTGGACCGTTTACCAGCCTTGGGTTTCCCCCCAAACCAAGTCCAAATCCACCCAGATGACCCCCGAAACAGGTTTTAAGGCAATCTAAATGGACTAACAGCTGTCAAGGAAGCTAACCTAAGCCTAACACCTGTTAATAACACACTAAAACCAACAAATCAAATCTGAATATCATCATATATAAGTCTGGAAAAAATCAAGCTTTTTAAACTGTACCCCAAAATGACAATCTTCAACCTACCTATGGCTAAAACATATTAACTGAAGTCTAAAAACAGTTAATAAATCAACCTAAACACACAATTTTAGTCTAAAATATCATCAAAATCGGTAAGAAAAATCAAAACCCACCGTTAAACCGGGGTTTGTCCATCGTTAGGTGGGGTATAGTGCAATTTCTACCCCCATCATTAAGCTGGGGTATCGCATCCAGGGGTATCGTATATCGAGGTATTACTATATCGATTTACAATGCAGATACATTTTTTGTACTCAAAATAAATATTTATGCAAAAGAGTAGTCTGTCAAGGCATCCTGATGATCTGAAAGGGAAATACTGTATCTGCTACCACTGGCCAACCACTAATCAGCTGATCAAGATACAAACAGCTGCTAACACTGGCCAACCACTAATCAGCTGATCGAGATACAAACAATCATCAAATGTGATCTCGATCTTGGACAGAATCGGCAATTTTAATTGGAAAATATTTTAATATTTATCACCATACAGGTTTGCACAGCTAATTATTTGAAATTCAGTCAAAAGTTTGTACATAATTTATTTATTAATAGAAAATCAGGACTCAGAGTAAAAATTTGTTAAAGTTAGCAGAAGTGTTTTGCCTCTAGTCTAACAACTCACCTTGACGGACTTTTGTTTTGGATAAATATCAATTTACAATGCGGATACATTTTTTTTGTACTCAAAATAAATATTTATGCAAAACAGAAGTCTGTCAAGATGTGCTGACCATCTGAAGGGGAAATATCTGCTAAGATTGACCAACCACTCATCAGCTGACCGAGATATAAACATTGACGATCTGAAGGGGAAATGTCTGCTAACATTCATGCATTTTAGCTCTGAAACCTAATTTTTTAATTAAGTTATATTGAGTAAAATTTTTTAAGTAGATTTCAGATAACTGGGTGTGTATGAGCCACTGTGGCAAAAAAAATTAAAATATTTTCCAGTGAAAAGTGCCGATACGGTATTTAGTCACACCGAGTCGGGTGAGCAAAGTGAGTAAGAATATATCTCATTGACTCTAAGAATTTTATTTTCTTATTATCTATGAATATTATTGTGTCCAAGCCTTCCTTAAACTTTACTGTGTTATGCAATAAACTATTTATAGAGGCATTTGAGAAAGGTAAGAGGCAAATGAGATATTCCCACGAGTTAGGAGCTGGTGGCGTGAAGCAGGTTGGTGGTCAAGATGCGTTTCGTGTATGAAAATAATTTCGTCTGTGTGTTACAAATGGCCTTTATTGAGTCAAAACCTTGCTAAAATTATACAGTACTGTGTTGTGCAGCAGACTGCCTATAGTTTTATATGAGAGAATAATGGCCAGACTTTTGATGAGAATTCCGGACTTGTACGGGCATCTGTCTGGCATTTGATAATATTGTTTGGCCTCAGCCCGTGCCCGGGAAATCAGAAATCCGGGAAATAAGGATCTGCCAAATTGAAGGTCGAGTGTATCTCAGGCTTCTTCTCCAGACTCAGAACCTTCCTCTTCTGCTTCTCAGGTGGTGGTGGGGCCATCACCACACACACACAAATGCAGCAGAGCAGGCCACAACCTGAAGAAGGTTGGGAACCACCACAAAAGCAACCGCAGTCACAGCCATCATTGCAAACGGAACCACTCACGAGGGGCAGAAAGGCAGGAACAGAGGTGCGGGCTTCTCTTCACCAGCAAGCAGGACAGTACAGCATTGCCATATTGCACCAAACGGTTGCTTTCTAGCACAGGGGAAGCCACACGCAGCAAACTGACATCTGTCTATAGGGTTCACTTCCGTTTGCCCAGGCAAGGGTTAGTATGTGACGGCAACAGAGGATGACGCCTCAGGCAGTGTTTGACTCATGAGACCTGCCAGGGACTTTGACCATTTGGTAAGGAAGCGGACAGGCGCACGTGAGGGGGGGTTTTCGTACTAATCCCGGAGGCCAGGGAACTCCCGCCATTCAGTGTAGGGCCGGACAGGCAGTTTTACCGTACATTCACTCATGGGTTGTGGTCTGTGTTACATGCACAGTGGTCACCGGTATCCATTAGCCGGAAACAATGCTCGACTCCTCCGTTCAAGAATAAACATAGAATTTTCTTGAAGATATGCTCAATGTCTTTCCCAGGCAAAATTACATAGGATATTGTTACATAGCCTATGATTTCATCATCCTTTGTGTAATTTTAACGCACAGTATGCTGCATGTTTGATCACGAGCATGTTCTGCCTCAGTCCCCCCCTTCTACCGTTATAGTAGAGTAAGTCGTCCTTTCTGTTATTCAGTGCGGGATTGTCAACTGTTTGTCCCCATCGCTTCATTTGCGCGTCCTTCTTACAAGTTGTATCAAGCTCTGCCGGCCCCTATATAATGAGCTCAGTCTCTGCATCTTTGCCACTTAGATCTGCTCCTCATTTTGTTCACATCTCTGTCCTCCCCTGTACAGATATTATTATTGTGAGTGCTCAAGAAATCTCCAAACATCTAGCAGCTGTGTGTAATTTGAGTATAACTGTTGTTGTATTTTTTCTTGTACTGTGTAGCATAAGGTTAATTCTTAGGCCTAGTGAGGTCTTTTTTGATTAATGTTGGGTTTTATGTCAGTCATTTTTGATACTAGTTTGGATCTGTAATAATTTATCTGGCATTCACTGAGTATTATCTGGTATCTCATTTTATCAGGGCTGACTTAGATAAATTTATTCTTTCTCAATTTCGTGTTAATAGAGGCTATTGCAGTTAACCATATATTTAACCTGTTTATTTGCCATTACATTATCCTTATGAGTTCTGAATGTTTTGTTGTTAGTTTGAGCATTAAACTTTAACTTGTAATTTTACCTAACTCTTTTGTTTTGAACCTGGAACTTTACGGGACAGTAGTGACTCTTAGTATTCTCACTTAAAGTGTACATTATTTTTATCTGTTCCGTAACAATATCTTTACCTAACCTTACCAAACCTATCCTTTCCTAATAGGGCTGCTTGGCTAAGGAGGCTGACTGTGATACTGAAATGAAAACCCATACCAAATGGAAGTGCATTGTACAGTACAGTACAGTATTGTACAGTATATACAGTACTGTACACATACAATACAGTACTGCATACAATACAGTAGTGAAGTACTGTACTATCATATGCACTGGTACAGAAATTACTGTACATTACTGATACTCTTTGCCATCATGATGTGTGAAGGAATCTCCGTGTGTGAGGTGTGTGTGTTTTTTTTTAATGCGAGGAAGAAGGAACCAAAGGCCGCAAGCCCGCAATTACTGTTCCTTCCAAGAGAAAAACAAAATACAAGAGAGAGCCGGATTCAAGATCTGATCATTTCGAGATGCCTGGACACACTGCATTTGAAAGACTGGAGATCATAGGAATAAAGAAATACACACAGAGGAAGACAGTTCCAGAGTTGACCTGTTGCATAAATGAAGGACTGGGAGTAACGGTTAACTCTTGCATTAGAGAGTTGGACAGAAAAGGAATGTGAGTTTGCTGCTAGACGGTGCTACACGCCCGTCGTAGAGGTGGAAGAATACATGCAGACAGTTCAGAGGAACAGTGACCATTGAAGTAGCGATAGAAAAGAAATAAAGATGCAACAGTACGACGAACAGACAGAGGTTGAAGGGAGTCAGTAAGACGAGGAGAGTTAATGAGATGAAAAGCCTTTGACTCCATCCTATTAAGAAGACCTGTATGTGGGGAGCCTGCCCACATATGAGAATTGTACTCCACACAGGGGCGCATAAAACCCCTGTATAGAGTCAACAACTGTGCAGGGGTAAAGAAGGAATGGAGTCGGCTTAGCACATCTAATCTCTTGGAAGCAGATTTTACAAGAAATGTAATGTGATCTTTCCAAGATAAGTCCCGAGTAAACGAAACCCCAAGCATGTTCAAGGATGATGCAGGATTAAGCTGAATATTATTAAACAGTAGTGGGTATACCTGTGAAGATTTTCTCGGGTTGATATGTGTAAAAACTAAGTCTTTGATGCATTAAAAACAACCAGATTATTTTTACCCCAGTCAGATACGAGCCAAGTCAGACATTAGGCGTGCCATAGCCTCATCCCTTGTTTGCTGAAGTAACTGCTGGGATGGACATTGCGGGAACCGAATGGAATGGTGAATGGTGGAGTCATCAGTGTATGAGTGGATAGGGTTAGATGAACAGCTTAAAAGGTCATTGATGAATAAAAGGAAGAGAGCTGGTGATAAGACAGAGCCGTGAGGAACACCACTGTTGATGGATCTAGGAGAAGAACAATGGCCATCTACAACAGCGGCTACAGAACGACCAGAAAGGAAGCTTGAGACGAAGGCACAGGTAGAAGGATAGAAACCATAAGAGGGCAGTTTGGAAATTAAAGATTTATGCCAGACTCAATCAAAAGCCTTTGAGATGTCAAGTGTAATGGCAAAGCTTTCGCCAAAGTCCTGAAAGGAGGATGACCACGAGTCTGAAAGGTAGGTGAGAAGATCGCCAGTGGAGCGTCCCTGACAGAACCCATACTGATGATCAGAAAGACGGTTGTGATAGGAAAGATGCTTTAAAATTTTTCTATTAAGTACTGACTCAAAAATTTTTAAGATACAGGATGTTAATGCAATTCGATGATAATCAGAGGGTTGGGAATGGTCACCTTTCTTTGGGGCTGGTGGCCGCGTGATTTTCAACCTTCAATAGAGAGGCGGACGGGCACTGTCACCGAAAAAGTACTTGTGGGTTGTGGTCTGTGTGACACGCGTGGTGGCCACCCACATCCCTCAGCCAGGAACCACACTCGCCTCGTCCTTTCAAAAATAAGCAAAAGAATTTCCTCGAATATATGCTCAATATGTTTCCCAGGCAAAATTACATTCATTAACTGTATTTTACCTAACCAAACCTAACCTATCCCAGTACGGCTGCTTGGCAAAGGTGGGTGACTGTAGCACTGACATGAATACCCATACCGAATGGAAGTGTACCGTACATATACACATACAGTATTGTACTGAGTACAGTACATTACTGTAGTACTATCATATGCACTGGCACAGAAATTACTGTACTGTACTGATACTGTCCTCTTTGTGTGTGGTGCAAGTGCCTCCCGGTGACTGTGCGATTTTTGACGTTCGGCAGAGAGGTGGATGGGTGCTGTCAACGAACATGTACTCATGGCTTGTGGTCTTTGTTTGATGGTGGTGGCGGTCGGGCAAAACTCAGCCCTGTGGCCGTGTGACTATCAACGTTCGGTGGAGAGGCGGATGGGCACTGTCAGTGAACATTTACTCGTGGCTTGTGGTCTGTGTTACACGCGTGGTGGCAGTGAGGAAAGAGCTAGCCCTTTGGCGTGCGATACTAGACACTGGGTGGGGATGCGTATGGAAGTTTTGATACCACTTGCGAGTTACAGGTATATTGCTTGGGTGCTGGAGGTTCACTGGGAGTGACCGGACGAGCGTGCAACTTTAACCAGTCAGTACAGGAGAGGACAGGCATTTTAGCCCTGGTTGTGGGTTACGGACTTCTTCTCGCTCACAACTCGAGCCCAAAGGCCACGATACCGAATGTCTGGACATGTCAGCTGGCAGCCGAAGTTCTCGGAGACTTTTACATCCGGATAATAGCATGTAAATTTGAATAATGGTTTAATAGGGCCAAGGCCCAATGTTCGGATACTGAACATCAGAGACTTTTACATCTGGATAATAGCAAGAAAATTCGAATAATGGTTTAATGGAGCCAAGCCCCAGTGTCTGGATACTGAACACGTCTGGATACTAAGCGTCCAGATAACTAAGAGATCATTGTACTGTTATATTCTGTTAAGGATTTCTACTGAGTTAAACTGATATACAACTATCCGCTCACTTGATACAGTGCTGCCTACTTCTTCCTTAGCTTTTATCATTCTTTTTCTGTGCCTGCTCTCCTCTCTTCCTATTTCTTCCATCTTTCCTGTCACTTCTTACTGCTTTTCTTTCCTCTACAGGTGGCTTTACATTGAGTGACAAGCTAAATGGTTTCCTGTAAGCCAAGAAACCATTTACAATGATGGTGGTAACCATATAACCAAACCATACATGCTCCCTACGTGTCAACAAGTGGGTTGGTGGAGGGTTAGTACCCCTCCACATAAAACAAATAACTCAGAGTCAAATGGCCACCCCTTTATGGGATTATGGTATCTGGCAATAGACAGATAGATAGACAGACTACTGTAAACTAGGTCAGTGCTAGCTTAAGTGTTAGAGACCATTCTAAACAATAACTCAAAGTCCATTAAGACAGGGACAGCCTCCATAACCTCCACCACTGCTGCCCCATTTTTTACAAAGCCAATTGTACATGTAATTTTTGCTGCACTGCAAACAGAGTAAAATGTTTAGGAGAATCTGTCGGACTAGTTTCAATGTTACTGAAAAAATGGAAGACGGTAAAAGGAGTCAAGTCATGTGAGAGTGGTAGGTCTTCCTGTTACCAGCTTTCCATCTATCTCATGCTACTCTGTTCAATTGGTGGTACTTCCTCCTGCCAATGACATGAAGACAAGACCACAAGGGCTGGGATGGCATGTGAATGGCTGAGTGACCTATTTTGCTGAACAATGTGATGTTCTCAAACTTTTTTATTTAAATCCTATCCACCATGTATTTTCTTTGGTATTCTTCTTCATAACAGTGTTATGTCATAAAGGGTACTATTTAACCCATAAGTTGTATTTATATTCAACAATATGAAGTTATCAATGGATACTGACCCTTACCAACCTACCTTAAAAAACTTGAAGAAGAGAGGCATATTCTTGGCAACCTTGATTCTCAGTGCATGAAGAAACTTAAGATTCTGTGGGAGTGCAAGCCTGTGTGCATTAGTGGTCCAAAGGATAACCACTGTATCAAGGAGGCCACCTATCACATCAGGGTTATCCAATGGTGTCCCTTCCTCATCCTCGTTTATAATATCATCATCATCATTAGAATCATTACTCTCACTCTCTGTATGGCTCCTTTCATCACTGCCCTCTGTGTCTGAGGAAACAAAAATACTGGTTAGAGTCCACCGAACTGCCTTGAATGCAAATAAACAATTAAAACGTAGCATTGAGAATGTTGGAACATGATACTGTTCAACATATATCTGTCATACACTTTTATTTTACCCCTGTTACAATAAGAAATGTGTTTGGTGTCTTCATTTCTCATTTACTCAAACAACACTTGATCTAACATCCAGTTTATCACATTTCTTACACAAAGGTCAGTGACACATTATTCTAATTATTTTTTTTTTAAAGAAAGTGTAGTTGTAGTTGTTGTTGTTGTCAGCCTAGGTTCATGAGGTTCATGTGAAGGTAAACCCAGAAGACTGCAGTCTGTAGTTATTCTTAACCTTCAGTCTACCATCCTCCATTTGGGGCACAGAATGGAAGCTGAGAGACATCTCTTTAACTGGGCAATGCAGCCAGACAATTATAAGAGTGTCAAGGCATGAAAGTGCCCCTCTCCATTACCTCCACAAGATCTACTCCAACATAACTAAAATTATATACAGTAATACTAATAATATGATGTGGTAGTAAGAGAAGGTTAATGAAAAGCTTGCTTGTTGTAGTTTCACATACTAAACTGAAAGTTTAAGGATAATACATCACAACTAAGGAAAGGAGATGTATGAAAAAGAAGAGGAGTTGTGCGAATCAATGAATGACATAACAATCGGTATTTCTACTGCAATACAAGTTTTCAGAAGCAGAAGCAAGGACACTGAAAATGGCTGAGATAATAGAAACAATTGTGAGAGAGTGGATGTATGGATGGGGTATATGAACAAGAGTTGGTGTGAATGACAGGACATAAGAGGGTGTATGCACTGTTGTGCGCAAGGGATGTAAGAAGAATATAAGAAAGTATGGAACAGTTGGCTCAAGGATTGTGAGAGTGAGACTGAAATTGGGAATAAAAATGTAGGTGACTGTGTATGTGTATGGATGCGGTATATGTGCAGTAGTAAGTGTGAATGAGAGGGCAAAAGAGGGTGTATGCATTGTTGTGTGCAAGAGAAGAGAGGAGAATATAAAAGACTTTGGATCAGTTGGTTCAAGGATTGTGTGGGTGAGACTGAAATTGGGAATATAGACGTGGGCAACTGTGAGTGTAATTCACCGGGTCGGTCAGGATCATTTGATGGTCGTGATGATCAGCTTTTACCCTCCCGGAAGGGAGCTGAGAGCTCATATAGTCCGATCTAAGGGCAAGGCTGTGACCTTCACACACGCATCCACCCGTCCCCTTGCTCAAGGGGGACAGTAACCACCCACTTCGTCAGTGAAACTTTTCGCAACCTGAGTGAGGCGCGAACTCCCGTCCACCAGTTGGCAAGCGGGAACGTTACCACTGCACCAGCGAGCGGTGTGTGTACGAATGTCCAGGTTGTGACATCTATTTTTCTTTTTTATCATGCCATATTTTGATATGGCATGGAGAGTGATGAGGAGGATGGATGGTGAACTTGTTGAACGAAAGGCAATGATAGACTACGTGTGTGTGGATGAGCGAATGAGAAGACAAGTGTTGGATGTAAGAGCGTGGAGAGGGTGGGGGAATGGAGTCTCGGACCATCACTTAGTGATGGCCAAGGTAAAGATGCAAAGAAAGTGGTTGAGAAGGCAAAGGTGAAGACAGGAGGAAGCAGCTCCTGTGAGAAGAGTGGAGAAATTGCAAGATAGTGAGAAAATGATAGAGTATAAGAGCATAGTGGAAGAAAGATTGGGAAAGTATGAGCTAGAGCAGATGGAAGGGGTGGAAGACGTATGTAAGATATTCACGGAAGAGATGGGCGCAGCGTGTGAGGCGGTTTGTGGAGTGAGGAGGAGATGCAAGGGTGTGCAAGGGACAGCATGGTGGAATGATGAGGTGAAACGAGCTGTGGAACAAAAGATGAAGGCATATGGTAAATGGTTGGCGAGTAGAGGTAGGGGAGAAGATGAGAGAGAGAAGAGAGAGGCATATGTGAGCAGGAGTAGGGAGGTTAAGAGACTGCTGAAGGAGAGTAAGAAGAAAGTGGATGAAGAGTTTGGGAGGAATCTGAGTGTGAAATGGAGGGAGAGTAAGAAATTGTTTTGGAAGGAGGTAAAGAAAGTAAGGCAGTGTGAAAGGGGAAATAATAGGGGAGTGAAAGATAGGCATAATAGATTGTTGGTGGAGAAGAGAGAGAAATTGAGGAGATGGAAGGAGCACTTTGAGGATTTGTGGAATGTAGAGAGTGAGGGCAGTGTGAGTATAAGTGGTTGGGGAATGGCTGGGAGAAGAAGAGATGAGAGGAGGGAGGAAGAGATCAGTAGGGCGGAAGTAGTGGAAGCAATGAAGAAGATTAAGCTGGGAAAGGCCCCAGGAATTGATGGAGTGTGTGGTGAAATGCTTAGGTATGGGGGTGAGATTGTTGTGGAGTGGATATGGAAGTTGTGTAGATTGGCTAGGGAAGAGGGAAGGGTTCCAGAGGACTGGAAATCAGGTATAATTGTTCCTCTGTACAAAGGAAAAGGGGAGAGAGAAGTATGTGGTAACCATAGGGGTATTTGCCTTCTTAGTATGACTGGTAAAATATATGGTAGAATACTCATTGATAGGGTTAGGCATATGACAGAGGAGCTAGTTGGAGAAGAACAAGGGGGATTTAGGAAGGGAAAAAGGTGTGTAGATCAGATATTTGTTCTAAGATGTTTAGTGGAGAAGTATCTAGAGAAGGGAAGGAAAGTGTATGCTGCCTTCATGGACTTGGAGAAAGCTTATGACAGAATAGATAGGCATGGTATGTGGAAGGTATTAAGAATATATGGAGTGGAGGGGAAATTGCTGAGTGCTGTAAAGAGTATGTACGAGGGAGCTAGGGCTACGGTGCAAGTGGATGGTGAGCTGAGTGAGTTCTTTGATCTCAATGTGAGACTGCAACAGGGGTGTGTGATGTCTCCATGGCTGTTTAATATATATATGGATGGGGTTGTAAAGGAGGTGCAAGGTAGGGCAGTGGATGTGGGGCTGGCCCTAATGAATGAGGGTGAGATTTGGAAGCTTCCAGTGTTGCTGTTTGCTGATGATACAGTATTGTTGAGTGAAGATGAATGGGAGTTGCAAGGTTTGGTGAATGAATTTGGGACAATGTGTAGGAGGAGGAAGCTGAAAGTTAATGTAAACAAAAGGAAAGTTATGGTGTTTGAGAGGAATGAAGTCACAGAGTGTGCAGTGAAGTTGGATAGTGAGGATATGGAGAATGTGAGTGCATTCAAGTACTTGGGTAATGTGATGAGTAAGGATGGAACTTTGGGGGATGAAGTACGTGAAAGGGTACAGCAGGGAAGGAAGGTTGTTGGTACACTGAAAGCAGTGATGAGAAATAGGGATGTGAGTATGGAAGTTAAGAAGTCACTGCATGATAGTATTGTGATCCCTACCCTGACGTATGGAAGTCAGACGTGGACCTTGCAAGAGGGGAACAAGTCAAGAGTGAGAGCAGTGGAAATGAGTTACTTGAGAGGAGCATGTGGAGTGACATGGAGGGACAGGTTGACGAATGAAGAAGTGAAGGAACGTTGTGGGGTAGATGTGGATGTGGTTGAGAAGATTAGGAGAAATACACTGAGGTGGTTTGGACATGTGGAGAGAATGGAGAATGAAAGACTGACTAAGAGGGTGTATGTAGGTGAGGTGGAGGGAGGGAGAGGGAGGGGTAGACCGAGGATGAGGTGGAGGGATGGAGTTGAGAGGTATATGAGGGGGGGGGGTGAGTTGGGGGGAGGGTAGTCAAATGGTGGGTGACAGAGTGACTTGGAGGCGTTTTGTCTGCGGCCACCCTTTGCGGGATTAGGGCGTCGGGCTATAGATAGATAGATAGATAGATATTTTGATATATTTAGTTCACAGGAATAAAACATTATCAAAACAGCCTATAGTTTGAGGTTGCTAAGAGTTGTCAGCAAACCCTTTTCTGTATCCTCCTGCTTTCTCTATACTCATTTCAAAGCCAAAGGTGGATGCTGTGTTATGTACGCAATGATCTATCTTGTTCTCATGTTCCTGAACTTGATTCTTCTGAAATCTCTATACTCTGGCTTCGGCTTTCCTGTCATTCTCTGACTAAATATATCTGTGCTGTTTACTTATCTCCTAATTCTACTAACTATCAAAAATTCTTTGACTATCTTACTTCTACAATGGAACACATTCCATCCATTTCTCCTTTCTCTGAAATCTCCATTCTAGGAGATTTCAATGTTCTCCACCACCTTTGGCTCTCCTCTCCTTTCACTGATCCACCTGGTGAACAAGCCTACACCTTTTCTATCCTTAATGACCTAGAGCAACTTGTACAGCACCCTACCCATATCCCTGACCGCCTTGGAGAAAGCTCCAACATACTTGACCTCTTCCTTACTACTAATCCTTCTGCTTACACTGTTAATCTTTTCTCTCCATTGGGCTCATCCGATCACAACCTTATCACCTTAACCCCTAATACGCGGGCAATGGACAGCCGACCCCCCCCCCGGGTGGCAGCGTTGTATCGCGGTCTGAGTACCTGTAGGAAAATATTAGCCAAAAATCAGAGGTTAACCCTAGAACATTATACTTGGTATGGCAGATAGTACTTACATTCAGCTTTCTCCAGAGACAGGTGTTGAGCCTTTGTGGACTACCCAAGGACTTGTGGAGACTTGCAAAGTTGGGTAACAAAATCTTCACTTTCACACCTCCAGCAACCCGGTTTCTCCTCTACCACAGCCTCATTCTGTCACAGTAAACTTTATACTACAACGTACAGGTAGTTTGGAATCCGTATTTGTACAATAAGCACTGAAAATAAGGCTAAAATCAACGAAGCGTACGGCCGACATGCAGCGCGGCGGCGGTCTTCCCGTCACTCAACAAACATTTCCATTTTCACAGCTAAAAACACGTATACTACATTACTTTCAATCATATTACTTCCCAAAAGATCACCACAGCGCGCTTTTTATTCTGCCTTATACCCGTCACTTTATTCTCGCTCCTGTCGGCCGCTCGCACTGACTCGGAAGAGGTAGAACTCGCCATAATGTCACTTTGAAAGCCTGTGGTAAACTGACGCTAAACAGGGGCAAACCGTGCGAAAAAAAGCTAGTGTGACAATTGGGAAACAAGCGTTTCCTATTAGCATAAATTGCTTGTGAGAGGAGAGCGCAGATTTACAGTTCTGAGCAGTCAGAGCGCTGCCATGTATCACAGCCAGGCTGGCCGGGCTGTGGGGGGGGGGGGGACGTGATACTTGGCAACAACGGAGGTCAGTAGTACAAAGGTAAAGTATGCTAATTGTACCTAAAGGGTGGTGGTACTGACAGACAATACCAGCTGAAACATCCTTGCCCGCGTTTATTCAAAATTAACTCGAATCGCAAACGCGACGCCCCGTGTTTTCGGGGTTAACCTGTCCTATCGTTCCGGTACGGCCTGTGAACCCTCCAAAGAAACATTGTCTGTGGCACTTTGGAACTGCGGATTGGGAGGCCCTCAAGCAATATTTCTTTGATTTTCCCTGGAACGATTATTGTTTCCATGGCCGGGAACCATCTGAGTGTGCCTTGCGCATTACGGAGGTTATTCTCTCGGGCATGGAAGCATACATTCCTTTCTCATATCCTCTGACTAATGCAAGAAAGCCTTGGTTTAATCACGCTTGTTCTAGTGCTGTCCGCAACAAGGAGAGAGCCTATAAATGGTACCGGAGCCAATCCACCCGTGAATCACATCTTTTATACGTTTCTGCCCGGAATCGTGCTGTCTGTTCTTCGCTCTCCTAAAAATAATTTCATCCATACTAAATGCTCTCAACTCTCCAACTTGAATTCTTCCTGCTCCTTCTGGCACCTTGCCAAAAACCTTTCTAACAACTTTACCTCATCATCCTTCCCTCCTCTTTTCTACTCTAATGGCTCTGTAGCTGTTTCTTCTACTGATAAAGCAGATCTCTTCGCTCAGACTTTCTCCTCCAATTCCACCTTAGACGATTCTGGTGCTGTTCCTCCATCACTTCCCCCCTCTGACTTCCTCATGGCTGACATTAAAATTTCTTCAGCTGATGTATTTTCTGCCATTGCTGGCCTCAGTACTAATAAGGTATACGGGCCTGATCGAGTCCCTCCTGTTGTTCTCAAGAACTGTGCTTCTGTGCTTACACCCTGTCTAGGCAAACTCTTTCGCCTTTGTCTATCAGCTTATACCTTCCTTCTTGCTGGAAGTTTGCTCTCATTCAGCCAGTCCCAATGAAGGGTGACCATTCCCAACTCTCTAACTATCATCCAATTGCTTTAATATCCTGTATCTCAAAAGTTTTCTAGTCAGTTCTTAAAAGAAAAATTTTAAAGCATTTTTCCTGTCACACCCTTCTTTCTGATTGTCAGTATGGGTTCCGTCAGGGACGCTCCACTGGCGATCTTCTCACCTACCTTTCAGACTCCTGGTCATCCTCCTTTCAGGACTTTGGTAAAAGCTTTGCCATTGCACTTGAGATCTCTAAGGCTTTCGATCGAGTCTAGCATAAATCTTTAATTTCCAAACTGCCCTCATACGGTTTCTATCCTTCTATCTGTGCCTTCATCTATAGCTTCCTTTCTGGTCGTTCTATAGTCGCTGTTGTAGACGTCCATCGTTCTTCTCCTAGATCCATCAACAGTGGTGTTCCTCAGGGCTCTGTCCTATGACCAACTTTCTTCCTTTTATTCATCAATGACCTTCTAAGCTGTACATGTAACCCTACCCACTCTTATGCTGATGACTCCACCCTTCACCTTTCTATTCGGTTCCCACAACGTCCATCTCAGCTGTTACTTCAACAAACAAGGGATGGGGCTATGGCACACCTAATGTCTGATTGGCTCGTATCTCTGACTGGGGTAAAAATAATCTGGTTGTTTTTAATGCATCAAAGACTCAGTTTTTACACCTATCAACCTGACAAAATCTTCCACAGGTATACCTACTAATGTTTAATAATATTCAGCTTAATCCTGCATCATCCTTGAACATGCTTGGGGTTTCATTCACTCGAGACTTATCTTGGAAAGATCATATTACATCTCTTGTAAAATCTGCTTCCAAGAGATTAGGTGTGCCAAGCCGACTCCATTCTTTCTTTACCCTGGCACAATTGTTGACTCTATACAGGGGTTTTATCCACCCCTGTGTGGAGTACAACTCTCATGTGTGGGGAGGCTCCTCATATACAGCTCTTCTCAACAGGGTGGAGTCAAAGGCTTTTCATCTCATTAACTCTCCTCCTCTTACTGACTCCCTTCAACCTCTGTCTCTTCCACGTACTGTCGCATCTTTATCTCTTTTCTATCTCTACTTCAATGGTCACTGCTCCTCTGAACTGTCTGCATGCATTCCTCCACCTCTACGACTGGCGCGTAGCACCCGTCCAGCAGCAAACTCTCATCCCTTTCTGTCCAACTCTCTAATGCAAGAGTTAACCATTACTCCCAGTCCTTCATTTAAGCAACAGGTCAACTCTGGAACTGCCTCCCTCTGTGTGTATTTCCTGATTCTTATGATCTCCAGTCTTTCAAACGCAGTCTGTCCAGGCATCTCGAAATGATTGGATCTTGAATTTGTCTCTCTCTTGTATTTTGTTTTTCTCTTGGAAGGAACAATTGTGGGCACGCGGCCTTTGGTTTCTTCTTCCTCGCATTAAAAAAAAAAAATCCACCCTGTCATATGCTTTCTCCAAATCCATGAAAGCCGCATACAACTTCTTTCCCTTCTCTAGAAACTTTTCCACTAAAGATCTATGAATGAATATCTGATCTATACAACCTCTTCCCTTCCTAAAGCCTCCCTATTCTTCTCCAACTAATTCCTATGTTACTTCCCTTACTCTGTCAGTAAGTATCCTACCATACGCTTTTCCTTTTACACTAAGAAGACAAATGCCCCTATGATTACCACACACTTCTTTTTCCCCTTTTCCTTTGTACAAGGGAATAATTATATCTGACTTCCAATCCTCCGGGATTCTACCTTCTTCCCAGGCCAATCTGCACGTCTTCCATGTCCATTCTACTACTATCTCTCCCCCATGCTTCAGCATTTCACCACACACTCCATCAATTCCTGGGGCTTTTCCCAATTTGACTTTCTTCATTGCTTCCACAATTTCTATCCTACTAATTTCCTCCTGTCTTCTCACCTCCCTCCTTCTCCCAGCCATTCCCCTGCCACTATGTTCAATAATTCCTTAAAGTGTTCTCTCCATCTGCTCACTTTTTCTCCCTTCTCCACTAGTAATCTACCATTTTTATCTTTCACTCCTCTACTAACTTCACTGCCACCCTGTCTTACTCTTTTCACCTCTTTCCAGAACATTTTCTTATAGTCTCTCCATTTGACACTCAAATTCCTTCCAAATTCCTCATCCACTCTGTTCTTACCCTCTCTTACTAATCTTTTCACCTCTCTCTTCCTTTCTACATATAACTCTCTCTTCCGGCTCTCAACTTCTTCCACGCCCCTATTTCTCATCCATTCATTGTATGTTTTCTTCTTTTGTGCCACAGCCTGTCTCACCACTTCATTCCACCATGTTGTTCCTCGCACCCCCTTCTATCTTCTCTTCACCCAACACCCCACCTCATATGCTGCACATATTTCTTCTGTGAATATCTCGCATACACCTTCCACGTCCCCCATCTGCTCCATTTCATATTTACTCAATCGTTCCTCCACTTCTCTCTCATATTCTGCCTTTTTCTCATCCTCTTGTAACCTTTCCACTCTCCTTGCAACTATTCCTTACTCCCATCCTTCCCTTCTTCTATTTCTCCATCTTACTTGGATCTTGATTCTAGCCACCACCAAGTAGTGGTCAGAAAGGCCACTCCCCGAACCTCTATAAGCTCTTGCATCCATTACACATCTTCACATCCATTCATCCACACACACATAATAAATCATTGCCTTCCTTTCATTCAGTTCACAACCCATCCTTCTCATCACTTACTATGTATACCTGTGGGTCATTTTCTGCCTGAAGAGGGTACTGGCTATCACCAACCTCCTCCCAGCATATATGTCCACCAACACACTGCCATTCTCATCTATCTCAGCAGGCACACCCCACTCAGCAACTACTCCATCCACCTTCATATTCCCTACTTTACAATTCATATCATCAATCAAAAACTCTCTCATTCCATCCACACTTTTCCATGCACACTTCCACATTTGTCCAGAACTCTTCTCTCACTCTGCTTGCACGATCTTGCATTGCCGCATATATATGCACACAATCGCCCACACTTGTATTCCAACTTTCAATCTTACCCACACAATCCTTGAGCCAACTGATCCATACTCTCTTATGTTCTTACATCTTTTACTCACAATACACACTCCTTCTTTTTCCCTCTCATTCTCACCCACTCCTGCACATATACCCCATCCATACTCCCATTCTCTCACACTCTCTCTCTCCTCTCCATTTAGTTTCAGTTACTTCACATATATCCATTTTCACACCCTCAAGCACCTGGACAATCTCTCTCTCTCTCACCTCATCAGTCGCACCAAATACATTCCACGTCGCAATCCGTACCATGTCCTTTGTCCGGTCCTCGGTCGTCATCTTTTGGTCAGTCCATGTCTGAGGCATCCTGTTTGTCTTTTTAGTTAGTTGTTTTCCGGGGAGGGGCACTAACCCTCCAACAACCCTTTTAGTTGCCTCATATGATAAGCAGGGATACTGGAGGAGTATTCTTGAAAACCCCCCTACCCCCAGGGGGGCATAAGAGCACTAATGTACTGGTATAAGAGAACTAATGGATGGATGACAACCAGCGTTATGTCTGATTGGTTGATGAGGTAATGCATCCCCGATGCCAAGGCAAAGTGCAGGGAACTTGGCATCCTGTTCAAGATGATTCTAACTTTAAACAATGTACCCAGTCACCCCACCTGGTTAGATCTCCATGACTGCAAGATTGTTTTTCTGCTGCCCCGAACAACCTCCCTCATGCAGCCTTTGGACCAGGAGCTCATCGCGACTGTTAACCCCTGAAGTTCTAATCTCATCGATTGGGCTTTTTGCGCAATTTCTTAAAAGGACGAGCAACACCAATCGTGCAACATCCACAAAAAACTGGCGGCAGCTGGCTCCACCCCAACTGTGATGCAAATGGCTTCTAACCAATCAGAACTAAGTGTTGGACACACCGGAGGGGGGACTAACCAATCAGAACTAAGTGTTGGACACACCTGAGGAGGGACCCAGGCCCATACCCAGGCAGTGGGGAGTGTACCCCCCACCCCCCTCTCGCCACGTTCCTTTACCCCACTACCTTGTTGCTACCCTACCTCCCACTGCTCTTACCACCACCATCACTACTCCCACACCCTCCTCATGTATCCCCCCCCTCCCATGTGGATTCCCCCATGACTGGAGGAGGGTATTTCCCCCCTACTCTCCCTCCATGTCCCTGTACTCCACTGGGTCCCTTCCTTTGTGTCTTGTGGTGGTCTCCTACCATCAATCCATCCCCATACTCCCCCTCCTGGCCTTACCGCCTCCCACCACCACCTCAACCCCCCACCCTAACCCCTACCCTCACCGCCACCCCCACCCCCACCCCCTAGCATGCAGTATCTTTACCTCCCCAGCCTCGAATATTGCATATTTTTTACGCTTTACGGTGCTTGTGTTTGAATCATTACCTGTAATTGATTTGTGTCTTTGCATACAGATATACACACCACAATTATTTTAGCTGTCTTTAATCGAAACCCACTTGAAAAAGAAATTTTATTCTATGCCAATGCATAAAAACATGTTGGAGCCTTCAAAAATTAAAAGAAACGAAACGAAAACTAGTTAGATTTGACAGCTCAGAGGGGAGGGGAGGGGAGGGGAGGGGAGGGGAGGAGGGAGGGAAAAGGGGGAAGGGGAGGTTTAGGCAGGGGGAGGGAAGGGAAGGGAAGGGAGGAAAGAGGAGGGGAGGGAAGGGAAGGGTAGGGAAGGGACTGGAGGTATGGGGAGGGGAGAGAAGGGGACGATAATTTTTACTATTTATCATATTTTTTTTAGGGGGTTCATGACCATTTTCCCTAGCTAAATTTTACAGCTTGGCAGGGAAGGGAGGGGGGAGGGGAGGAAAGAGGAGAGGAGGGGAGGGGAGGGAAGGGAAGGGAGGGGATTGGAGGTATGGGGAGCAGAGAGAAGGGAAAGATAATTTTTACTATTTATCATATTTATTGGGGGGGTTTGTCACCATTCAATTTTTTTCTAAGCACATTACAATGGTTTATAACATCAATACACACGAAAAAAAATTGACCTTGGTGATTTTTGTACGTATTTTTGTGAAGAAAACAGGTGCGAGCGGCGTATTTTCTTTCTCGACGGGGCTGTGACGGGTAACTATTATCAACTTTGACAGGCCATAGCTCAGTAACTATTGGGTCTAGGAGGGTGGGGTTTGCATTTGCAGGTGTGTAAACTGAAGCTCTATAAATCGGGCATAAAATTTTTAACCTTTGAGAAAGTCAAAAAATAGGCCTGTTTTGCGTCCTGGGGCACAGTCGAGGCTGGAGAATTGCGTACCCTAGGGGTTAAGGAGCTGTACCACGACAGCTGTATGACTACCTCCATGAAAAAACCGACACCCCTTTGGAAGTTCAAGCAATCTTAGAAGAAAACGATGACAAGGATACAGACACCAAGGGAGCCGATGCTGCACCACTCGCTACACCTGCACCAGCTCCGACCGCATCTAATCCAGAGATGTCAGTAATGGCATTTTGGTGGTCCTTCTCCATCAAGATTGCTATCAAATTTTTGCTGAATGATTGGGACAACATCAGCGTCGCCACAGCAAATCGTGCCTGGCGCCTACTCATGCCGCACCTGTGATGTAACGCAGGCAACTGCTGTTCAGCCCCTAATGGATGCTGAGGCAGCAACGCTCTTAGCTGCACAAGCTGTGCCAGGGATGCAGGACATGACGCTGGAGGATATCAGGGAAACACATTCTGCAGCAGTGGAGCAGGATCAATAGGAAGTCCTGAGCCGAGTTGATGAGGCAGACTCCAAACAACAGACCCTGACAGCAGAACAGCAGGCAGCGGAAGTGATGGAGAGTGATTTGCCAATGCCTAGGATTAGTTGAATTCTGTGTGCCCTGAACAGGTTCAAGGAGGAATTCGAGAGCAGTGCCAGCAACGAATGGAAGAGGTTCTGAGTTCACTAGACAGAACCTTCTGCTACTACACAGAAAGGCACCATCAAGAAATTAACAGGAGGAAACAAACCCTCATCACCCGTTACATACAGTGGCCACAACAAATTCAGGAACCTGAGGAAGCGATGCCTTCTTCTACAGAGCCAATTGTTGGGGAGGAACTAGAGGATGAGGTGATGTCAGTAGTGTCATCAACAGATTTTGAAGGATTCATGGAGGAAGTGAGTGAGGTGGTTAGTGAAAGTGTTGATGAGGAGGTTGGTGAGGCGGGTGGTGCAGCTGGCAGTGCATCAGGTGGTGCAAGGGGTGCACACTAAGTGCCTTACCCTGCCTCGGAACCCCTTCTGACGTCCATCAAGCCTATTGTCTTCTTTGATTAAGGTGAGTAGCCATATTCTTGTTATCTTTCAGTTACATCTTAAGTACTGTACTATATATGTCATAGATATTTTCCCTCAAATG
>NC_137045.1:17096162-17383662 GCF_032717465.1 Coenobita brevimanus | reverse complement strand
AGTGTGTTCATTCATTTCATTCATTTTTGAAGGCTCCAACATGTTTGCATGCATCAGCCTTGGTCACCTAATGGGAGCTCTCCATGCTGCTCGATCTCTGGCAGCTTCCCTATTCAGTCCCTTATCCCTGAGGCCACACTCAATGACCTAGAAATGGAACTCTAAAGGTGAATGTAGGGAAGGGTAAAGTTTTGGTCTTCAAGAGATATGAAGTCACTGGATGTACAGTGAGGCTGGATGATGAGGGAATGGAAAATGTGAGTGCATTTAAGTACTTGGGTAGTGTGATGAGTAAGGATGGAAGTTTAGAGGATGAAGTGCTAGAAAGTGTACAACAAGGAAGAAAGGTTGCTGGTTCTTTGTAAGCAGCAACAAGAAACAGGAAAGTGACCATGGAAGTAAAAATGCGGCTGCATGACAGTACTGTACAGCAGGGTACAGCAGGGAAGAAAGGTTGCTGGTTCTTTGAAAGCAGTGATAAGAAACAGGGAAGTGAGCATGGAAGTGAAAAAGTTACTACATGACAGTATTGTGATACCAACTCTAACGTATGGAAGTGAAGCTTGGACCTAGTTGGAAGGGCTCAAGTCAAGAGTGAAAGCAGTGGAAATGAGTTATTTGAGAGGAGCATGTGGAGTTACATGGACAGACAGACTGACTAAAAACGACGTGAGGGAGCGCTATGATGTGGATATGATAGAAAGCATTAGGAGAATTACATTGAGGTGGTTTGGCCATGTGGAGAGGATGGAGAGCGAGAGACTAACGAGGGGAGTGTATGTGAGTGAGGCAGAGAGGGGGAGAGGGAGGGAGAGGCCAAGGATGAGATGGGGGGATGGAGTGGAGAGGTATATGAGAGAGGGGGTTGTGAGCTGGGAGCAGGGCAGTGAAATGGCAGGGAACTGGGGTACATGGAGGCAATTTGGTTGTTTGTGGCCACCCCTTACGGGATTACGGCATCTGGCAATAGACAGACACATTACGGTATGTCAATGGAACAAGTGTTTAGAAGACAAAGTTTTAACTGCCTTGAGAGGGGGGGAGTTTATTTGTTTTTTGAGTGGACAAAGTTGGTGTTTTTAATTAATTTATTCCTGTGGGAAATCCTACGTGAACAATCTCTACTAGATGCAAAATGAGCCAGAATGAGAATCAACATCAGCTTCTCGATGCACTCTAAGAAAGAGCAGTTTATGCATTTGGGAGTCTTTGTTACTGTAGTCTTTAGGTGTATGAGTTATAGCATAAAAAAACACATTTGGGTTCATCACTTTCTAGCACATTTCTCAGAAGCCACTCACTTGATTTGGTGCTGCTCTCAGGTGCTTGCCCTTGCCCTTTCCTCTTTTCCCTCCTTCCTTTTCTGTCTGTCTTTCCTTCATTCTTTCCTCTTACTTTGGTCTATGGGTGACTCTACATTGAGTGACATGCCAAATGGTTTCCTGTACTCCTGGAAACCATTTACTATGCTGGGTGGTAACCATATAACCAAATTAAGGTGTCTGGTAGTTTAGTGAGTTCTGTAATTAAGGCACTCCAACTGGATTGAGCCAGTGCAGGTTTTATATCCATGGGCTGGTTTGGGTTTATTGCTCACGTAATGCCACTCAGGGATGAGTAAGGCTGGTCACTCTCATCTTAAATGTCAGGACCAAGTCGCCTAGCCCCAGACTCCTACGCACCTCATGGGGCAACACACGATTAGATGAGGGATGATGATGATACCAAGACCCTGACAGTGGTGATGCCATGTGACTCAAATCTGCCGAAGGCACAGCATCTTGTAAGTCCCACATAAATATAATCGCCCTGTTCTACAATGGAGGAGTGCATCTCTGGAGACATCTTTAAGAAAGCAATTTTAATATCATTCACAGTTCTTGTCAAGAGAGGGCTGACAGTACAATCACTTTCCACAAACATCTTAATCTAAAATGCTTGAAGTGATGTCTGGGTCATCCAGGAAAAGTGAAAGGCCTGTTACAGTCATCTATGGATGGCAGCATTTTCTTTGACTGAGACACTAGATAAATAGCATTAGAACCAAAACATGATTTCACTGCTGTGATAGCATCTGTCTTGGCTCCTTCTGTGGGCAGCTAAACAATAAGGGTCCCTGATCTAATTTCCTTTCAGCTAATACCTAGAATACACTTCAGTCCCCTCTCCACATCTCCGGTAGCTGCAGGCAATTAGTCTTATCATTCTCGGTGCCATCCTTTTGGTTTCAACACTTGTACCTGTTGGTTATGTTCTGCCCAGTCACGACTCATATTGCTGAATGGATCACTCCTTTCATTCTACAGTTCAATTCTTGTTTCAAGATGTCAACAAATAATGTCAAAGTTTCATGGGGCATTTCCACAGTAAGAGTGATCCCATCTTCCAAAGCTTTCAGCCTCAAAGATAAAAATTTAAGAGCAACTCCCAAGAGTAGTTCTTGATCTCAGTCACCATACCTGCTCAGGCAGAACACACACACCACAGCTACCACAGTACCATCGGATTCCAGGCTGTCTCTTTGACATAAAACTGTAATCACTGCCTTCAAGGCCTTCACATGTAATATGAAGCACGTTACAATAATGCCAACAGTTCAGCACCTTGGCTGACTTTGCAACAGACTTTCTGCATTCCAGGCATCAAGTCTTTGATCAGCCACTTCTAGCCCTATGAGATGCCTCAGTAATCCTAGGCAGAACAAACATTAAAATTAACACACACCAGAAAGAGGATACAGGCAAGCATGAAAAAAATTAATTCATCCATCCATCATCCAATCCTACATTGCCCCATGAGAAGCATAGGTGCCCGGGACTAGGCAGTTGGTCCCGACATTTAAGGTGAGAAAAACAAAAGAAAATAAAGAAAAACTGGTAGATGTTAAGCAGCAACCTGCCTGCTGGTTCCACTTGCACAGCATCTAAGTGTACAAATGGTGTGCACCATGTGAAGGTGGGGATAGGCTACCCTAACTCTTAAGGATAAGGGTAAGGAGAGTTGCAAATACAGAATCTTTTCCCAATAATAAATAACAAAACAGATGATTTAGAGATACAGTTCCCCCCACCCCCACAGGAAAGAAAAAAGGGAACTGTTCCCCCAAACTAGACCTTATTAGATCATATAGCCCTGCTAGGTGACAGGAGGGCGATACCCCTCCCAGCATGGCGGCTACCGGATGTGGCTCGAACTCATGGCCTCCCAATCCCAAGTCCAATGCTCTACCAATGTGCCACTCTGTCCCCCGGGGAAGAGATACTCCCTCCCAGTCTACTCCTTAAACCTTCAACCCTCAGCCCTCTAAGCAATCCAGTTCAGCCTGATGTAGAGCATATTATTCAGAGGAATTACAGCACCTGGCCAAAAGACTAATGGGACAAATCAGTTGCCCCAAAGGGCCTCATTTGGTCGTGGAAAAAGTGCCTCCCCACCCCTCCATACAAAATGCTTCACCCTAACGAAGCTCCATGTAGCCATCTTGTTAGCTCCCGAAGGATATTATTTACACATAAGGTGCTGCACTTTGGTGAAGGCCCATATGGTCCAACATGTACCTAGTACTGTACTTCTGTATTTGCTCCCTTACCACCATCGTACAATCTCCACTCTCCTCCCTTCTGGAAGGATTTGAAGGGGTTTCTTTTAGTCTTGGGATTCATATCTTGAGTGCTAACACTGCATAAACATCCTCCTGCAAACAGCATTCATGGCCTGTAAGCAATCTACTCAAACACTGTCAGTAAACTGGTTGGTTCTAGAATGAAACCCTCTATTTACTGGTTCATCAAAGCGAGTGCCATTCTACTGCCCACCTAAATGTTGGCCTTCCCTTCCTCCCTTCATGCTCTCCTTTATATCCTTTATCAATCCACATATCTTCTCTAACTGGATGCTACTGATGTCAATGTAAACATAACACAACTGTGATGCTGTTGTTGTTACTGTTATTGTTGTTGCATCCCCAGGGTCAACTCTTGAACCCAGTCGACCACAGGAAATTTCCAACATCAACTAGTCGCCCCCAGAGGTCTTTGATTGCAGTTATGCTGAATGACTATCTGTGTTGTGACAGTATGGTACATGTGGTGACTGGTGAGAACCTGGTAAATGTAAAGTGGTGTGGTGGGCTGCATTGCTGTGTGGGGAAAGTGGATTGTTTGAGAGTTGTAATTTGTGTTGGTACTGTAGCAGGGAAGCATGGTTGCTGTGCTGTAATCTGGCTATGTGCACTCAAATCTTTCTGGGTATGGAAGTTACTGAATGGTGTACTCTATGTCTGGAGAGAGTCACCTTTCTGAGGCAGCATTAATGGCCCTGGATGAAGGGCCTGCCCAGTAGAAAAGACATACCATCCCAAGCAAAGATTCCATCTGGACATGCAAATAGCCCTCATGCTTTCCCATCCTCCTCAAAGGAAAGATGGCTGATGGCAGTGTCAGCACAAAGCTTTACTCCCAGAGATACAACTGCAATATACTATAAGCATTCAGAGTGACTCCTTCATATCATCATGCAGCAAGAGGGATTTTTCGTTCTTCACTGCCCAGTTGAAGAGTCTCTCCAATGTGCTATTCTCAGTGAACCTAATCCTTACTTGTCTCAGGATATATAGTGCAGAACTGAGGATACTCTAATCTCTGTACCAGTAAAAAGGTTATATTTTAAAATCTGCAAAATTACTGGTAATATGAAGTGCAGAATATACTATACAGTATACTGTATGAACTTGTAATTTAGACTGGGTCCTTGAGGGGACTAAGACAACCTAATGTCTTAATATAATCTTCAAGTATTTTATAAACTGCATTCCATTTGGTGCAAGGCTCAGCCATTCACAATGACAATTTCTCTCTCTCTCTCTCCTCTTTACAAGACTTTGGGAACAGGCTTGAATACCAACCTACAGTAAAGCCAAATAAACCTGAAGCATGGAAACAGATCAAACCCCACATACTCCTTGTCACTCCTTGAGCACTGACACCAAACTGTCTGCACTGAGACAATCAACATATATCTCACTTGAGGCTGGTGTGATGGTTGTGCTGAATATGCTTTTGAGATATGTTTGTAGGCCCTGCTAAAGAGCAGCAAAACAAGTCAAATTCACATACTCAAACTATACCCTACCTGGACCAATCTGAAGCCTACGGACGTTAACATTTGACATACATCTTACTTACCAGTACCTAAATTTTCCTTATCACGTGGAAGGCTGGGAGCTGATCCATAACTACATCTTCCTGTAGTCCCTGGGTCCTTGGCCTGGTCATCTCTATTTCCACTACTGTTTTCACCATCTGCAGAAAGTGAAGTCATATTAAACACACATTATCTCAATTATAAACTGGGAATATTACTTAGACCAAAATAATTTTTGGTTGGCTTGGAAGACAAACTGAACAGTGCAGTGTCAATGCCATACTCGTATGCCTCACAAATTGGTTGTACTTATTTATAAAGATGCCAACATGCTTGCATGCATTGGCTTTGGTCATATAATGGCAGCTCTCCACACTGTTTGATCTCTAGCAGTCTCCCTACTCACTTCCTTATCCCTGAGGTCAAATTTGATGGCCTTGTCCCAGGTCTTTTTCAGTCTGCCTCTCACAACCCAAGCCCCAGTGTTCACCCTTCTCACCTACTGCACCCAACTGTCATCCTCCATCCTCTCACCATGCCCCATCCATCTCAATCTACCCTTTCTCATCACGAAACCAATACATTCCAGTCCCAACCTTCCTCTCAACTCTTCATTTGTAATCCTAGCTTCCCTAGACCTCGCACTCTAGGGCGCACTAAACATCCATCTAATCACTATTATTTCTGTATACCTGAGCCTACAAATATCCTCTTCCTTTACTGCCCAATCTTAGGCCACCTATTTCCCACTTAATCTGAATTCCTGAGGGACCTCTGAGTGATCTAGTGTTAGTGGAATATGGGTCATATATCATTACCATCTGTGTTTGCTCTGTATCACAGTCATTCATGATAGAGTCGTCTGTTAACCTTTCACTCCTACTTGGTAACTCCCTCCTCCCATGAAATCCACCCATGCTCTTCTTTGGTTCTTTTTGCTGTACAGTACCACGTATTAACAATATGTGGCAGGTGGGGGTACTCACCCTACTCACTTGGTATATCTTCACGTGACTTCACTGAGTGCCAAGTCAAACAACCATTTTCTAATGGATGGTAACCATATAACCAATTGGACATTTGGTTGTCTAGGAGGTTAAGGGTCTCCAACTGATTAAGGTCCATATTGGCAGATATACATCGAGGGTGCTTTCCTTTTATTGGTAATAATTATAATGCAATTCAGGCAGGAGCGACTAATCACTCTTGCCCTAAAAGTCTGAACAAAGTAGTTTAGCCCATGGTCTCAACACTCATGATGGTGTAGTACAGGGTTAGATGATGGACAGATGAATCATTCACTGCCTTAAGTAATATCATTTAAGAAATAATACTCATCATCATCATCGTTCAATTAAGTTCACGTTGAGAAGACAGTTGATCCTAATCCTCAAAAATTTACCACAGTTAAAAAAAATTGAACTATTAGCCTATAGTCCTTCCAAAATTTCAAGATCATTTGGGCATTGTCCCTCACGGGAATTCCCCTTCGCGCGACGCTGCCGAATCCGTACCAAAACACACCTCTCTGTCTCATGTTAGCTATTTACTATTTCTAAATGAAATTTATTTACAGTACATGTATATATAATTCTCTATTAAGGCTATATAGTGTAAGAAAATGCCTATTGTTTTTAATAATAACAATGACTTTTTATAAATACCTCAACACTTGGCAACGTTAGTTTCCAACACTGTCACGCTTGTAGGCGAGTCAGTGAGGGTAGGTCAGGTGTCAATCCGCAGGTCACTTTCTCTGACCGCCATTAAAAGACAAGCTCCTACCCCTACTACTCGCCCTCGTCTGCTCCACGGTCAAGAAAAAGAACTTATTTACAGCGTAAATAAGTATTTTTTTAGAAAAGAAGGCAAACAGAGGACCTATAACTCATAAAACCATATAGACTTTTTACATAAATAAATCTCCATGAAATGTTGATTTTATATGCAGAGAGAGAGAGAGAGAGAGAAAGAGAGAGAGAGAGAGACAGACAGAGAGACAGACAGACAGACAGACAGACATAAAACCGTATAGACTTTATAGAAATGAACCTCTATTTAATGTTGATTTTATAAGCAGAGAGAGAGAGAGAGAGCGAGAGAGAGACAGACAGACAGACAGAGAGAAAGTGAGAGAGACAGAGAGAGAGAGAGGTAGTGAGCTGGGAATGAGGGTTGTCCCTTGAAATTTGTCTCTAATCTGATAATTGGCCCAGTAGAAACTGTGGCAACGTTGCATGTAGGGGAATTCCCATGAGGGACAACGCCCAAACGATCTCGATATTTTGGAAGGACTATAATAATAGGCGCACAAATACTTTAACATGTACACCCCTCTGGAAGCCAAAGTCACATCCCTTAAATGTGGGGGACCAAACTAACAGACTAGACAGATCCAATTGCTTCAATACTACCCATTACACCCACCGCAAAAAACCTTGATACTCTTCTATATTTCACTTGAAAACTTCAACATAACTCTGATAGGCGAAAACGTCACTTTCAAGTGACGTTTTCGCCAATCATAGTTAATATTTTTTACCTTTCTATATCACTCAAGTATATTACAGGCATTTTGGAATGTGTTCAGTGAAAAAATAATGCCAGTAAGTCATAGGGAAGAAACTGAGAATTTATGCAGCAGAAGCATCAACAACAGACACCCTCTCCTGACGAGAGTTTGGCATGCACTGGCACATTTCATGCATCAGTGAGTCTGGGAGTGTCCAGGTGTTGCCAGATGTACATTAACAGCCAGATTAACTTGGGATATAGTAGTAGTAGTAGTAGTTGTTCCCTAGGCAGTCTGGCTGAACAGCCCTGAGTCCCTTAGGAAGGCCATGGCCGAGACCGGGCATTTCCACAGAGCTCTCAAAGAGTGTATGTTGTGTTGTTGGCATAGGTGATTGTGTGCAATGCAGTCTTCCATAATGTGCTTAATAGTATGGGGTGCTGTGCTGCATCCTAGACAGGCATCAGCAACGGAGTCATCCAGCCTCTTCTGGTAGCTTAAGAGGGCTGGATGGTGTCCACATCTCAGCCTGGCCAAGTGGACGCTGTCCTCACAAGGGAGATAGGATTCAGAAGGGTGGATTCCATGAGACCGTGCATGCAGCTGTGTGTTGTCTTTAAGTGACTGAATGGAGAGGCGAGTGATCCGAGTGTGGATATGCTTCTGGAAGCTGGTCTGAGGTGGGCGAGGGGGGAGAGATGACAGTATTTGTGTATGGTATCGTGTGCTGGGTGTTGTTTTGATGTTCCTTGGTGTGGGTGGATGTGCTGCCATGTAATGTAGTGGATGTTGTGGGTTTGTGGAGGCTGCAGCAAAAAACTGGGTGCCTCTCATGTCCAGGTGATCCTTGACTTTGAGGACTTTGGTTTCTTGATGTGGGTGGTCTGTGGGTGTAGTAGCTGTGCAGCCTGTGATTATTTTTAAGGCCTTATTCTGTATGGTCTGTAGAGTATTATAGTGTGTTTTGGTGAGGTCAGAAGCCCAGGCAGGGCTTGCATAATTCATCACTAAACGTATGTATTGTTTGTATACTGTGGTGGTGGTTTCTTTGTTGTGTCCGAATATTGTATGGGCAAGTGACCTCAAAGCATTTCTTCGTGTTATTTTATTTTTAATGTTTGTGATGTGTTGTTTAAATGACACTGATGTATTATATGTTACACCAAGGATTTTGTGTGTGTGTGTGTGTGTGTGTGTGTGTGTGTGTGTAATTGACCGGGTCAGTCACGATCACTTCATGGTCGTGATCATCAGCTTTTACCCTCCCGAAAGGGAGCTGAGAGCTCATATAGTCCGATCTATGGGGAAGGCTGTGACCTTCACACACACACACACCCGTCCCCTTGCTCAAGAGGGACAGTAACCACCCACTTCATCAGTGAAACTTTTCCCAACCTGAGCGAGGCGCGAACTCCCGTCCACCAGTGTGTGTGTGTGTGTGTGTGTGTGTGTGTGTGTGTGTGTGTGTGTGTGTGTGTGTGTGTGTGTGTGTGTGGTAGGGGAGTGTTGTTTATGGTAAGGTGTTTGATGTGACTGTGTTCTGCTGTCAAGTTTGTGAGAAGGGTCACTGTAGATTTGGCTGGGGCTATTTTGAGCCTGTTTGTGGTGAACCATTCATATAGTGTGTTGGGGTAAGGTTGGACGATGTGTGCAGCTGTGTTTGCGTTTTGGTGCGTACATGTAAGTGTTATATCATCTGCATAGGAAGTTATGAGTATCTGTGGTGTGTGGGGTGTGGGTATGTCATGCATGTACTGTATAGGTTAAAGTGTGTTGGGGACAAAACAGATCCTTGGGGGACGCCGTCTGTGAAGTTTCTTATGTTAGAAGACTGACCGGAAAATGTGACGTGTGCACATCAGCCCGCTAAGTAGTTTGCCAGCCATCTTTTTGTGTTATTGTGCATGTTTGTGTTCAGTATTATGTTTGTGCGGTTGTGGCGGGGGATGGCATCAAAAGCTTTGCTATTGTCTAGTGTGATTAGGAGTGTTCTGTGTGGTGGCCAAGCTGAATTCATGCCATCGAAAACTCTCTGTGTAAGGTCTGTAAGAAGGGTGTTTGTGGAGTGTAGTGGCCGAAAGCTATGTTATGATTGGGCTAGGGGAAAGTGAGGTGTGACTAGTTGTAGTACCAGTCGTTCAGTGACTTTTGAGGGTGTGCAAAGGAGTGTGATGGGGCGATGTGAGGAGGGTGACGTGGGGTCTTTGTTGGGTTTAGGGATAATGATGATAATGCCATGCTTCCAGATGTTAGGTATTATGTTGTGTGAGTTGCTGTAGACTGATATGTTGGTGAGTGCCTGTTTGCCTCGTGGTCCAAGGTGTTTAAGGTGAATGTAGCTTATGTTGTCTGGCCCACAGGCAGATGAGTACTTAAGGTTGCTAATGATGTGCTTCGTATGGTTATAAGTGAAAGGTGTGTAATCTGGGTCTGTGGGGAACTGTCTCTTACGTCGAATGATACGTCGGTCTTCGGGATGGGGGATTTGATGACTGACTTGTGAAAAGTGATTGATGAGAGTGTTTGCTTGTTGTTTGTTTGAGGGTATGGTGTCTGTTATTGTGATGGCAGTGTGTGATTGTGTGGTGTTGCTGTTGGAAAGTGTGATGCTGTTTAGTGTTTTGTAGAGTTTGCTGAAGTTTGTTTTGTGGTCAAGTGTTTAGAGATATGTACAGAGTTCCTGTTTAGTGTTTGCTGTTCTGATATATTATTGTTTATTTGAGTGTTGAGTTCTTATATCTGTTGTACGGTGTCTTGTGTATGGGGTGTTGGGGAGTGTCGCAGTGTGTCTCGTTGTCTGATGAGGCTTTGAACTTCTGGTTTGAAGTTGGCGTTGTGTCTCTTTCTGTTGCCTCTAGGGATGTGTCTTTTGTCTGCATTTTGTATAATTGTATTGAAAGTGTGCACAGCAGTGTTGATGTTTGTGATGGGTGTACTGTTTAGTGTTTCGAAATGTTGTTCTGTTTCAGTTACAAAGGCCTCCCAGTTGGCTCTCTTATAATTAGTGTATGTGTGTCTTTGGCCAGCTGGGGTGATTCTGGTTTTGGTAGTGATGATGATGGGGAGGTGATCAGAACCTAGGGTTTTGACTACTCTCCAGGATGTAGTGAGGGCGAGGTTTGGGGAGCAGAAGATGATGTCTGGAGATGATGGGAGGAAGAGGGCTTGGTGTGGGATATGGGCATGTTGGTCTAGATTGTTCAGTATGAAAAGATGATCAGTCTGGGATTGTTGTACCAGCCCTCTGTCTGTGTCAGGGTTGTTGACATGCCAGGCTGACAACTTGGTGCTGAAATCACCACCCAGGATGATGATGGGTATGTTAGTGATGTGGTGTATCTGTGGAGAGTAACTGTGTGGTACTGTGGGGGACAATTGGGGGGAAATGTATGTGTTAGCAATTGTTATATGTGATTTGTTACCAGTGAGTATTATAACTGATTGTATTTCTGATGTGGTGTCATGTGGGGGGAGAAGTGACTTTGTGTGTGTACTGGTATCTGCAAAGTTGATGGATTTGTGTACCAGGGTGATGAGTCCACCGCCACCACCGTCGGCCCGGTCTTGTCGAATGGTGGTGAAGTTAGGAAATGTTGGTGTTTTCTGTGTTCTGTGTAATTTTGTTTCTTGTAAAATGGCAATGTGTACGTTCTGTTGTTTGAAGAATTGTGTGAGTTCTTGTTTTTTGGTGTTTATGCCATCTATGTTTAACTGAGGGATGTTTATGTTGTGTGTGCGATGTGTGTTGGCTCCTGCAGCACGTGGGGAGGTGGTGTGGGTGGAGGGGAAGGGATAGGAGGAGGTTCTGATGGAGGTAAGGGTTGACTTGGATTAGGATGGGTTGGAATGGGAGGAGTTGGGGGACTGGATGGTGAGGGAAGGATCGGTGGATGTGGCTGTGGAGGTGTGAAGGAAGTAGGAGTACGACTGGTAGGGGGGTTGGTGGGTGGGGGGAAGGAGCATAAGGAGCAGGTCCAGGTGTTTGTGTAATATTTTCTGGATGCAAGTGTTGTGCAGGTGCAATGGGTCCAGTTCTTGCAGGAATTGCACTGAACTGAACCCTTTGTCTGTCGGCTCGACGTGATAGGTTTTGAGCATGTTGGACATATGTATTTGTTGGTGGGTCCTGGATTGCTCTCAATGTCCCTGGCTAGAAGAAGTCGTCAAGAAATGACAGCCGGGGAGTCATTTCTCGGTTTAGAAAAAAACGGTGTTGTTGTATGTGTTGTGTTGGGAGATGTGGTACTTGTCCGGGCAACTGAAGCCACTCCCAGGTACTCGAGCCCCGTGAGGGGCCGGGGGGGTTTGCGGTAGTTTGGGCCCCATGCTGTCCTCCTCTTCTCTTCGACAGCCTCTGGGGGATAGACCCAAGACGAAGATGCCACCGCTCCAGGTCTCCGGGATATGGTTGGAGTTAAGCCTACCTTAAATGTGTTTTTCATAGGTCTCAGAGGGGTGATGGGATCATGGTTTTCTGTGGGGGGTGTATTTGCTTTGCATCACCCATAGATGTCTCTGTCAAAAGCATGCAAGTTCGGGATGCTGTGGAGTTGCAATTGTGACATTATTTTCCAAAAATATTAGAATTATTGTATAACAGGCAATTGCATTACCATAATTTATTCAGAGTAAAATTTTTAAACACACTGTGACTCTACACTGTGTGAAAACCCAAATGGTTTCCTTTATACCAGGAAACCATTTACTATCTGGGTGGTAACCATATAACCAAATTATGGTGCCTGGTGGTTTAGTGGGTAATTACGGCACTCCAATCAGATTGAGCCAGTGAAGGTTTATATCCAAGGGATGGTTGGGGTATATTGCCCACATAATGCCACTCAGGGATGAGTGAGGCTGGTCACTCTCATCTTAAATGTCAGGATCAGCTTGCCTAGGCCCGGGCTCCTACGCTCCTCATGGGGTACCAACGTAGGCTTGGATGATGGATGGATGGATGGTTTATAAAGACAATGTTTTGACTAATGAGATTGTATTTCATACTGATATTCTAACAACAAAAGTAAGGTCTTGAAGAAATATTAAGATATTTAATTCAGTTATGAATCTCTAAAGATTCTCTTTGCAGTAACTGCAAAAATTATCATATGCATTTGCCTTTCACATGCATTCTGAAGGCTGAGTTAAATTATCCAGTGTTAGAGAGAACACAGCCTAAAACTTACAGCAGACTGTAGACCCAAAGGGCTGGGCAACTGTGCGTAGTGAGTGACTGATGGAAAGGGTGGGAGGGAGGGGGTGCAATGAAGAATGGTAAATGCATTGATGAAATCAGAGGTGACAGGTCACTGGGTGCTAAAACATGCAGGTGTGTGTCTGTAAACACAAGTGTTTTCTGTCTCTGCATCTGTCATCTTAGTGTGTGTGTGCATATTTATTTCTGACTTAGTTATAGAATACAGGACTTAAATTAACCTGCTGCATCCCGGCCAATTTTTCACCAATGACCCCCTCCCCCCCCAAATCCTGGCCAAGTTTTTTTTTTTTTTTTTTTTTTTGCTCAAACCTCTGCTTTTTGTGAGAAACAGTGGAAACTTACAAAAAAAAAAAGTGCTCATCTGAGCTTATAAGTGAGTTATACAAGTGTCCCTTTGAACTCCTGGTACTGTGTTCCCAGCAGCTGCGTTGCTGCTGTCACATTTTCTATGGTAGCGGTAACTATTGCAAACCACTCAGAATAAGTAGATATTTGTTCACATGGTACGAATTTATATGTAGTACAAGAATATATTGGTTTTCACACAAAAACATAGGCGATATAAGCGTAGTTTCACTCAACGAACACATCAACATACCACACCTTCCTTGGCGACGTTACCTCCTCATCACTTCTGCTCAATTCTTCCTCTGGCGCCACGTAATCACTGTTCTCCACATCGTCATCGATTGGGGAATCACTCTCGCCTTGAATTTTGTCATCAGAGAGACCATGGCACGACATGTCTTTACTGGCCAGGTCATTTCTAACAGTAAGTTGCTGAGACAATGGCATGGGAAGGTGTGGGGGGGTCACATGGGGTCAGGTAGTGTCGCTGCCTGGCAGTGAGTAGAGAAAGGTCTCCCACGTATGCCTACCAAAAACCAACCGCGAAACTTGAAAAATGTGCAAATGACGGACCTCGCAATCGCAGAACGTACCAGTACATCGACGTCAGCGTGAAAAAAAGTTCTGACGTACCCATATGTTGATGGGATGCAGCAGGTTAAGCTGGTGCTATCCTGTCTCCGTATCTTAAATTATCCAATCTACTTTTAAACTCATGGATGTTCTCTGCTTGCACCATCTCCTCTTCCAAACTGTTCCAAATGTCTATAGCATACTTCTATTTGGGACACTAAATTTTTTTTGCATCAATTAAGCATTTATTCTTCTTCAATTTGCTATCCTGTCTCCCTATCTTAAATTATCCAATCTACTTTTAAACTCATGGATGTTCTCTGCTTGCACCATCTCTTCTTCCAAGTTGTTCCAAATGTCTATAGCATACTTCTATTTGGGACACTAAATTTTTCTGCATCAATTAAGCATTTATTCCTCTTCAATTTATACTCATGTCCTCTCGTCTTTCCATTTATGCATCTACTCTTCTTCAATTTACATTCATGTCCTCTTGTCCTTCCATCATCATCCTCAACGAGATCTGCTTTATCCACCTTTTGCAGCTTTCTAACTCCTTTAAACATCATAATCAAATATCCACTCTCTCTCTCTCTCACTGAGCATTGGCTGACTTCAGCTTCTTCAGTCTCTCTTTATAAGACAAGTCCCTTAAAGCTGTTAACATCATACTCATCATCCTCTGTACTTCTATCTATCTATCTATAGCCCGATGCCCTAATCCCGCAAAGGGTGGCCGCAGACAAAACGCCTCCAAGTCACTCTGTCACCCACCACTTGACTACCCCCTAACTCACTCCCCCCTCCCTCATATACCTCTCAACTCCATCCCTCCACCTCATCCTCGGTCTTCCCCTCCCTCTCCCTCCCTCCACCTCACCTACATACACCCTCTTAGTCAGTCGTTCATTCTCCATTCTCTCCACATGTCCAAACCACCTCAGTGTATTTCTCCTAATCTTCTCAACCACATCCACATCCACCCCACAACGTTCTTTCACTTCTTCTTTCGTCAACCTGTCCCTCCATGCCACTCCACATGCTCCTCTCAAGTAGCTCATTTCCACTGCTCTCACTCTTGACATGTTCCCCTCTTGCAAAGTCAATGCCTCGCCTCCATATATCAGGGTAGGGATCACAATACTATAATGCAGAGACTTCTTAACTTCCATACGCACCTCCCTATTTCTCACCACTGCTTTCAGTGAACCAACGACCTTCCTTCCCTGCTGTACCCTTTCACGCACCTCATCCCCCAAGGTTCCAACTTTACTCATCACACTACCCAAGTACTTGAATGTACTCACATTCTCCATATCCTCGCCAACCAACCTCACTGTGCATTCTGCGACTTCATTCCTCTCAAACACCATAACTTTACTCTTGTTTACATTAACTTTCAGATTCCTCTTCCTACACACTGTCCCAAATTCATTCACCAAACCTTGCAACTCCCATTCACCTTCACTCAACAATACTGTATCATCAGCAAACAACAACACCGGAATCTTCCAAATCTCACCCTCATTCATTACAGCCACCCTCACATCCACTGCCCTACCTTGCACCTCCTTTACAACCCCATCCTTGTATATATTAAACAGCCATCGAGACATCACACAACCCTGTTTCAGTCCCACACTGAGATCAAAGAACTCACTCAGCTCAGCATCCACTCACACCATAGCCCTAGCTCCTTCGTACATACTCTTCCTTGCACTCAACAATTTCCCACCCACTCCATATATTCTCAATACCTTCCACATACCATGTCTATCTATTCTGTTATAAGCTTTCTCCAAGTCTATGAAGGCAGCATACACTTTCTTTCCCTTCTCTAGATACTTCTCCACTAAACATCTTAGAACAAATATCTGATCTACACACTCTTTTCCCTTCCTAAATCTCCCTTGTTCTTCTCCAACTAGCTCCTCTGTTATATGCCTAACCCTATCAATGAGTATTCTACCATATATTTTTACAGTCATACTAAGAAGGCATATACCCCTATGGTTACCACATACTTCTCCCTCCCCTTTTCCTTTGTATAAAGGAACAATTATACCTGATTTCCAGTCCTCCGGAACCATTCCTTCTTCCCAAGCCAATCTACATCCATATCCATCCACTACAATCTCACCCCCATACCTTAGCATTTCACCACACACTCCATCAATTCCTGGGGCCTTTCCCATCTTGAACTTCTTCATTGCTTCCACTATTTCCGCCCTACTGATCTCTTCCTCCCTCCTCTCATCTCTCTTTCTCCCAGCCATTCCCCAACCACTTATACTCACACTGCTCTCACTCTCTACATTCAACAAATCCTCAAAGTGCTCCTTCCATTTCCTCAATTTCTCTCTATTCTCCACTAACAATCTATTATTCTTATTTTTCACTCCCCTACTATTTCCCCTTTCACACTGCCTTACTCTCTTTACCTTCTTCCAAAACAATTTCTTACTCTCCCTCCATTTCACACTCAGATTCCTTACATACAGTAAAACCTCGATATAACGGACTTCAATAGACCGGAATTCGCTTTTATCGGACTCGGGAAGCTACCAGACTAAATTCCTATATGTCGGAAAAAGTCCGATAAAGCCAGAAGCAGTCCAGACTGCCTGACCACTTCAGCTATGTTCACCACAATAAGGTAAATAAAAGACATGTTTATCAGTGTACAGTACAGAATGATTATACCATTTGATTAACGTAGTGAAGTTATAACACAGTACAGCACTGCAATGGGTAGTCAAAACAGTTTAAAAACCATTCATTATGATCCAGACTAATGTCTGATATATCAGAAAAAGTCCAGGCTAGCAGGGGGAAGTCCAGATGTAGCTTTTATTGGAATTTTGCATTTTTCAGAATGGTTTGGGCCCCAATTAGTCTGTTATAGTGAGGTCATACTGTACTTATTAAAATGCAGTGACCATATCACTGCTGCATGTTCCAATTTCGGTCTTAGTATGGATACAATTCTCTCTCAAAATTTCCTCATCCAGACAGATAGCCATTATCATATTAGTCATCAATCTATATAGCCCTCAAATGATCTAACATATATGCTTCCCTGGTGATAGGTTATCCTCTATGGGTACTCCAAGATCTTTCTCTTCCCTTGCTCTGCTGAACCTCTCTCTTCCCATTTTATATTCACAATCCGGTCTCTTGCCACATACTCCCATTTCTAGGACATGGCTCCCCCCACCTCCCACCAATTAAACTCAATTTTCCAAGTCTGGCTCCAACTGCATTTGTACAACTTATCCAAATCATACAGCAACTCCTCGCAACTGTAACCAATTTGGGTTTGCCTTCTGGCATATCATTTACACATATCAAAAATATAATAGGAGCCAAAACTGAGCCATGAGACACTCTACTGGTCACACTCTTCCACTAAGAATACTGTACTTGTCTCTTATAACTGCTGTCATTTGTCTTCCCACGAACTAATTTTCCATCCACTGAAGCAATATGCCACTCACTCTACCAACAGTTTTAAATTTCCATAGCAATCTTTTGTGTGGCACTCTATCAAATGCTTTCTTCAAATCCAGATAAACACAATCTACCCAACTCTATCATACATGTATCACTCAACCAACTCAACATTTTGTCCATTTCATGGCCTCATCACCTTCCATCCCTCACTTTCTCACACACTTATTTACCATACCTATCTGCATCCAATAAATTTTAATATTACAGTAAACCCTTGATATAACTAACCCTTTTATAACGAACTTCGGATATAACGACCTACCATTTCCAGAGCGAACTTCCGCCGGATACAGTGACCTTTGGTCACTATATCTGGCAGAAATTTGCTCCCTGGCATGGTAAGTGTACTGTAACATTACTACATTATAGGCATTGTATTTATATGTGCAACCTCATACAGGATGATACTTACTGTACATGTACTATATACTGTAACTACATATACAATTGAATTCTCCATGTGAAACTTCTTAGAGTAAGTTGTGTTTTTGCACGCAGGACCGAACAACTCCACGGATATAGCGACCTTGGATCGGTAATCCCTTGGTTAATAACGACCACAGGATATAGCAAACTTTCGGATATAACGACCCACCCCTCAGCCAATTAGTTCGTTATATCGAGGGTTTACTGTACCTTGCACCCTTCAGTAATATTCTCTTAATGTGGAGAGAGGGAGGGGGAGAATGGGGATGAGCTAGAAGGGTGAAGTCTATGGGTAAGGTGGTGTGGGATGCCTGATGGCAGAAAACAGGGTGATGTGGAGGTAATTTCCTTCTGGCCATTGTGTATAGGATTAAGACACTGGCTACAGACAGACAGAAAATAATGTTAATGAAACCTAACTCTCTAAGAGCATTTCTCACTTGTCAATGTAGTTTTTTCTTACATAATTACAATGTTTAACTATCTATCCATCATCTATGCCTTCATTAGAAGCTTAGGAGTCCAGGGCTATGCTAATCAGTCCCAACGTTTAAGACAAGGGTGACTAGATGCTCATCCCTGTGTGACACCAAGTGAGAAATCAACCTAAATCATCCTTCAGACCTAGACCAGTAACAGCCACATCTGGTTTAGGGTGCTTTAACCCACTGCACTAACAGGTATCCCTTTGCTGATTACAGGGCTATTACCCAATGCCAGAATTACTGCATTATTCTTACAATGAAAAATACTATCTACAATGGTATTCTTGGATGGATTTCAGTAACTATCCAGCAAATCTGAGTACCCATCATGATGGTAAAATTGACTATGCAGCACACCTCTTTCACTTAACCATACTCTTACTGATATGATAGCTATAATCAGAATTAAACAATACCTACCAGTAAGTGTATTACCTTGGTTTGGGGCATTTATGTCATGGTGCATCTTGACATGATTAGTAAGGCACCGCCAGAGTAGCAGCATAAAATGTACAGTGGAAGGAAGGTCTAGGCGGCGGCTAGCATACTGGTAGAATCGTCGTGATGCTGCCCGATTTTCCTCCAGCAAGGCAAGACACCGCTGCACAAGTTCCTGTGCCATAAAAGTTACAAAGTATTGAGAATAATTAATTTTGAATAGATGCAAGTAAGGTAACAAATGAAACAAAAGAGAATAGTGAACCTTTATTCTTGACATATCCTTACTAGGACATATTCAAAGGGATAAACATTGTGGGAAACATATCAGTTTAAATACACCTCTTGTGGCTCAATAAGATGGGTGGCCAGGCCAAAGACTGGTCTAATGCACCTCCCTATGTTACTTTGCTGACCACTCCTCAGCTACCAAGACTGCTGCATTCATAGCCCATCACATGCTTCCTACCATATTTCTGGGTATTTATCCGATGGTGCTAAAGCAACTTCTACTTCTTTCCTCGAATTTCTGCAAACTCTTTTTAGTACACTAGTTTCATCTCAGTTTGGTAAATGATCCTCTTCATCTACATATTACAGTACATACATGCATTTATTGTTGCATAATGCCTCATTGTTGCTGTTGCTCCTCAACCCTGGTTTGCCTGACCAACCAGACCCACTGACCACAGGTAAGCAGCTGTTCATAAGGGACTGCTTATGAGTTCCAACTTTTAAATTTAACCATGTTAATTGAGAAGAAGTGGGTGATGTCCTGATCTTAGCCTAGCTAGATGCACCTGACCAACTAATAAGGCATGCCTCTGATGCATGGATGTTGGGAGAGGGAGATTTGTAATACAGTGATGTATTGTCCTGCTCATGAAATGAGTCAGTAGGTGTTTCTTCACTGTTAGTGTTGGCATGATTGGAGGTGGGATGTTGCTGAATAGGTGACCTTTTTTTTAATATGACCTGTGGCTCAGTCAAGTAAAGATGGGTGGTGTGTGTTAGCATAGGCTACTGCATAAAATTGTGTGCCTTTCATGTCAATGATATTCTCTAACAGGGAGGACTTTGATATCAAAGTGTAAGTGCGCTGTGGGAGTGGTTTTGGTGCACCCAATGCTGATGCCTACAGCATGGTTCTGTACGGTCTGCAAGGAGTTGTAGTGGGTGTCTGAAAGGATGAGTGCTCATGGTGGGGAGGCATAGGACATAAGTGATCTAGTACATTGGTTGAGAGTAGGGATAACGTTTCTTTTTGTTGCCCGGAGTCTATCCCCGAAAATGCCCTAAGGCGTTGAGTCTGGGCGTGCACTACCCCTCAATGTCTTGCATGTGGTGGTTGAAGGTGAATCCAATATAGTATGGCACATATGCACAAGCATATGAGACACAACCCAGTTATTCAGGGGGTAAGGGGGGTGGCATGCAGTACTTCCTAGGGCAGGTGAGAAGTAGGTGAATACTGCAGAGTCTAGTACACCTACCATGGTCATTAGCTTCAAAGGAGTACATTGAAGCAGGGAAGTTCTGCAACAAGTTAACCTTGTTGGTGGGCTGTGTTCATGTACCTATCACTACCAACACTTACCACTAACCTTCTTCAACATCCACACCATCAGCATTAGCTTATCATGTAAAACTAAGAAGCTTTAATACTTCAACTTGGTGCATTCTGTAATCAGTTAACAATCTTGTCAAGTTATCCTTTAAAGTTATATATCATAACACAACAGACCACAGACCATCAATCACTCAATACTAGTATGAAAAAATTCATGGCAAGAGCTATATGTTATTTTGTCATCAGTGGAAAAAGTTATAAATCAAATATAAAATAGAATGCTGAGAGAGAGAGAGAGAGAGGTGGGGGGGAATGACCAGATGTAGAGAATATTTGAGGCTACCCGTGCCAAAACTGGCTAAGTGCCTCTGGGGCCAAAATCCGGTTTATTGCATATATCACTTCACCAACCTTCCCTCTTTCATATGGTGACATTTAGCCATTTGTGGAGCACACACATAAGGTTGAAAATATAAGGAGAATAGCATTAGTATCTTTCCTTTAGCCTTGGCCTGCTGCAGTCTGTGGTACTGTATCTGTGACAAAAGGGGCCTAAACAATAGCACGTCTGTATTGTGTGTGGGTCGAGGATACTGTTCCACAAGTTGGCTACAGAATAATCTCCATCACAGTATATCACACAATGGGAGGATGTTTATCTTAGCAGGATGTGATGCACTGCCAGTGGGAGCACGTGTGACATTCCACGTGCCAGTCAGATGGTGTTGTGAGTTAAAAGGACGCTCAGTTGTGTTTACCTTGCAAACTTGGCTACGTGTTCCTTGATTACTCTGTGCATCTTTTTTAGTCTTTTCATAGTGCAACATGTCAAACATCCCTACTGCATCTGCTACCTCTGACGTGACTGTCCTTGGTCCCTTCCGTGGCAGGACGAGGGTCAGAAATGTTGCTATATGGCAGAAAACCATCAGCAAACAGAACAGAAATTGTGGCGAAGCGTAAATCAGCATCAAAACAAAGCAACACGTTCCAGCTTGCACTGTTGGTCCCCCATGTAAGGATACTTGCTTTGATAAAGTTACTCATGAAGGTGTGGATGCAATCTTCAAGGCATTCTGGAAAATCAAGGATTATGGTCTCCAGAATGCATATTTGCAGAAAATAACAGTGCTACTGCCAGTCAAAAGGAAGAGGATGAAGGAGGAATGAGCAGGGGGTCAAGTACACAGGCATACTTGGTGCAGTACAAAAATACAATGTAACATGTATGCAAGGAAGGATTCTTGGCTATGCACAGCCTCACCAAGCACAGGGTCATGTCTGCCATGATCTGACCATGACAGCAACATTGACTGCTGACACGTGGTCGGCTCGAGCCCAGCAACAAGTTCGTGGGCTCCACAAGAACATGTGTGGGAGCACATTAGCCTTCTGCTTGCTATGTCCTGCCACTATAGCAGGGAAAAATCACCACACTGCCATTACTTAGAGTCCAGTCTCACCATCCAGAAGCTACATGACATGTACAGTCGTCAGCACAAATTCGCTGCAAGCCTGCTCGTGTGATGTGGTTGTTTTGTTTGGCAACAGTGAATGGGAACCAGTTGCCACACAGGCTTTTATACGCTTTAAAGACGTGTTTGTAAGAATTAGTGCTATAAATCGCCCAGAATGCAATAGTCTATATCTGATTAGCATAAAAGTGAGCAAAAGACGACAGAAGAATGTTGTAGAGTGATAAAACTTCTGCTCTCTCCCTCGTACCCACCCCATGTCCCTCCCCACCCTACCTCTCAACCCCCCCCCCATGCTCCTTCATTTCCACTCCCCTCTCTCCGCACCCTGTCTACCTTAACTATGGCGAAGATCTACGTAATGAACTGCACTCTTCTCCATTTCTTGTCTATTCCTGTAACCTTTTAGCTCCTTACATTCGAGAGTATCTTGCCATGCCTCAGTCTTTTTCACCCACTCTTTACTCCAAACGTGATGCAGTAGTTTGAAACATGATGGGTTCTGATCCTGCTTCATGAATCAGTGAACAGTATGAGCAGGATGGGAACATTTTCCTTGGAACGAGAGAGAGAGAGAGGAAGTAGGAGGAATGGGCACAAATGTTTGTTTAATTGCGCCTACTGAAATAATAGCCACCAACTGCCAGGCTCACTAAACACACACACACATCTAGCCACCAACTGCCAGGCTCACTAAACACACACACACACACACACACACATACAGTAAGGAATAATACATCACAAGAACGAGACCTCAAATGTTTCTGTATCTAGCGGCTGTTGGTAGTGACAAGGGATGGAGAAAAGAATGACAACTGGAATAAAAAGAGTGGGAATCAGACGGGGAGGGTGAGAATGGGATTAGAACAGGGAGGAATATTGGTAATTAGCCTTGGATACATTTTATTAAAGCATTTCAAACAATTGAGAACAGGACAGTATTGGTTTAGTAAAGTCAAGAGAGCATTGTGATGCACCAGCTGGGTTAGTGCCGTGGATAAATGAATGAAGGTAGAGAGAGTGAGGAGAGGAGAAAGTGGAGAGGCATGAACGTGAGTGGGGAGTAGGAGGGGGAAGGAGGGGTGGGGGGACATCAGGAGGAGAAAGGGGGAGAGAGGGGAAGGGAGTTTAGACACGGTTATGAGGAATGTCAGCGTATTACGCTTGTACGTCATTTCATAACATTCTGTCAGCTCTTGCACTTTTTTTTTATACTAATTAAATACAGTATACATAATATTGTACTCTAGCCAGCCTCTAATACCATTTTTAAAAACACGTCGTTAAAGTGTATAAAAGGCTACGTGGCAACTAGTCCCCTTACACTGTTGCCAGACAAAAGGACTCACATCACACGAGTAGACTTGCAGCGAATTTATGCTGACGACTGTACCTGTCTTGGATGTCTGACAACTTCCTCAGGAAAAGTGCATCAATTTCCATTACTATGGCGGTTTTCAGACAGAGTACAACATCAGCTTCCAGCCATCCAGAACTGACAGGTTTACCACCTATGACACGATCAACACCGACATCAGGAACCAGCTGGACGACCAGCAGAAGCAGGACCAATTGAGGAAGGAGAAGGATAGCCACCTGGAGATTGCAAGAAAGGGCCAGGATTTGATGAAAGCTATGGAGAACAACCATGACACAGAGCTGATTTTTTACCTGACTATCAACAGTAAAGGTAGGAGTACAAAATAGTAAATCTTAGTTATTATTTCCAAGTCAGACACTATTAATTTACTGCAAAATCATCAATATTTCCTACAATTTACATGTTAATTGCAATCTACCCTAATAACCTTCAGTGGCTACATTTCAAGATTACAGTACTTATACTCACTAATTTTCACATACACCATCGTATTCATTTTTTCAAGCGCTTCAGAAAACCTTTTTGAAAATATAGATATCTTACACAGATACCTTACAGATAGTGGAGAAGGCATGTGAGAAGGACTATATGGTGTTTATGACATATCTGGATCTGGAAAAAGCATTCAACAATGTAGACAGAGAAGGATTGTGGAAGGTTTTGCACATGTACGGTGTAGATGGTAAGTTGCTAGGTGCTGTAAGGAGTTTCTATGATGGTAGTGAGGCATGAGTAAGGGTAAATGGGCATCTAAGTGAATGGTTCACAATCAGCGTGGGTGTGCAACAAGGCTGTGTGATGTTCCCATAGTTGTTCAATATACATATGGATGGAGTGATGCGCGAAGTAAAAACACGTGTAATGGAGAGAGGGATGGCGTTGGAAATGAATGGTGATGGATGGAATATCTCAAATTTGTTGTATACTGATGATGCAGTGTTACTTGCAAATACTGGACAAGTGCTTGGTAGACTAGTGAGGAGTTTTGTGGATGTATGTGAGCATCGTGCCTTAAGGGTAAATGTAGGAAAAAAATAAAGTGATGGTTACTGAGAGAAAAGGTGACTCCCAGTGTCATGCTACAGTGAATGGAGAGAGACTGGAATTGGTGAGAGAGTTCAAATACCTGGGTAAAGTGATAGAAAAGAGGAAAATATGCAAAAGAAGTGGAAAGCAGAGTGACACAAGGAAAGGAAGTAGCTAGTGCTATGAAGGCCTTGATAAAAACCAGAGGCTTGGGTGTTGCAGCTGCACGAGGCTTACATGAAGGAGTGTTAGTGTAAACTTTAACATACGGATGTGAGATTATGGTGTGGCATGAACATGAGAAGTCAAAAGTAAGAGCAGTGGAGGAAGAACTGCTGAGGAATGTATGTAGTAAAGAGGGTGGGCAGGATACAGAATAATGTGATTCGTGAAAGATGTGGAGTGAGGAAGTCTGTGGACACCAAAATCAAAGAATGTACTGAGATGGTTTGGCTATGTGGAGAGAATGGATGACAATTGAGTGGTGAAAAAGGTTTATCTGAGTGAATCTGAAGGAGGGAGGAGGCAAGGTAAGCCAAGGAGAAGATGGAGGGGTATGATGGATGAGTGTGTGAGGAAGAGAGGTATGGAAGTTGGTGAGGCTAAGGGACTGACAAGAGACCAAGCTGGCTGGATGAATTTTGTGCGCAGAAGCGCATAACCGGGTATTTGGCACCCCTACTTAACGTGACAGCGTTCGGATTGACTCTATCAGATAGGTGTATGTGAAGCTACAGAATGTGGTGAAATTTTTTTGGCCTATCTGATGGAGCTAGGATTCCGCAGGCTTGAATGATGAGTGAACAGAAGCGTTGCCCATTGAATTGGGCAAACTTAGGCTGTCTGGAAGTTGCTTCTCCTCACCCTGCCCTAGGATGGGAAAGGAGGTTCAGATGATGATGATGATGATGATCATTACTTACATGGTTCATGACTTATGCACTGTTTAGTATTCCCAAACTTTAACTGCGTTTGCACACATATTCTTAAATTTGGCACTTAGCCAGTTATTGCACCAATAGCCTCATTTTAAAGAGCTGTTCATTGCAGACAACAAAACTAGAGCATGTGTGAGTGGTTGAGGAAGGGCAACTAGAAGAGAGGCAAGAAGGAAGAGAATGACCATTAGGATGGAAGTGTATGAGGCAGTGAAGCATGTCAAAGTAGGGAAGTACAAGCAACTAATGGTGTGGCACAATGTTGAAATATTATAAAATGTGCAGACTGGCTTGGTGGGAAGACAGAGTTCCAGATATAATAGTTCCTCTTTATATGATGAAAGGAGAAAATGTGTCCTCCAACCACCCAATCTCTGCCTTCTACTGCCTCCTCAGTCCAACTTAAGTCCCAAGACTGGCCACGAGTACAGTTACCAATCATTCTTCACAGCATCCAGACTTGCCATACCCTATCTCTCGACCTTCCTAGACCTGCACCAGTATCCCCTCTCCTTCCTGTCCCCCCTTAGATGGATCTGTCCCTGCTTATCCCCTCCTATCTTCCAGTGCCATTCCTGAAGTAAGGAGATGCAGTCTTGGCAAAGCAGCTCTTCCTCAACATGGACTTTCATAAGGACTCTTTTAGAATTTACATGGATGGGTCCCACTCCTCTCCATTTTCCTTTGCCTCAGCGGCCTACTTTGAGGTCCTTTCCTTATGCCAAATTTGGCCTTTCAGTGGGCAGTACGATGTCCTAACTGCAGAACTCCTAGCCATCCTCCAGGCTCTTGAGTTTGTACGGACCTTCCTCCATCCCCAACTGGTTGTTTCATATACTGACTTTCAGTCTTCACTTACCCTCCTCCTCTCAGATCTTCCTAAGACTCATGTCAGATTTGTCCATGACATATTGGAGCACCTCCTTCTCCTTGCTTCTCCTCCCTGGCCCTTTAGTCTTCAATGGATTCCCTCACATGTAGGTGTCTGAGGCAATAAAACTGCAGATGCTGTAGCAAAGTGAGCGCTGACCTCCAGCACCCTGGTATACGTGACACATGATACCATCCCATTCCCTAACCTCGTACGCAGTGCCTGCATGTCATATTGGAATGCAAACCTTGCAACTGTCCTCCCTGCCTTCCACCTGGGGCATGTTTGCTCTGACTCCTATGCATATCCTTAAGCCCCTCATATCTGTTGGGACTTTGATATTGCCATCACCAGGTTGCAGTTGGGCCACACAGGCCTCACATGCCACCTCTGTTGCTTGGGTATGATAAAGCATCCCTGATGCCAATGGTGTCCTCAGCCTGAAGAAACCATAGAACACTTCATGTTATGGACCCCTAGGCTCCATTCCCTTCGCACATTTTTGAAAGACCATCTGATTTTTCCAGAAATTTTCAACTTGTCTCTTCACATCCTCCTAAGAGGGGGTAACAGGAACCCTCAATTACGGAAACGTGTTGTGCGGTAAACGTCTAATTTCATCCGCAAGCCTAGGAAACTCTCCCACATAAAGAGTGCAGCCGTAATGAGTTTGCATCGAAAGGGCATTGGGCAATTATTTTGGCTGCGTCCCTCAAACCCGCAAAAAGAAGAATGTATGACAATTACATGGGCATCATCCTTCTCAGATTAATGGGGACGATACAGTATATGGTATGATACTTGTTGACAAAGTTAGGAGAAAACTGAAACTTTTTTTTTTTTTTTTTTTTTTTTTTTTTTTTTTTGGTGTGTGTGTGTGTGTGTGTGTGTGTGTGTGTGTGGGGGAAATACATACACCAGATTAGAGGCATCCTCCATTCATAAAAAGTCTGTAATACTTGGACTTGAACTGTTGAAGGCTGAAGTTTGGGGGGAAACAGGAAGTAAGTTCCAATGAGAAGTTTGGGAAATACAGGAATTCTGATAGGCATTCTACAACAAGGCAGTGCGACAGTCATGCAATGGGTATGGGCACTACCAGATGCCTGTGAAGCATGGGGGAAAGTGTGAAGAGGTGACACAATGGATGCAACTTCATCTGAACATCTGCCATGAAAGTATTTGTTAAATAATGCAAGGGAGGCACACTCCATCTTACTTGCAGGGTAGGTAGTTCATTTGTCAGTGCAGTATTATTAATTATTCATACAGCTTTGTTCTGAATTTTTTCCAGTTGTTTTAGTGCAACCTTTCCACATCCACTCCATAAAGGTGAGCACTACTGAGCTGAGAGTGCACATAGCTTTTGTATTGTGGTATGTCAAAAGAGACACTGAACTTTTTAAATAGCTCGCCAACGAGCTGACATAGGTCGACTGCAACAGGAGCACTATGTAGTGGCAACTTTGAGCTTTTATCTAACACTACCCACATCATGCCATGCAATTAGTCACCAAGGTACAGCACTTGAGTTAACACGTGTTTAATGCACGTGGTGATCTGATGCAAGTTGAACAATGAAGGATATTGCAGAGCAACATGTTTGTGTGAAATTCTGTTTCAAATAGGAAAAAACTTGTATGGAGAATTTTCATTTGTTGCAACACGCTCATGGGGTGAGGATTGTTCTGTGCTGTATGCAAAGTCACATGTGGTTCTAGCAGTTCAAATCGGGAAGAACAACCAACAAAGACAATCCCAAATCTGGACGGGCTACCACGTCAACAGATTTTTTTTTTTTTTTTTTTTTTTTTTTTTTTAATGTGACCAACTCCCTACGTGTCAAGCGAGGTTGGTGGAGGATTAGTGCCCCTCCCCGTAAAACAAATAACTCTAAGCCCTTGGCCACCCCGTCTGGGATAAATGGCGTCTGGCAATGAATTAATTAATGAACTCTGAGCATAGGCTTCACAGCCTGCTTTCAAGGCCCAGTAGTCCTCCTACGTACCACACACCGCTACATGTCACCACTTTGGCGCTAACACCCACCGTCCATACTGAATACATGCTAGGGCTGTCTCATACAGGACTTGTGTATTGGTATTAGCGGGGGTATTTTTACGATATGTCGGCGGGTCTTCTGGTAGATCAGTAAAGTCTGATATTTACGAAATTCAAATCCTTAAACTGTTCCCTGCCCCAGCGGGATTTGAACCCGGGTCCGTTAGGACTGCAGGCCAACTCTCTACCGACTGAGCCACCGCCTCCCCGATTATGTTGGGAAAGTGTGAGCTGTAATTAGCAAAAATAATTGCTTGACTGTCCCTTCTGTTTTTAAAGAAGCAGGCATCTGTACAAGTTCATGCCGCATGATTTTAAATGAAAAAACCGATGATGCATCATGATGCCGTGTAATCTGTGTCACATCTGCTGACAGATGAGCAAAAAGAGAATCATGTCATAGTTGGTCAGGAGCTGTCTGACTGTTCGAATGCTGATGAAAACTTTCTGAAAAATGTCATGACAAGTGATGAAATGTGGGTGTGCAGCTATGATGTTGAAACAAAAAGGCAGTCATCACAGTGGGCTGGAACATCATTACTGCAACCAAAAAAAACCACGTCAGAGTTCCTCAAATGTGATGGTGATGTTGATCATCTTTTTCACTGGAAGGGTTTTGTTCATTATGAGTTTGTTTCACATGGTAAGACAATCAATAAAGAGTTTTACCTGGACATCCTGAAGTGTCAGAGGGGGGCAGTGTGAAGGAAGAGTCCTAATGCATGGACAAACCAAAACTGGATGCTGCACTCTGACAATGCACCTGCTCCTTATCCATGACTTTTTGGCGAAGCATGTGATGACTGTTGTCCCCCAATCACTCTATTCTCTGGATATTCCCCCCCACCCCCACCCCAGTTGAAATCTACAATGAAAGTTTACCAATTTCTGACGACAGAATAGACAGAGGAAAATTTGTTAAGAGAACTGCATGCAATCCCTGAAAACACATTCCTGGTTGTGTTTCAGAACTGGAAAGAATGTTGGAAACATTGTATGAATAGTGGAGGAGAGTATTTTGAAAGAGACAAGTCTGATTAAGTTGTAAGTAAAGCAATAAATTTGTTTTTGGAAAACTTTGCTTTCTTTTTGGTCAGACCACATAAATTATAACTTTGGTTAGTAACTCAATCTACCAAGCTCCTTCTGGCTTTCTGGACCTCACCCCACCGTAGGGTCAGATAGACCTGGGCTATGGTGATGATGATGATTTGCAGCGGCAGTAACTTCGTACTGTATTGTTTATAAAGGTTCTGTCATGTTTGCATGTGCCAGCCTTGGGCACCCAATAGCAGCTGTCCATGATGCTCGATCTCTAGCAGCCTGCCTGTTCAGTTCCTTATCCCTGAGGTCACACTCTACAACTACCTCCCGTCTTTCCTGGTCTGCCTCTCGTAACCCTATCCTCAACATTCACACTTCTCGCCTTCTGCATCCAACTGTAATTCTCCGTCTTCTCAACATGTCCAAACCATCTCAATCTACCCCTCATCAAAACATCAATACACTCCTGTCCCATTCTTCCTCTCAACTCTACAATCATAATCATTGCCCCATCAGGCCTCACATTCAAGGACGCATTATTATCCAATTGTTACAAAAATGGTGTAACTTGCCTTGTGACATTAATATCTGCTCTTCCAAAGAAAATATACAGTATTTAGGTTTGCTGCTGTGATTACTATGAACTGATGGGTGGCTGACTCAAAAGGAGAAAAAAAACCTATCTTTGAAATACTGGTACTATTCTTAAACTTTTCTTGCAATATGATATATTTAAGTTATATAGACACCAGAATTAGTTGTATACTCATACCATGGAGGCTGGCTGCATTTAAAAAAACAACGAGCCCAAAACACAGTGCAAGGGACGAATAACTACACATAAACATCAAAGCTTGAAAGTCTCACCAAGCACTACTACAAGATGCTGTTTTTGTGCACAAAATTCTTCAAACCAGGTACAGTACTACTGCTACAATACAAGGACTTGGAGCAGTGGCATCTTTGCCGTGGGTCTACCCCCCCCCAGGCGGTCGAAGAGAAGAGGAGGACAGCATGGGGACCAAACCACCGCAAATCCCCCCTCGGCCCCTCATGGGGCCCGAGTACCTGCAAGTGGCTTTGGTCGCCCGGGCAAATACCACATCTCTCAACACAACATATACAATAACACCGTTTTTTCTACACCGAAAAATGACTCCCCGGCTGTCATTTCTCGACGACTTCTTCTAGCCAGGGACATTGGGAACAATCCAGGACCCACCAACAAATACATAAGTCCAACATGCTCAAAATCTATCAAGTTGAGCCAACAAACAAAGGGTTCAGTTCAGTGCAATTCCTGGACCCTTTACACCTGAACATCACTTGCATCCAGAAAACATTACACAAACACCTGGACCTGTTCCTTCCCCCCACCCATTAACCTCCCCACCAACCCTACTCCTACTTCCTTCACACCTCCTTAGCCAAACCTACTGATCCTTCCCACACCATCCAATCCCCCAACCTCTCCCATTCCACCCCAGCCCTTACCTCCATCACAACCTCCTACCCCTTCCCCTCCACCCAAACCACCACTTACCCCACGTGCTGCAGCACCCAACACACATCGCACACGCAACATAAAAATCCTTCAGTTAAACATAGACGACATAAACACCAAAAAACAAGAACTCACACAATTCATCAAACAACAGAACATACACATTGCCATCTTACAAGAAACAAAACAACACAGAGCACAGATAACACCAACATTTCGTAACTTCACCACCATTCGACAAGACCGGGCCGACAGCAGTGGCGGTGGACTCATCACCCTGGTACACTAATCCATCAACTTTGCAGATACCAGTGTACACACAAAGTCACTTCTCCCCCCACATGACACCACAACAGAAATACAATCAATTAAAATACGCACTGGTAACAAATCACACATAACAATCGCTAACACATACATTTCCCCCCAATTGTCCCCCACAGGACCACACAGTTACTCTCCACAGATACACCACATCACTAATATACCCAGCATCATCCTGGGTTCAACACCAAGTCGTCGGCCTGGCATGTCAACAACCCTGACACAGACAGAGGGCTGGTACAACAATCCCAGACTGATCATCTTTTCATTTTGAACAATCTAGATCAACATACCCATATCCCACACCAAGCCCTCTTCCTCCCATTATCCCCAGACATCATCTTCTGCTCCCCAAACCTCACCCCCACTACATCCTGGAGAGTAGTCAAAACCCTTGGTTATGATCACCTCCCAATCATCATCATTACCAAAACCTGAATCACCCCAGCTGGCCAAAGACACACACACACTAATTATAAGAGAGCCAACTGGGAGGCCTTTGCAATTGAAACAGAACAACATTTCAAAACACTGAACAGTACACCCATCACAAACATTAACACTGCTGTGCACACTTTCAATATAATTATACAAAATGCAGACAAAAGACACATCCCTAGAGGCAACAGAAAGAGACACAACACCAACTTCAAACCAGAAATTCAAGGCCTCATCAGTCAATGCGACACACTGCGACACTCCCCAACACCCCATACACATGACACCGTACAACAAATACAAAAACTCAACACTCAAATAAACAATAAAATATCAGAACAGCAAACATTAAACAGGAGTACATATCTCTAAACACTTGACCACAAAACAAACACCAGTAAACTCTACAAATCACTAAACAGCATCACACTTTCCAACAGCAACACTACACACTCACAAGCTGCCATCACAACAACAGACACCATACCCTCAAACAAACAACAAGCAAACACGCTCATCAATCATTTTTCACAAGTAAGACATCTAAACCCCCATCGTGAAGACCGACGTATCATCCGACGTAAGAGACAGTTCCCCACAGACCCAGACTACACATCTTTCACTTACAACCAGACGAAGCACATCATTAGCAACCTTAAGCACTCATCTGCCTCTGGACCAGACAACATAAGCAACATTCACCTTAAACACCTTGGACCACAAGGCATACAGGCACTCACCAATATATCAAACTACAGCTACTCACAACATAATACCCAACATCTGGAAGCATGGCATTATCATCATTATCCCTAAACCCAACTAGTCACACCTCACTTTCCCCTAGCCCAATCGCAACATGGCTTTAGGCCACTATATTCTACAAACACCCATCTTACAGACCTTACACAAAGAGTTTTTAATGGCATGAATTCAGCTAGGCCACCATACAGAACACTCCTAGTCACATTAGACATCAGAAAAGCTTTCGATCCCATCCCCCGCCACAACCTTACAAACATAATACTCAACACAAACACGCACAATAACACAAAAAGATGGCTGGAATTCTACTTAGCAGGCTGATGTGCACATATATCATATGCCAGTCAGTCTTCTAACATAAGAAACTTCACAAATGGCGTCCCCCAAGGATCTGTTTTGTCCCCTACACTCTTTAACCTATACATGTACGACATAACCACACCCCACATACCACAGGTACACATAGCTTCCTATGCAGATGAAACAACACTTACATGTACACACCAAAACGCAAACACAGCGGCACACATCCTCCAACCGTACCTCAACACACTACATTAATGGCTCACCACAAACAGGCTCCAAATAGCCCCAGCCAAATCTACAGTGACCCTATTCACAAACTGGACAGCAGAGCACAGTCACATCCCACAACTCACCATAAACAACATTCCCTTACCACACACACACACTGTCACGAGTCGGCACGATTAAGTATTTGAATAAACTCGTGACATCAACTTTGGTGGGAAACCGCGAATTCTAGTGGAATCCCAGTATTTATCGCTCAGTTTAACCGCCACATATTCACCCGGTCGGGAGTGTTTTCAAAACAATTTTTCACTGTGTCATAAGTGATCGTCTTTGTGCGAGACATTAGCACATCCGCTGAGCGATTTATTATGGGCGTGTTTCGCTCATTCTAGCCGTTAGCAATGCGGCTCGACACTCGCCTCTTTCTCACGATTTGAAGTCAGTCAGGATCTGAGCGCCGTGAAAGCAGGTTGGGCCCAGTGCGTAGCAGTGCCGCCATTGTCCAGTCCCTGAATTTCCACCTTGCTTGATTGGCGAGAGACTTAGCGTGTACAGCGTCCTTCCTCAACGACGCCCAGTCATCCGCTTGGTCCACTTTTCTGACCAGTATTCCTTTTCGTTTTTCCCAGGTTTAAGAGTTAGCTTTTGAGTGAGCGAGTGAGTGCGATCTCCTTATTTTGAATTCATTTTGAAATGTAACGTAAATTTATTTTATTCTAATCAATAAATTTAACTGTTCTTTTTTCTTGAGCTTAATGTAATGTAAACTCGTGTTTTATTTTCCATATTAAGCTTATTTCACATATAGCTCCTAGCTTGCATAAACGCTTTGCTATTCATAACTGGTACTTAGGCCAGTCCTTTTGTATTAAGCTTAAAATCCGTTGTGCAACCAGGAGTTAATGCATCAGCAAGAACCTGTTATCATTAATAGCATTAGTTATTGATTGTCAGGGGTGAAGTCACTTTCTCCAGAGGCTAACAGTACTAACAAACAGCAACTGTGAGGAATTAGTCTCTGCTGTGTACTGTTGAGAAAGTTTATAAATTCTCGTCCTTAGAGACTTGGCAAAGTAAGCCGGAATAAAGTAATCATTGCTTCATTTTCACAAGACAATTCATTGCCCTGTTCTCAGTATTATTGAATAATTATTCTTTAATAAAAACCCCATGACACCCCCCCCACAAAAAAAATCCTTGGTGTAACATATAATACATCAATGTCATTTAAAAAACACATCACACATATTAAAAAAAATAACAACACCAAGACTCAGTGCCTTAAGGTCACTTGCCCATACAACATTCGGACACAACAAAGAAACCACCACCACAGTATACAAACAATCCATACGTTCAGTGATGAACTATGCAAGCCCTGCTTGGGCTCCTAACCTCACCAAAACACACAACACTCTACAGACCATACAGAACAAGACCATAAAAATAATCACAGGCTGCACAGCTACTACACCCACAGACCACCTACATCAAGAAACCAAAGTCCTCAAAGTCAAGGATCACCTAGACATGAGTGGCACCCAGATTCTTGCTGCAGCCTCCACAAACCCACAATATCCACTACATCACATGGCAGCACATCCACCCACACCAAGGAACATCGAAACAACACCCAGCACACAATATCATACACAAATACTGTCATCTCTCCCCCCTCGCCCACCTCAGACCAGTTTCCAGAAGCATATCCACACTCAAATCACTTGCCACTCCATTCAGTCACTTAAAGACAACACACAGCTGCATACATGGCCTCCTGACATCCACCCTAATGAATCCTATCTCCCTTGTGGGGACAGGGTCCACCTGGCCAGGTTGAGATGAAGGCACCATCCAGCCCTCTTACGCTACCAGAAGAGGCTGGATGACTCCGCCACTGATGCCTCTCCAGGATGTAACACAGCACCCTATACTATTAAGCACATTATGGAAGACTGCATTGCACATAATCACCTACGCCAACAACACAACATACATGCTTTGAGAGCTCTGTGGGAATGCCCGGTCTCGGACATAGCCTTCCTAAAGGACTCGGGGCTGTTCAGCCATACTGCCTAGGGAACAACTACTTCTACTACTACTGTACTACTGTACAAAAACATACAGCATTCTTGATCTTTAATACTATGCTCGAGTTTTTCACTAGCAAGAATGGAGGCATTGTCAAACCATTTGTCAATGCTTTTTGATCATAATGCAATATGCCTGACCCCAAGAACACTGTAATCAGAAACTTGCAGCATCCACTGCAAAGAAACAGAACCAGCAGTTGCAAAACTCAGGGAATGTGTGTGTAGTTATTTTTATTTTATATACTGTATATTTTTTTATGATGTGGCCAGAATTTCAAGGGCTTACCTGATATATGAATTGTTGTGTGGCCTATTTCACTGGACACTCAAATAACAGGTCTACCTTTGTGCATTATCTTTCTTGTTTACAGATCGTCCACAGCATATGTACTCGCATTAATTTGCTTGGATAACAATTTTGGTATTAAAAAATGAGTGAAAGCTGACCTGATCTTCAGTGCCTGAAGGATGGAAGGATGACAGAAGGAGCTGGGTGAGTAGTTTGCACACCACTGGCTTGTCTTCTTCTAATCGATGTAACAGATGCTCAATCCTTACTATATCCCAATACCTGCAAATATGAACACAAAGTTTAACTTATTCAAGCCATGAACATGCGCAATTACATGAACATGGTGTCCAATGAGCCTGCCAGCACCATATGCCCTTACATCTTATTGTATCAGTGTTTGTTGCCCATTAGTACAGAGGTGTGAGAGTGTCCTCAGAGTCTGGTATAGGCCACTGAAGCTCTCAGAAGTTCCACCCACAAACCAAGCATGAGAAATGTGGGAAGTCCTGTGCCACATCACACCCTCCTCAGCCAGTACCAATGCTGTTTTTCAGTTTCTGCCCAGCCCTCCTTGAAGCTACACTAGGTAGCTTTGAACTCTCCCTCTCTCACCATTGTGTGTGTGTGTTTGCATAGCTTTACACCAACACTATGTCACCATAGTTGATTCTGGCAGGAACAGCTCTGTTGATATGTATATCCCAAGTCAGTCAGATAGTAGTGACACATCTGATGATGATTTCTCAGAGAATGACAGTGAGTTAGGGGAGGAAGGAACCATAGGCCGTTAGTCTGTTTTCTTAAGGAAAAAAGGAACAAATCATAGACTTATTATTTTTTTTTTTTTTCTTTTAATGTAAAATGGAAGGAACCAAAGGGTGTTAGCCTGGTTTTGTTTGTGTAAAAAATAAGGAACCATAAGCTGTTAGCCATTTTTTTTTTTTTTTAATGTAAAAAGGACAGAATCATAAGCTGTTAGTTTTTTCTTTTTTAACATAAGGGGGAAGCAATCATATATATATATATATATATATATATATATATATATATATATATATATATATTTAGTGTACAAAGGAAGGAATCATTAGCTGCTGCTACTTTTTTTTTTTAACTACTACTGTGCTATTAGAGGCGGTGCAAGGAACAGCATCGTGGACTGAAGACGTGAGAGAGTCTGATATAGTGTGTGTATGAGAGAAGGGTGTGGAAGAAGTTGAGAGATGGAAGGAGAGAGTTATATGTAGAGAGGAAGACAGAGGTGAAAAGATTAGTAAGAGAGAGTAAGAAGGGAGCGGATGAGGAATCTGGAAGGAACTTGAGAGTAAAGTGGAGGGAATGTAAGAAAATGTTATGGAAAAAGGGAAAGAGAGTTGGACAGGGTGCCTAAGAAGTTAGTTGGGGAGTGAAAGATAAAAATGGTAGATTACTAGTGGAGAAGGGAAAAAAGTGAGCAGATGGAGAGAACACTTTAGGGAATTGTTGAACACAGAAAACACAGAGAATGAAATTAATGTAAGTATAAGTGGCTGGGGAATGGCTGGGAGGAGGAGGGAGGTGAGAAGATGGGAAGAAATCAGTAGGATGGAAGTTGTGGAAGCAATGAGGAAAGTTAAAATGGGGAAAGCCTCAGGAATTGATGGAGTGTGTGGTGAAATGCTGATGCATGGGGGAGAGACAGTAGCAGAATGGATGTGGAAAATATGCAGATTGGCCTAAGAGGAAGGTCGAGTCCCAGAGGACTGGAAGTCAAGTATAATTATTCCCCTGTACAAAAGAAAGAATACTCCCCCAGTATCCCTGCTTGTCGTACGAGGCGACTAAAAGGGTTGGTGGTGGGTTAGTGCCCCACCCCGTAAAAAGAACTAACTAAAAAAGCAAATAAAGCGCCTCGGACCCGGACGGACCATACGTTGACGACTAAGGAACGGACAAAGGACATTCTGAGGGTAGGAACGTGGAATGTGAGAGGAGTGAATGATGAAGTGAAAGAGAGAGAGATTGTCCAGGTGCTTGAGGATGCAAAAGTGGATATATGTGGATTGACTGAAACTAAATGGAAAGGTGAAAGGATGAGAGAATGGGAATACGGTGTAGGTACAGTAGAACCTCTCTCATTCGGACTATATGGGGGGAAGGGTTGTCCGAATTAGCAGATTGTCCGGACCATCAGGGTAATATTACTCCAGTTCATACCAAACTCTATCTACATATGGTATGTTTGTTAATTATTAACATATGTGACATATGTCAACCCTACGTAACTGCAAAAGATGAAAGGATACTAAAATAACAAAACTAATCATGTACGACAGTTTTGTATTGCATAATTTACAGGTAAGGCCATGACAAGAAACTAGCCTACATTTTAAATTGTAGTAAGTGACTAAGGCCCGTGTAGGCAAAAAAATAAATTAATTACTTAACTGTAATATTTGGAATAAAAATAAAACTTATGTAGGCAAAAATTACATTGTCATCTCTGGCATATTGATAACACCCATATGGGCAAGAAGCTAATGTTTGATGTACAAGTAAAGCACATTTAAGTACAAAAAATAACCTACAGTAATCACTAAACACTGCAGAATATTCTGACCCACTGTTGTGTAAGCAAACTCCTCCTTTTAACACCTTTATTCATTACAGAAGCTACACTTGCATTAAGGGGCATTGTAAGGAGGATTAACTTTAGAAATACAATGTAAAAATATAAATGGTTGGTGAACTAGTTAATGGAACGAATGATAGCGTGTGTTTAAACAGGTGCCCATGTTGCGACCGAGCGTGATCCGAGACTAAACGAATGACGATCGCTTTCCGCGCCGATACTGAAAATGACTTTAGAATTACTTTCAACATATTTTTGGAGCTTATTATTTTTAAATTTTGTCCGGATTAAAGGGGTCCGGACCAAAGAGGTTCTACTGTATATGTGCGGGAGTCAGTGAGAATGAGAGGGCAAGAGAGGGAGTATGTCTGATGATAAATAAGAAGTGGAAGGAGAATATAAGAGAGTATGGAACAGTGGGTGCAAGGATTGTAAGGTTGAGGATGAAAGTAGGTATACAAGCATGGGCGATTGTATGTGTGTATGCTCCAACAGAGGATCGAGTGGCAAGAGTGAAAGATGAGTTTTGGGCGAGAGTAGAAGCATGTATGGACAAGTTTGAGAGGAGCAAGAGAGTGCTGTTAATTGGAGACATGAATGGCAAAGTTGGGAATGTACGAGTGGATGCAGTGGTTGGTCAGTGGGGTGTGCCAGCTGAAGTAGATGGGAATGGTAGTGCTTTGGTGGACATCTGTGCTGGTAAGGGGTTGGCAATAGCCAAGACCTACTTTCGTCATAAGATGGTCCACCGGTATACATGGAGAGTAATGAGGAGGATGGATGGTGAACTTGTTGAATGAAAGGCAATGATAGACTACGTGTGTGTGGATGAGCGAATGAGAAGACAAGTGTTGGATGCAAGGGTGTGGAGAGGGTGGGGGAATGGAGTCTCGGACCATCACTTAGTGATGGCCAAGGTTGAGCTGCAAAGAAAGTGGTTGAGGAGACGAAGGGGAAGACAGGAGGAAGCAGCTCCTGTGAGAAGAGTGGAGAAATTGCAAGATAGTGAGAAAAGGACAGAGTATAAGAGCATAGTGGAAGAAAGATTGGGAAGGTATGAGCTAGAGCAGATGGAAGGGGTGGAAGACGTATGTAAGATATTCACGGAAGAGATAAGCGCAGCGTGTGGCGGTTTGTGGAGTGAGGAGGAGATGCAAGGGTGTGCAAGGGACAGCATGGTGGAATGATGAGGTGAAACGAGCTGTGGAACAAAAGAAGAAGGCATATGGTGAATGGTTGGCGAGTAGAGGTAGGGGAGAAGTTGAGAGAGAGAGAAGAGAGGTATATGTGAGCAGGAGAAGGGAGGTTAAGAGACTGGTGAAGGAGAGTAAGAAGAAAGTGGATGAAGAGTTTGGGAGGAATCTGAGTGTGAAATGGAGGGAGAGTAAGAAATTGTTTTGGAAGGAGGTAAAGAAAGTAAGGCAGTGTGAAAGGGAAATAGTAGGGGAGTGAAAGATAGGAATAATAGATTGTTGGTGGAGAAGAGAGAGAAATTGAGGAGATGGAAGGAGCACTTTGAGGATTTGTTGAATGTAGAGAGTGAGAGCAGTGTGAGTATAAGTGGTTGGGGAATGGCTGGGAGAAGAAGAGATGAGAGGAGGGAGGAAGAGATCAGTAGGTCGGAAATAGTGGAAGCAATGAAGAAGATTAAGCTGGGAAAGGCCCCAGGAATTGATGGAGTGTGTGGTGAAATGCTTAGGTATGGGGGTGAGATTGTTGTGGATTGGATATGGAAGTTGTGTAGATTGGCTTGGGAAGAGGGAAGGGTTCCAGAGGACTGGAAATCAGGTATAACTGTTCCTCTGTACAAAGGAAAAGGGGAGAGAGAAGTATGTGGTAACCATAGGGGTATTTGCCTTCTTAGTGTGACTGGTAAAATATATGGTAGAATACTCATTGATAGGGTTAGGCATATGACAGAGGAGCTAGTTGGAGAAGAACAAGGGGGATTTAGGAAGGGAAAAGGGTGTGTAGATCAGATATTTGTTCTAAGATATTTAGTGGAGAAGTATCTAGAGAAGGGAAGGAAAGTGTATGCTGCCTTCATGGACTTGGAGAAAGCTTATGACAGAATAGATAGGCAAGGTATGTGGAAGGTATTAAGAATATATGGAGTGGAGGGGAAATTGTTGAGTGCTGTGAAGAGTATGTACGCGGGAGCTAGGGCTACGGTGTGAGTGGATGGTGAGCTGAGTGAGTTCTTTGATCTCAATGTGGGACTGAAACAGGGGTGTGTGATGTCTCCATGGCTGTTTAATATATATATGGATGGGGTTGTAAAGGAGGTGCAAGGTAGGGCAGTGGATGTGGGGGTGGCCCTAATGAATGAGGGTGAGATCTGAAAGCTTCCGGTGTTGCTGTTTGCTGATGATACAGTATTGTTGAGTGAAGATGAATGGGAGTTGCAAGGTTTGGTGAATGAATCTGGGACAGTGTGTAGGAGGAGGAAGCTGAAAGGTAATGTAAACAAAAGTAAAGTTATGGTGTTTGAGAGGAATGAAGTCACAGAGTGTGCAGTGAGGTTGGATGGTGAGGATATGGAGAATGTGAGTGCATTCAAGTACTTGGGTAGTGTGATGAGTAAGGATGGAACTTTGGGGGATGAAGTACGTGAAAGGGTACAGCAGGGAAGAAAGGTTGTTGGTACACTGAACGCAGTGATGAGAAATAGGGAGGTGAGTATGGAAGTTAAGAAGTCACTGCATGATAGTATTGTGATCCCTACCCTGACGTATGGAAGCGAGGCGTGGATCTTGCAAGAGGGGAACAAGTCAAGAGTGAAAGCAGTGGAAATGAGTTACTTGAGAGGAGCATGTGGAGTGACGTGGAGGGACAGGTTGACGAATGAAGAAGTGAAGGAACGTTGTGGGGTAGATGTGGATGTGGTTGAAAAGATTAGGAGAAATACACTGAGGTGGTTTGGACATGTGGAGAGAATGGAGAATGAAAGACTGACTAAGCAGGTGTATGTAGGTGAGGTGGAGGGAGGGAGAGGGAGGGGTAGACCGAGGATGAGGTGGAGGGATGGAGTTGAGAGGTACATGAGGGAGGGGGAGGTGAGTTGGGGGGAGGGGAGTCAAATGGTGGGTGACAGAGTGACTTGGAGGCGTTTTGTCTGCGGCCACCCTTTGCGGGAGTAGGGCGTCAGGCTATAGATAGATAGATAGACAAAAGAAAAGGGGAAAAAGAAGTGTGTGGTAATCATAGCGGCATTTGTCTTCTTAGTGTAATACAAAAAGTATATAGCAGGATACTTATTGACAGAATTAGTGAAATAATAGAGGAATTAGCTGGAGAACAAGGAGGTTTTAGGAAGGGAAGAGGTTGTGTAGATCAGATTTTCATTCTTAGATCTTTAGTGGAAATGTTTCTGCCGAAGGTGGTTCGAGGAGTGCACTGACCCAATTTCAGCTAGGCACTTCCAAGTGCCATGTTTGATGCACCACCTCTCATTAAAATGTGTCTCCTTGAAGCATCTAAGCCCCAACTATCCCACATATTCCTGAATTTTTCCACAATATTATACTCCAGTGTGAGAGACACAAATCTGCTCCATATATTCTGAATACTTTCAGCAATCTTTCTCTGGACTGTGAAAGATACACATGCAAAAATAGGCAGATTAAGTATTCACTTTAACCATTCAGCTTTAGCATGTACAGGGTTCAAGACAATCCACAGACAGCAAGGACTGGATCCACTGCTACTAGTCCAGGATGTTCTAACACGGTGCAACAGCGCCTACCTTATGCTGAGGCGGTTACTGAAACTGATGAGAGCTGTTCAATTATATTTGGCTGATCACAATGAACTTCCAAATATCACTTCAAATGAATGGCAAATTATTGAAAATTTGCATTCTATCTTCAAACCATTCTTTCAGCTCACTGTGGATATGAGCTCAGAATTATGCACTTTTTCGACAGTTATTCCCAATATGTGCACTTTGGAAAGATTTCTTTCCGAAACTGATGAGAAGGATCATGGGGTCAAAACAACTAAAGAGGAACTGCTGCCATCACTTCATAAACGTTTTGTCTCTGAAAATGGACTCCACATTATGAAGGCTCAATTGTACATCTTAGTAACAGCAATGGATCCCAGTTTCAAGCTACAGTTTTTGAGTTCGCGTGAAAGAGGACGAGGAAAGGCATGGCTTTTAGAGGAAATGATGAACTACAAGAAACAAGTTTTGCATGTGGAAACACCAGATGAAAATAAGAATGATAGTGACACTGAAAAACATTCAGGAAATGTTGCAGCTAAATCAGGTAGTGATGAAGAAGATGCCTTTATGGTTTGCTTTAAAGAAATAGCAAGTGGAACTGAAAGCAATATGGAGAATATCTTAAAAAGAAAGATACCTATGGAGAAAGATGTCTCTATAGTTGAGTCAGCTGAAGAAGTTAACAGATATCTACAGTTAGCTGATCGGCTGACTGACCAAAACATTAAAGGTGGCAGAGGCTAACTGGTCCAGCACTGATTGAAGAAGTTTATTTGATGACGTTTGTATGCTCGTGTCAACAAAACTCACATTTAACACATTAATAATAATTCCTATATACAGTACTGTACATGATGATGATGATGGGAGGCATTATACTTCGTCTTAGCTCAAAGGTAGGTGCTTCGTCACTAACCAGTCCATAACAGTTTAACAAATGACTGTATTATGCCCAAGTAGACACAAGGCTGGTCACCCTCCTGTTTTTTGTGCCTGTTGTTACATGTAATACATGCATTGACTGACTGCTTGATTGTCTGCCTGTGTAAAGTGGGGGCAAATGGGGAAAAATGAGGCGAGGAGGGGGACTTCGGGTGAACGTCCAGAACCAAATTCCATTTTTCCCTTAAGTCTAGTTATTTCTATGGCACGGTTTTCTATGGCGTGGGATTGTTCCAGAACCAATTACCAGCACCTTAGGCGACTTGTGCATTTGTAACTCGTATTTCAAACACAGAGATGCACATAAATATACATGGTATAGAGGGAACGGGGATCGTGATGAAAGAAGCCTGACTGATTAAGTGCTCGTAGAGAGGTCGATGATGAGAATGGTTGCTGATACGAGGGCTGTGAGAAGACGATGTGGAGGTCTGTCAGATCATATGATTGTGGTATGCAAGATCAAGCTGAAAAGAGTGAGGTGGATCAGGAGAGAGAGAAGCAGTCAGGGAGAAAGACTGAAAGTTGAGAAGCTGAGGATCAAAGAAATGGCAGATGAATACAGGACCAAAGTAGAGGACGAGTTAGAATAACTGAATTGGAATGAAATGGATCTGGACAGACTGTGGAATGCATATAGGGACTGCTTAGTTAGGAATGCTAAAGCGGTATGTGGTGTGGCAAGAGTAACAACAAAGAAGAAAGGTATGGCATGGTGGGATGAGGAGGTAAAGAGAACAGTGGAGAAAAAAAGAGGAAGAAGTGGCTAAAGTGGTTACAGGATAGCATTTCAATTGAAATAAGAACTGAATATGTTGAGAGCAAGAAGCACGTAAAGAGACTAGTGAAGAGGAAAAAGGAGGAGGTAAATGAGGATCTAGGAAGAAAAATGAATGTGAACTACTCTGAAAATAGAAAGTTATTCTGGAAAGAGGTGCGGAAATGTAGAAGTGAAAGCGGTAAGACATGGGATGGTGTGAAGGACGCAGGTGGTAGATTATTAGCCCGTGGAGATGAAGTAATGACCAGATGGAAAGAATATGCTGAAAACCTGATGAATGGGGATAGAGAGAGAAGAGCAACTGTAAACTTGATTGGTTTTGGGGGTGTGCAGAGAAGGAATGCAGTGCCAGAAGACGTGACACTTGCACAGGTGAAGAGTGCTGTGAAGCACTGAAAAATGGGAAAGCTGCTGGGGTTGATGAGGTGTATGCAGAGATGCTTAAATGTAGTGGAGAAAATGGAATGAAGTGCTTGTTGGAGATATGTAAGAAGGCATGGTTGAGTCAAACTGTGCCTGCAGAGTGGAAAAAGGCTGTGACTGTACCCCTGTACAAAAATATAGGTGACCGAAGTGAGTGTAAGAATTATCGTGGCATATGCTTACTGAGTGTGGTAGGGAAGGTATATGGAAGAATTATTATAAAGAAAGTAAGAGAGATATCAGAAGTCCTAGTGAGTGATGAACAGGGTGGCTTTAGGAGTGGCAAAGGATGTGTGGACCAAATTTTTTGCAGCGAGACAGATAGTAGAGAAGGCTTGTGAGAAGGACCCTAAGGTGTTTATGGCATTCATGGATCTGGAAAAATCATATGACAAAGTGGACAGAGAAGGACTGTGGAAAGTTTTGCGCACGTAAAGGGTAAGCTGTACTAACAAGGCATACGGGCCTGATGCGGTCCTTCCTGTTGTTCTCAAGAACTGTGCTTCTGTGCTTACACCCTGCCTAGGCAAACTCTTTCGCCTTTGTCTGTCAACTTGTACCTTTCCTTCTTGCTGGAAGTTTGCTTTCATTCAGCCAGTCCCAAAGAAGGGTGACCACTCCCAACCCTCCAACTATCGTCCAATTGCTTTAACATCATGTATTTCAAAAGTTTTCAAGTCAATTCTCGATAGAAAAATTTTAAGGCATCTTTCCTATCACAACCTTCTTTCCGATCGTCAGTATGGGTTCCGTCAGGGACGCTCCACTGGCGATCTTCTCACCTACCTTTCAGACTCCTGGTCATCCTCCTTTCAGGACTTTGGCGAAAGCTTTGCCATTGCACTTGACATCTCAAAGGCTTTCGATCGAGTCTGGAATAAATCTTTAATTTCCAAACTGCCCTCCTACGGTTTCTATCCTTCTATCTGTGCCTTCATCGCTAGCTTCCTTTCTGGTCATTCTATAGCCGCTGTTGTAGACGGCCATCGTTCTTCTCCTAGATCTATCAACAGTGGTGTTCCTCAGGGCTCTGTCCTATCACCAACTCTCTTCCTTTTATTCATCAATGATCTTCTAAGCTGTACATCTAACCCTATCCACTCATACGCTGATGACTCCACCTTTCACCTTTCTATTCGGTTCCCGCAACGCCCATCTCAACAGTTACTTCAACAAACAAGGGATGAGGCTATGGCACACCTAATGTCTGACTTGGCTCGTATCTCTGACTGGGGTAAAAATAATATGGTTGTCTTAATGCATCTAAGACTCAGTTCTTACACCTATCAACCTGACAAAATCTTCCACAGGTATACCCACTAATGTTTAATAATATTCAGCTTAATCCTGCATCATCCTTGAACATGCTTGGGGTTTCATTTACTCGGGACTTATCTTGGAAAGATCATATTACATCTCTTGTAAAATCTGCTTCCAAGAGATTGGGTGTGCTAAGCCGACTCCGCTCTTTCTTTACCCCTGCACAATTGTTGACTCTATACAGGGGTTTTATCCGCCCCTGTGTGGAGTACAACTCTCATGTGTGGGGAGGCTCCCCACATACAGCTCTTCTCAATAGGGTGGAGTCAAAGGGTTTTTGTCTCATTAACTCTCCTCCTCTTACTGACTCCCTTCAACCTCTGTCTCTTCGTTGCACTGTTGCATCTTTATCTCTTTTCTATCACTACTTTAATGGTCACTGCTCCTCTGAACTGTCTGCTTGCATTCCTCCACCTCTACGACAGGCGCGTAGCACCCGTCTGGCAGCAAACTCTCATCCCTTTTCTGTCCAACTCTCTAATACAAGAGTTAACCGTTACTCCCAGTCTTTCATTTATGCAACAGGTCAGCTCTGGAACTGTCTCCCTCTGTCTGTATTTCCTGCTGCCTATGATCTCCAGTCTTTCAAACGCAGTGTGTCCAGGCATCTCAAAATGATCGGATCTTGAATTTGGCTCTCTATTGTATTTTGTTTTTCTCTTGGAGGGAATTGTTGCTGCGGGCTCATGGCCTCTGGTTTCTTCTTCCTCGCATAAAAAAAAAAAAAAAAAATGCCATCAAGAGTTTTTATGATGGTAGTGAAGCATGTGTCAGGGTTAATGGGCATCTAAGTGAATGGTTCACAATCAGTGTGGGCATGTGACAGGGTTGTGTGATGTCCCCATGAGTGTTCAATGTATATATCGATGGGGTGATGAGAGAAGTGAAGACACGAGTAATGGAGAGAGGGATGCCATTGGTAATGAATGGTGATGGAAAGAATATCTCAAATTTGTTGTATGCTGATGATGCAGTACTGCTTGCAAGTACCCGACAAGTACTTGGCAGGCTAGTGCAGAGTTTTTCTGATGTCTGTAAGCATCTTTGCTTGAGAGTAAATGTAGAAAAGAGTAAAGTGATGGTTACTGAGAGAGAAGGTGACTCCCAGTGCAATGTAACTGTGAATGGAGAAAGACTGGAATTGGCAAGAGAGTTCAAATACCTGGGTACAGTGATAGAAAAGAGAGGAAAATGTGCAAAACAAGTTGAAAGTAGAGTGACACAAGGAAGAAAAGTAGCTGGTGCAATGAAGGCCTTGATAAGAAACAGAGGCTTGAGTGTTGCAGCTGCACAAGGCTTACATGAAGGAGTGTTAGTGCCAACTTTAAAATATGGATGTGAGACTATGATGTAGCATGAAAATTAAAAGTCAAGAGTAAGAGCAGTGGAGAAGGGACTGCTGGAGAATGTATGTGGAGTACAGAGGGTGGATAGGATGCGAAATAATGTGATTCGTGAAAGATGCGGAGTGAGGAAGTCGGTGGACACCAGAATTGAAGAGAGTGTACTGAGATGGTACAGTCATGTGGGGAGAATGGATAACAATAGAGTGGTGAAGAAGGTATATCTGAGCGAATTCGAATGAGGGAGGAGGCGAGGTAGGAAAAGGAGAAGGTGGAGAGATATGGTGGATGAATGTGTGAGGAGGAGAGGTTTAGAAGTTTGTGAGGCTACGGAACTGACAGGAGACCGAGCTGGCTGGATGAATTTTGTGAGGAGATATGCATGATCAGGGATTTTTGGAACCCCTTTTTAATGTGGCAGCGTCTGGATTGACTCTGTCGGATACGATATGTGAAGCTACAGAACGTGATGAATGTTTTTGGCATATCCGACAGAGCCAGGATTCCAGGGGCTTGAATGATGAGTGAATGGAAGTGTGGCCCATTGGATTGGGCAATTTTGGTCTGTCTGGACATTGCTACTCCTCACCCTGCCCTTGGGTGAGAAAGGAGGTCCTGATGATGATGATGATGATTGTGTTTAAGAATTTACATTGTTTTCAAGATTAAACATACTCAGTAGCTACTATTTTGTGTGAAAAGCTAGATTTATACCGTACCTCTTAAAGCAGGTTATACTGTACCTCTTAAAGCAGGTTGAAATATATCATAATAAATGAAGTAATTTAGAATGAAGTTTATAAGACCCTTTGCTACACTGTAGAATCTGGCCAGATAAAAGAAATATCCGGCCATATACCAGATACTGGAAAACTCCAATATCCGGCCTGGATATCTGGCCGGATCGGATATCCGGTGTAACACGTATATAATACTGCAGAATATTCTATTGTTTTGGGAGGACCAAGAAATATGGATGACAGTGGTCAATGCTGGGAGAAAACTGTTTGTTAACTATTGCTCATGGCTGTGAACAAGCACTGCTAGGCTGCCCCTTCTCACATCCTCACATGTACACAGCCATCCAGTACACAGCTTCACTGACTGCTAAACATATCTGTGAAACATCATCTCTTATGCCAGGACTTTAGTGAAATATGTTAATGTAAGGATGGGCGGAGTTTTATGCGCATGTTCAGTGGCACTGCCACACTAGGCTGGCTGAATGCTGTCTGACTGGCTCCCTCACTCATTCATCTGATACAGTTTCAATGACCAACACACAGACTGCAGCACAAATGATCACACATACAAACACCCTCGTATTACTGTGTAGTGAATGTGCATACAAGCATATTCTCTACACAACTCATTCACACTGCTGCATATCCTCTACACAACTCACTTGCCTGACACAGCTTCAATGACCATCACACCAACTGCAGCATCTTAATCACACACTCACACACCCTCGCATTAATGTGTAGAGAATGTGCATACTTATGTATTCATGGTCTCAACACATCCTTTACACACTTCCAGGTCAAGACTGAGAAAGTATTCACCACTCATGATAGGTCATGCATTCAATCGATGTCACCGCTCAGTGCATTTTTCCCCCCTCCCCTGTACTGTATCTATAAATTTGGATATCTAAAGCCACCTTGCGGACAGTTGAATTCAAGGATGTTGATTCCGTGAATGTTAAGGCATTGGTGTACTGCATTTAACAGAAAAAAATGAAAAACACACACATTTATATTAACATCGTACAAGTCTCTTACTGCATTCCCCTCCTAAACCAGATATCTGTGTTGAAAGTAAACCAATGTGAAAACAGTGAGTCTCCCAGCACAGGGTGCAACAAAAAAGAATAGGAGTACTATGCAACAGTCACAAATACATACAGTAACAATGTATTCAAAAGTTTAGTATCAAAGGAGGTATAACTGTACAATAACTTTCATGACAGTTTGGAAAAAAAAGGGCAGAAGGCAGATCACAAAAACAATTACTGGCACCCCATTTTACATACAAACAATGACTGTAGGTGGCAATTATCATCCACTCACTTGATGTCGTGCTGCCTACTTCTTCCTTTACTTTTATCATTTTTATTTGTGTCTGTCTTCTTCTCTTCCTATATCTTCATCTTTCCAGTCACTTTTTATTATTCTTTTTTTCCACTTAACCCCTTAACCGCGGGGCGTCACTTTCGTGATGCTTGGGAGCAAGGGATCATACTGCGGGGCGTCGCTTTTGTGATTCTGTGTTATTTTGAATTCACCCGGGCTTCCAAGTGAGGGCTTGTATCATCTATCAGTACTGCCAATGTCCAACACTAGTCAGCACTCCTAATCTCATCTGTACTCCCATCCATTGTTGACAATTTAGCCATTTCTCCCCATTCTTGACTCCCCTCCCTACCCCCCGTCCATTACCCTATCCTCTCGCCTGCCCGGCCGTGCTACAGCTAAGTAAATCTTCCCTGGAATTTTTCACTGATTTCATCCATTGAAATAAGCCCTATGTCCTATTCTTATACCAAATAATATATACAAGAAAGAAATAAGGTAAGTAAGAGTGCCATACACCTGGAATTGGCTAATTATCACCTGACAACACCTCACGTGCACTCGTTCGCTAATTTTCGCTGTTTTTTTCCCCTTGAAATATGCAGTATAATCTATTTTCGTAATAAATATACATGTAAGGAGGGAAGGGAGAAGCCTAAGTGATATTTACATTCACCTGGAACTACCTAATTTATAATGTATTGTCTAGTTTTCCTGCCAATCATTTGTGCTATACATAGCTGTTTCAAGAGCTAACATTGGTAGCACTGAATATCCCCTAAGTAGGCCTCTACCACGGCCCTCCCTTATCAGTTTACTCTCATCTTCAGAAGTAGAGGTACGTCTGTTTCTTCTTGCTGACTTCAGGGACTTTTTCAACCCCATGCAAAGGGCCCTGTGACCTTTAACCCCTACTAAACCTCGTGTGGAAAGAGGTAAAGGGCTGACAATTGATAAAAGAGTGACTACAATCTTTCTATTGAGTAAAACAGTGCAAGTGGAATTGTAAATAATGTGTAAACAGCAAGTGAAAGTAATGAATGTAAATATACGTGAACAATGGAAAATAGTTTTATAAGTTACTTCAAGTGACAGTGCATAACACAGTGTAAATAAAATGGAAATGTAAATAACGTAAATAAAATAGAGAACGTAAATAGAAATGTAAATGAGTAGTATTATAAGAATACGAGTATATATCCTAGGAGTAATGAAAGTGAAAGTTTCACTCTAGCATGTCTGAATACTATGAGTTATGAGAGTGAAGATGAAAGTGACATTCACTCTCAATGCTAGTATACAGGACGAGAAAGTGAATGTTACGTATTTTACTGAAAGAAATTGAATCCCTACAGTGACAATAAACTAATACTACTGAAGGAAACTTATGGATAAAGACTGTAGATATATATAAGTGTTATATAGTAATAGAAATAAAAAGTGTGAGGTGTTTTATGAATAATAAATGACAGAGTACCAAGAGCGAACTAGTGCCAGTGCAACGGTCAGACGCGCTTGTAATTTTCATTGCTTTCACAGTGGGTTTTTTTTTGGAGTATGGATCCCAAACTACTTGAAAATCATAGAGTAGTGTTTATAGTGTTAATATCTGGCTGTGGTAATCATATTACGGGTTGTCGGGAAGTGTAAAGTGGAGACTTCGTTACCCAACTTCAGAGGTCTCCAAAAGTCCTACGGTAACCGACGAAGGCTCAACAAACATTCCAGGAGAAAGCTGAAGGTATGTGCCATAAGCATATGTAATTTTAATATTCTAGGACTAATAACTGATTTTAGGCAAATATTTTTTGAGAGTCTGTCGGAGCCCGAATAACCCCGCGGCACACGCAAAACATCGGTAAACATGCCCGCGGTGTAGGGGTTAAGGTGGCTCTACAGTAAGTGAGAAGCCTAATGGTTTCCAGTAGCCCAGAAAACCACTTACAATGCTGGGTGGGCACAAAATAACTAAAAAGTAGGGTGAAGTGAAGCTGACTACTATTAACCAGACGAAGACACAAATGCAGCATACATCCAGGAACCAAACTTCTACACTCTTCCCCACACCTCACTTTGGTGAGGTGCTGAGGTCCTGTCTCTCGCATGTGAACATCAATTTAATGCACTGGAGAGCCCCGCAGGGGCGACTGCTTGCCAGTAGTTGACAGATCTGCTCAGTTGGACAGGGGTTACTCAACAACAAAATGTAAATAATGCTCTGGAGCATTTTGATTTTACACAGAGCAAAAGACTTTATGTTCCAATTAGACTAATCATGATTCCACTGCACAGGTCTGCTGTCCTATATTAAAGAAAATGGAGAGAACACTTCAAGGAATTGTTGAACATAGAGGATGGAAGTAATGCGAGTATAAGTGGCTGGGGAATGGCTGGGAGAAGGAAGGAGGTGAGAAGACAGGAAGAAATCAGTAGGATTGATGTTGTGGAAGCAATGAAGAAAGTTAAATTGGGGAAAGCCCCAGGAATTGATGGAGTGTGTGGTGAAATGCGAAGCGTGGGGGAGAGATAATAGTAGAATGGATGTGGAAGATGTGTAGATTGGCCTAGGAGGAAGGTAGAGTCCCGGAGGATTGGAAGTCAGGTATAATTATTCCCTTGTACAAAGGAAAAGGGGAAAAAGAAGCATGTGGTAATCATAGGGGCATTTGTCTTCTTAGTACAATAGGAAAAGTGTATGGTAGGATACTTATTGACAGAGTTAGAGAAAGAACAGAGGAATTAGTTGGAGAAGAACAGGGAGGCTTTAAGAAGGGAAGTGGTTGTGTAGATCAGATATTCATTCTTAGATCTTTAGAGGAAAAGTTTCTAGAGAAGGGAAAGAAGTTGTATGCGGCCTTCATGGATTTGGAGAAAGCATATGACAGGGTGGATAGACAAGGATTGTGGAAAGTATTAAGAATATATGGAGTAGATGGGAAGTTGTTGAATGCTGTGAAGAGTATGTATGATGGTGCGAAGGCTGCAGTGCGTGTGGATGGTGAACTAAGTGAATTTTTCTCTTTGAAGGTTGGGTTGAAACAGGGATGTGTCATGTCTCCATGGTTGTTCAATTTGTACATGGATGAGGTAATAAAAAAGGTACAAGGTAGAGTAGTGGACATTGGGGTGGCCCTGGTGAGAGAGGATAGTGTGTGGAAACTCCCTGTACTGTTGTTTGCAGATGATACTGTGTTGTTGAGTGAAGACGAAGGGGAGCTGCAAGGTGGATGAGTTTGGGAGAGTGTGTAAGAAACGGAATCTAAAGGTGAATGTAGGGAAGAGTAAAGTGATGGTCTTTGAGGGATGTGAAATCAGTGAATGTACAGTGACGTTGGATGGTGAGGAATTCGAAAATGTGACTACGTTTAAGTACTTGGGTAGTGTGATGATTAAGGATGGAGGTTTGGAGGTGCAGTGCTTGAAAGGGTACAGCAGGGAAGAAAGGTTGCTGGTTCCTTGAAAGCAGTGATAAGAAACAGGGAAGTGAGCATGGAAGTGGAAAAGTTACTACATGACAATATTGTGATACCAACTCTAACGTACGGAAGTGAAGCTTGGACGTTGTTGGAAGGACGCAAGTCAAGAGTGAGAGCAGTGGAAATGAGTTATTTAAGAGGAGCCCGTGAAGCCACATGGAGAGACAGGCTGACGAATGAGGATATAAAGGAGCATTGTGGTGTGGATGTGGATGTGATAGGAAGCGTTATGAGGAACACACTGAGGTGGTTTGGCCATGTGGAGAGGATGGAGGGTGAAAGACTGACGAAGAGAGTGTACGTGAGTGAGGTGGAGGGGGGAAGAGGGAGGGGGAGGCCGAGGATGAGATGGAGGGATGGGGTGGAGAGGTATATGAGAGAGGGGGGTGTGAGTTGGGAGCAGGGCAGTGAAATGGAGGGGGACAGGGCGACGTGAAGGCGATTTGTTTGTGGCCACCCCAAACGGGATTGAGGCGTCTGGCAATAGATAGATAGTCTGGTAGTGAAAACTTGCCTATACTGTGCTTCTGCTTTAATCAGATTGTTTGTTGGTTTGTTTGTTTTTCCAGATAGTTCAATGTATGTAACGCTTATGAATGATATTACCTAACCAAAAACACTTACCTGATTACTTTTGAGGCTTTCACCTTCAACAGCATTCTAACGAAAGCCACACGCACATTAACACCCGGATCATCAAACACTTCCCCTACGCGAGGCAACACATCAGTAAGGAAAGGCACAGCATCTCTGGAGTCCAACAATGAAGTTAAACCCTGGAAAAGAGGATACTTTCAACATTATCATCTTGACCTCTTCTTCCTACTCAGTGGTGAGGTGAGGTGGGGTAAAGAATCCAAGAAAAGAAGGAAGGAAGGAAGGAATAATAAACAACTAGCACCAAGCCACAAAAGGGATATAAAGTTGACCCACTCTAAACCGTATCGATTTGGGGGAAGCCAAATCTAATAAATCCAAAAATCTGGTAAGTTCCATTGTCCACCCCTAAAGTGAGATTTCAAGCACATAATGAAAAACAAATGAATGAAACAGCACATTCAAGTACTAAAATGAAAACTATACCCATTTTACACTTTGTCCATAATTCACACCCCTGATACAGCATGACTTCATGAATAGCCCAAGTAGGTGAGAAAAACTGCTGCCAGCATTGGTAACTGCATTCTGAGCCACCCTGCATGTGGAAGACTATCAGTATGCCTGTTACATGCACCATGTAATGGATAGTATACAATATGTGAAAAAAAAGGTCCAAATGGGCCAACAATTGCATGGCAGGTCTGTGTGTGTTTCCACTCACCAGATGGTATCTGATATGTATAACAGTTTGTTCGGGGACCCACAGTGTTTGTTAAATCCAATACCCGGTCTAGTGGAGTGCAGTAAGGTGGGGGTCTATTGTATTGGCACTAAAGTTTCATTACATTTATAAAGACTCCAACATGCCTGTATATACTGGTCTTGCTCATTTAATGACACCTCTCCATGCAATCCTCAAGCATTCCCTCAACAGGTTCACTTCTAGGTAGCAGGCCCAAAGTTGTCTGGCCACATGCCCTTGCTGGCACCAAACCTTGTGACATAGTGGGATACGTTGTTTTATGTAAATGCATGCTGAGTAATGCATGAGATAGTTAGAGAAATGTGTTTGGGAGAGTGTGCTGGTCTACTCTCCATGTTAGTGTCACACTGAAAAGGTCAGCAAAAGAGGATGGTCAGGATATTCTGATGACTAGTGAAACAGGTGCTCCAGCTCTTCCCATCACCAGCATTCCCATCTCCCTCGGGCATACCACTCTGATCAGCTGGGGCCACAGCCTACTCCCTGTAACACTGAGAATTTCAATACAGTCAACCCTCAACCCACAACGTCCATCTCAGCAATTACTTCAACAAACAAGAGATGAGGCTATGGCACACCTAATGTCAGACTTGGCTCAAATCTCCAACTGGGGTAAAAATAATCTTGTTGTTTTTAACCCTAGATTAGCAAGGTCAGGATTTGTACATGAGTGGCAAGGTGGTACCTGATTCAGTAACAACTTTGAAAAATGAAAATAAATATGAAAATGATACAGATTTTAATTACAAAATCTTTTCAAGGTAATGCAATGTATTTGCAAGAGTTCTAACCTAAAACTACTGACAAAGAAAAATATAATTTTTATGAAATAAATAATGGGCAACTATGTAGCACCAGTGGGAGCATCGGACTCATCCCAGGGCACTGTTACACATCCACTTCTGCCTCCTCTACTCCCCCCCCCCATATTGAATGTTTCTGCTGATTACCTTCTGTACACTCTTTTGGCTGCAAAATAACACACATAAATGCATAATTATATTAACTAGTAAGCGTATGCAGCCTCAACCTCACGTTAGTTGCAAGGTGGTATCGAAAAATGGACCAATAAGCATAAAACCGAAATTTTACACGGCAGCAAAACCTACCCACCATGCACGACCACAGCAGACCTTGAACTGAGAATACTGGGGAGGGTGGCCACAGATGCCCATAGGTGGCGGCATGGTAAAGCTGAATAGGCCTATGGTACCGACTTTGGCGCCAACTTGCTAATCTAGGGTTAATGCATCAAAGACTCAGTTTTTACACCTATCAACCCGACAAAATTTGTTTGTGGCCACCCCAGACGGGATTGAGGCGTCTGGCAATAGACAGAACCCAACATAATCTTCCACAGGTGAACCCACTAATGTTTAATAATAATCAGCTTAATCCTGCATCATCCCTGAACATGCTTGCGGTTTCATTCACTCGGGACTTATCTTGGAAAGATCATATTACATCTCTTGTAAAAAATGCTTCCAAGAGATTGGGTGTGTTAAGTAAACTCCATTCCCTTTTTACCCCTGCACAACTGATGACTCTATATACGGGTTTTATCCACCCCTGTGTAGAGTACAACTCACATGTGTGGGGAGGCTTCCCACATACAGCTCTTCTCAACAGGGTGAAGTCAAAGGCTTTTCGTCTCATTAACTCTCCTCCTCTTACTGGCTCCCTTCAACTTCTGTCTCTTCGCCGCATTGTTGCATCTTTATCTCTTTTCTCTCGCTACTTCAATGGTCACTGCTCCTCTGAACTGTCTCCATGCATTCCTCGACCTCTACAACGGAAGCGTAGCACCCGTCTAGCAGCAAACTCTCATCCCTTTTCTGTCAAACGCTCCAATGCGAGAATTAACCATTACTTTCAGTTCTTCATTTATGCAACAGGTCAACTCTGGAACTGTCTCCCTCTGTCTGTATTTCCTGCTAGCTATGATCTCCAGTCTTTCAAACACAGTGCATCCAGGCATCTCGAAATGATTGGATCTTGAATTTGGCTCTCCCTTGTATTTTGTTTTTCACTTGGAAGGAACAGTTCTTGCGGGCTCATAGTCTTTGGTTCCTTCTTCCTAGCATTAAAATATATATATATATATATATATATATCCATTGTAATTCAGCCAAGCCCTACGCCAAATAAAGTGAAGAGCCGGGGATGGAAGGAGGGCAGGGAGAGCTGTGTGCACCACCACATCTGGTTCAGACAAGCCATTTCAAACCTAGGGAGGGCATGGAGTGTTCACACTAGCGAATCGATGGCTGTTGGATTGTGGGAATTTTCCCCCATTTCTTTTGTTCGGTAGCAAATTGTTGGTTATCGATGTGTCGGAAATTGGGGTATGAGTGTAAAGTGTAAAATTTTTGCATGTCAACTAAATTCTACTCCCTTTTTTTGCATTTTGTTTTGCATATACCTGTACTGCTTTTATGTAGTATGATAAAGTACAATTATTAAGCTTCAAAACAAGACCAAACTGAGCTCCCTCCGACCAGTAGTAGTAAAACATCTCTACCAGGGTGGGTCAAAAATTTAAAATTCAACAAAATATGGCTATTTTGATGCCCTATAATATGTTTTCACATGAAATAATTGTATTTTTTAAATTGAGTCAGTGATACTCCAGCAACTTTCAATTTAGTCTTTATGGTACTGACGCTCCAAGCATTCAGTGATTACCGGTGATTGGCAATCTATAAATGATAACCCATTGTTTTGCATTTCGTTTACCAACTACATGAACTGGTACTGGTTTACAGTTTTGAATTTTGCATGAGTTTGCATATTTTACTGGAATCATGGCCAGTTGCGGCACATGAGAAAGCACGAAAGGCTCTGTTTTCGGCTCATCACACAGTCTTCTGGCAAATCAGTTGCCCACTAGCTGTGATGTCATAAGGGCATATTTGCAACATAAATCCACAAATCCGTCACTGAGCACCCAAGCCTACATGGAAACTGTTGCACTTGAAGTAGCAGGAATTTCCGAGAAAGCTTCCATCTCAAATATTGATTACACCAGTGTTGTTATTCGTGTGAAATGCCTGATGGCAAAGACACAGGAGCTTAGGAAATATTCAGTGAGCAAAAGGACTTCCAACACCAACACAGAGAAACTCGCCAGCTTTGACGCCTTATTTGACATTAAGGGTTGCAAATGTTTCAAAAACTTCAATGCACGTGAGAGGTCTGAGTGTCAGTGCGCTACAGCAGACAAGATATCGCCTGAGGAGTGGCCTTGCTGGGTTGACCAAAACAGCTGCTGAAAAATGTATATTGGTGGAATAGACCGGAAGAAGACAGCATAAAATAAGCGTGCAACAAATAGAGTGATGAAAAGGAAGCTCTATGAAGAGTCAACTAGAGATACTAATCAAAATAATGAAGATATATTGACAGCATGTATCGACAAAAGTGCCTGTGATGAACAATTTGATCAATATGTTGATGATGATACTGCAGAAGCAGATGGAAGCAAACAGTCAGAACAGATTAATCTACCCTGAGCTGAGTTGGGTAGCTGATCAATGTCAAGCATGCAATAGAGACATCTCCTCCACTGTGAATGCAGCACTGAAAGATATGAATATTCTTTGTGAGGAAAATAAAGTTGATCCCCGTAAACTACGCCGTCAGAGAAAATACTGGAGAGATGTCTCATTGCAACAGCATAAAAATGACTTGAAGATCGTTTGCATCGGTTTCGATGGAAAAATTGGCCAGACGCTCAAGAAAACCCCAGATGGTCAGAGGATTGGGAAGGAAGATCAATACTCAGAAGTTGCTTTTCCTGACGTCGTTAACATCGACCACATTTCTCCTGAAAGTGGAAGAGCAGCAGATATTGCCAAGAAGTCATGTCTGTCATTCGAGAAACAGATTCAGTAGATTCGTTGTAAGTTATCGTCTGTGATGGGACAAATGTCAATACTGTACCATGCATGTCTGTCAGTGCAACTGCCAAGTGGAGATACTAATAAACATGTGGGACCACCTGCACAACCAGGACCGCTAAATCATGCCAGGTGACTTACGAAAGCTAATCGCGTACTGTGACTTTACATGTCAAAGGGGCAACCATAACCAACCCAAAAATGTCTCGTTTCATTCACTGTGAACTGCTGTGCTCCTGTGCCATTCAGGGTGAAAGTCAACAGCTTGTGTCAGGATGGAGCCAAAAATTTCTTCTTCATGGTGGAGCTCCTTCAAAAGCTGTCATTGGACGATCAGGCGATCATCCTCCCTGTGCTTGCTAATAACAGCTACAGAAGTCACCCAGAGAACGTCCTGTTGTCAGCTGTTGCTGAAGAAGATGTTGGCGTATGCTTGGGGATCAAGTTGATGAAACAAGCACAGATGAATGAGAATGATGACCAAGCCTCAGTTAGAATATTTGAAATTTTGGCACTGAAGATAAACTTCGATGCTAAGAAGTATGCTGAGCTGGTAGAGCGTTCTTCTGCTACAGTTCCTCCATTGCTAAAGAACAGACTTGACCAAATGGACAAAAGCCAACCCATCGTACTGGATGTGTAACCTTGCCATTGCCAAGGAATGAAACACAGCATCAAGGACGTCACATCCACCACAAGTAAAGTATCTGGGCATGAATCACATCATGGTATGCTCGTCTAATGTAAGCGATCTCACAGCTTGTTCCCGAAGCGTGAAAGTAAACAAGACTTTTGATGCGTTCAATTGTTCATGCCATTTCTACTGTTCTTCTTCTTTTTCATGAAATAATGCCTTTCATACGATCTGAATACATTTATTTCAACTGTTACTTCTATTTTTAAAATTGAAATTTAACACAGAAATTGCATTTTAGTTCAACCAAAAAAATGGCATGTGTTTCTAAGTTTTTTGATAAATAACTTTATTTTTAGATCCAAGTTGCTGGAATGGGCATGCATATATTGAAACATTTTTTTCACAGTGTTGCTGTCATTGCAAAGGAGCACCATCCTGACTATGTTTCAACCTGGCAACTCTAAGCTGATTCCTTTTCGACCCACCCTAATCTCTACACTACCATTTGCACAGTGCTTCAGTTTAAGTCACGTGCCACATCAATTTTTTACGAGCTTATGATTTGGTGCTGGTTGCAGAGAATGAAAGGGACGTGGAAGAAAGATTCAAGAAGTGGAGAGACGGTATGGGGCACATGGACTTAAGAGTAAATGCAGATAAAACAAAAGTGATGGTATCTAGGGCTGAGGCCAGTACTGTCAAAGAAAAAGGAGAGTGGCCATGTGCGATGACGCAAGGGTGTGGGAAGTAATTCCATCTTGTGAAGTGTTTGTTATAAGTGGGTGGATAAGTGATGTAGTGGTATTAGAGGTAGATTGCGAGATAATGCTGATTTCACGTGTGCAATGTATCGGGGAGAGCAGGTGGAGATTGCCAGGCATCAAAGGATTGAACTTGCTGGTGAGTATCTTGGGTATGTGGAAAAGTTTTGTTATTTGGGAGACATGTTATGTGCTGGAGGTGGGGAAGGAGCTAGCTCTGTGGCTAGAGTGAGGAGTGGTTGGAAGAAGTTAAGGGAGCTGTTGCCTCTCCTGACACTTAAGAGGGGTCTTCCTCCATGCTAAGTGATCTTTGTATGCAGCATGTGTTTAGAAGTGTAATGCTGTATGGTTGTGGCACATGGGCAGTAAAGGAAGAGGATATTCGCAGGCTCAAACATACAGAGATGGCAATTATTAGGTGGATGTGCAGTGAGACCTTGAGTGCAAAGGTCTGGGGGGGATAGGTTTACGTTGGAAGAGCTGAGAGGTACAATGGGACTGGAGTGTATTGGTGCTGTGATGAGGAGAAGTAGATTGAGATGGTCTGGGCATGTGGAGAGGATGGGGGATGATAATTTGGTGCAGAAAGTGAGAATTGTTAATGCTGGGGGTTGGGCAGTGAGAAGAAGACTGAAAAAGATCTGGGAAGAGGCCACTGAGTGTGACCTCAAGGTTAAGGGATTAAATAGGGAAGCTGCCAGAGTTCGAACAGCATGGAAAGCCGCCATTAGGTGACCAAGGCCGATGCATGCAAGCATGTTGGGGCCTTCAAAAACGAAAACACCCCTGATGATAAAGGGTTAACACGTTTATCCAGTATTAGTAATAACAAGGCACATGAGTAAAGAAAATCAAAGTAATTCATCCAGGTGAAAGAAACATTACAATGGTGTGGTTACATCTGATGCCAAATAAATTAAGATATCGTTCTGTTTCAATAAAACTAGTCTAAAATATCTGATAAAATCTAATCATACATAAATCCTGTAGTAATAATTCATAATTTATTGCATGATATCGTATGTACTTAATATAAATTTCTTATACACATTTCAGCTTTTAATCCCAGTAAACTGACTGATCCCCAGTCGCACTTCCAACATTCATCGATCCCCTATTGACCCCAAACAATTATCGACCCCCTTTTGACCCGCCAGCCATTTTGCAACCCCTGGGGGTTGACACTGACCACTTTGGGGACCCCTGCACCACATGAATATCTGATGTTTGACATACGTCACAGCCTGGCATACCTGGACTATTATGATGTTTGACATATGTCATGGTCCTGAAGGGGTTAGATTAAGAGGTGAAGTCAAGAATACTGAAGACATTAAATCTGAGTGAATGGATAGATGGCTCATGGTACTAGGCATAGATATAAATAGGCCTAGATGCCGCATCGCCCATTCTTTAGTACAGCGGCGATGTGTCTGCGTGGCTGCTATCTTGGAGCAGCCAAGCATGTAATAGTTGTGCTTGTTTTAAAGTGAATTTAGACTATGAAAATGAATGTTGTTGTTGGGGTGGTGTTGGTGCTTATTGTGATGGTGGTGGTAGCTGTTGTTGTGATGATGGTTGTTGTTGATGGTGGTGGTGGTTGTTGTTGTTGTTGTGATGGTGACTTCTTGTTGTGGTGGTGGTTGTTATGGTTGTTGTTGCTGTATTGTTGTTGTGGTGATGGTGGTGGTAGTGGTTGTTGTGGCAGTGGTTTTGTTGTGGTGATGGTGGTTGTTGTGGTTCCTGGTTCATCTGAACCATGAACTCGGTGGACTGAAGGCTTAAGTTTCCCTTCTGCAACCCACATCTTCCTTTTTGGGGAAAGGGAAGTAGCTGAAGAATGCTTGCATAACCAGACAGTTGAGTCGCTAGTGCTATCAGTGCCACCACAGATACATTCACACACTTTCTATACCCCCAAAACAGCAGTGTTTTGGCATTTCTAGGTAAATAAAGGTCAACTTTGCCCATTGGCAGGAAGACATCATCATCTGTCTTGACCATTCCAAGATGGCAGGCGCATCGAAAGTAATGTCAAGCGGCACCTAGGCTTATTTATATCTATGGTACTAGGCCTCTACTGTTACTGGTAGATCTCATATTTCTTACATTTCCTGTTATCATATCTGGATCCAAGACCCAATGATTGGTGGAAATAGTTTTAGGGTAATATGTATAAATTACCCAAAAGTACTAACCTTAACAACCTGTGTTCTAACTTCCGAAGATGAAGCATCATAAACTAACTCTGACAGAAGCTTCTGGAAAATTGTCTTGATGATATGAGAAGGCACTAAGAGCCAGTAGCTGGACAGAATGGAAAACACACCCTGCAAGAAATATGGAGAAAAATTAAATTCCAGTATTTGCATCATCATTGTACATATAAAGTGCTGTATATACAGTATGTTGTTGTTGTTATTGTGTAGCCTTTGGTTAATCTGGACTTAAACAAAACAAACTGCAGAAGTATGGCTACTTCACCCTTATAATCTCCAAAACATATTGTTGAGGTGATACTGAAAAAATATCTGTTGAGAGTGAGGTGCACTACATAAGTGTTCATTCATCATCCATCATCCAATCCTATGTTGGCCCATAAGAAGCATAGAAGCCCAGGGCTAGGGAGTTAGTCCTGACATTTAAGATGAGAGTGACCAGCCTCACTCATCCCTGAGTGGCATTACGTAAGCAATAATCCCCAACCACCCCTTGGATATAAACCTTCACCGGCTCAATCCAACTGGAGCACAATAATTACCCGTTAAACCACCAGGCGCCAAAATTTGGTTACAGGTATATGGTTACCACCCAGCATAGTAAATGGTTTCATGGTGTACAGGAAACCATTTGGCTTGTCACTCAGTGTCGAGTCACTCACAGGCAGAAGGAAGAGGAAAGAATGAAGGAAAGAAAGACAGAAGAGGGAGTGTAAAGTCACCGGTAGGCAGAAGGACAAGGAAAGACAGAGGGAAAGAAAGACAGAAGAGGATGGAAGGAAAGAAGGATGGAGGAGAAGAAAGGGCAGACACCCAAGAGCAACACTACATCAAGTGAGTGGATGGCAAGCACCCCTAATCAACACAAAAATGATTATCTGTGAGCAGCAATTTGTGATGGTACTGAAACTGAACAGGTAAAAAAAAAAAATAATACATGATGCTAGAGCTTCGGGGTTCTTTGGTTGGTGGCCTTCAGGGGAGATGGTGGTTCAATCAGTTGAGAGGTGGCCCGCAGTTCTATCAGACCCAAGTTCAAGTGCCCGCTGAGACAGGGAACAGTTTAAGGAAATTTAGCAGACTTTACTGATTTGTTAACATTGTTGGAAAAACACAGGGACACTGTAGCATTACCCGGAGGACAATTAGGGTGTACTAACCTGATTAATCATAAGATTAATGTGCACCCAGACACACAACCAATTTTCATACCTGCCTATAGAGTCGCACAATCTCAACATACACTTGCAAACCAGGACGTCGATGAAATGTTAAAACTTGGAATTATTGAGCCATCAGTCTCCCCATGGAATGCCCCATTATTTTTCATGCCCAAACGAAATGGAGAAATGAGTGCGGTAGTAGATTTCCATAAACTAAACAATCACACAATCCCAGACCGGTTTCCCAAGCCATTGCTAAGTGACATCCTACAGAATATTGGACCGAAAATAATGTATTTTCTACAATAGATTTACTAAATGGATACTATCAAATTCCATTAGATCAAGAGTCACGTAAATACACTGCCTTTTCCACAAATACAGGACATTACCAATACAGGAGAATGCCAATGGGACTGAAGACAGCACCAGGCACTTTCTAATGCCTGATGAATTACGTATTGTCCGGAATTCTAGGACAAGGAATATTCAGTTATCTTGATGATATAATTGTCGCAACTAACGATATAAGAGAACAACTCCAGAAATTTGACCTACTCTTACAAAAGCTTGGTGATGCTGGTTTAAAAATTGAGCTTTCTAAATGCAAATTTTGCTTGAAGGAAATAAAATTCTTAGGCCACAAACTAAATGCTGAAAGTATTCACACCTCCAATGACAAAACACAGGCAGCAAGAGACTTCCCAGAACCCACTACAATAGACGAAGTTTGACAATTTTTAGCTCTAGCAGGGTATTATACGTCATTTATACAACAGCTCTCGCATATAGCCTTTCCTCTATTCCAGCTACTCAAAAAAGATGCTGTACTCCAATGGGAAGATGAACAAAAACAAGCATTTAACAAATTAAAAGATAAACTTACAAATGCACCATGTTTGGCCTATCCGGATTTCACAGAACCATTTGTTATTTGCACACATGGATCTACAGTAAAAGTCCTGTTATTCGGCAGCTGATTATTCGGCAGATCCGACATTTTGGCAGTTTTGAGAAATAGTCCCATTTACAAAAATCTTTGATTGTTCAGCAGATGTCCGGAATCATCTCGGCAGTCCAGGAAGTGTTATCTGTGACTTGTAGGCCTAATGTTTCATTGCAAGTCTGTATGTTCACTAATTCCTAAACTTTTTCAGATGCAGGTATAGTACTGTATTGATTACAATATTGCACAGTATCATACAGTACAGTAACCACCTCCTCCAAATTAGCGAGGGTTACATTCCAAGCCCCCTCGCTAATTCTTGAAATTCGTTTACATTCCAAGCCCCCTCGCTAATTCTTGAAATTCGTTCATTCTTGACGCCTTCCTGAATGTGACATTTACCAATAATTGCGTAGCCCATGAACCACTGATACTGTAATGCATTACCCATAAATAATGGTGCTTGTTAAATAAGTTTCCCCGTTGTTTTTAGCTGTACGACTGTGACAGCTCTAGTATTTTTATTCCTCAGCATAATGGTGGAAGGGACTGTCCTGTTTAACTAAACCTAACCTAACCGAGTTTAACTGTACCTAATAATTTAACCATACCTAACCTAACCTAAAGTCAGAAAAATACTTAAAAATAAACTGGAGGAATATGAATTGCTAAGGTCTATTTGATGAAAGTTAAACATACATTTAGAGCTCATTCTTTTGTTTGTTTTTATGTTTAATGTGAAAAAGAGAGTATTGATGCAAACAGTAATATATCCCATTAACCCCTTAATAACCTCCGGCACTGAACAACCCTTTACAGTACCGATGTCAGTGATATCAAGTTAGTGTGAGCTATAAAGAAAAATGAACAATTATGGGGAGGGAACGAAGATCACTGGTATGTTTACATGACTCTACGCTACGATTCCAAGCAGTCAGGCGGTCGGTTAATCTCAGATGTTTTCGCCCATTCGGTAAATGCCCCGTAACTTTATCAATTTTTTCGTGACTCATAGCGAATCATAGCATGGGTTTAGGAACCTAAATAACACATTGCTAGGTGAGCCAGACAATTATCTTCACATCTTTAAGTAAAACAAATTGATTTCAGAAGAACGGAAGAAACTTACTCTACGTACTCATAGAGGGATTAAATTTCTTCCATTTTCTTAAAGATGTCAAGATAATCGTCTGACGCACCTAATAATGTGTTATTTAGATTCCTAAACCCATGCTATGATTCAAGGGAGAAGTTACAAAGTTACGGTGCATTTACCAAATGGGCGAAAACATCTGAGATTAACCGACCCTCTGCTTGGAATCGTATTGTAGAGTCGTGTAAACATACCAGTGACCTTCGTTCCCTTCCCATAATTGTTCACAGATTTTTCATAGCTCACTAACTCGACATCGCTGACATCGGTACTGTAAAGGGTTGTTCAATGCCAGAGGTTATTAAGGGGTTAATGGAATACATTACTGTTTGCATCAATACTCTCCCTTTCAAAAAAAAAAAAAAAAAAAAAAAAAAAAAAAAAAAAGTGCAAAATGTACGTTTAACTTTCATCAGAAAGACCTTACCAATTCATATTCCTTCACTTTATTTTATGCAATTTTCCGACTATTTTATTTTGTTTGGAAAAAGTACTGTATACAGCACTAACTCCAAACATATTTGTATTAATATAAGTAGTGATGAGTTCACCAATACAAGTGATGTACTGAGCTGGTAGGTAATATTACGTATCATCTCGGCCATCCAGGAAGTGTTATCTGACTTGTATGCCTACTGTGTCATTACACTTGTTTATGTTCACTAATTTATATATATATATATTTCAGATTCAGGTACAGTACTGTATTGATTGCAGTATTGTACAGTATACAGTACTCTCTCCAAACACAATTGTACTACCATAAGTGGTGATGCCAGTGTTCACCAGTATATTTAAGGTACTGAGTGGGTAGGTTTTTGATTAATCGGCAAATCCAATATCTCAGCATCATCCCGGTCCCATAGATGCCGAATAATGGGACTTTTACTGTATTAAAGGATTAGGGGCTGTATTGATGCAAGAACATAAGAGAGGAAAGAATTAACCAATTGCATTTGCCAGCAGACAAATAAAAGCTGCAGAAAAAAATTATTGCACTATAGACTTAGAGGCGCTTGCAGTGGTTTTTGCATTACAAAAGTTCCGTATTTGGTATATGGTTACGAAATACACTTACTCACCGACCATAAACCGCTAGTGGGTATGTTTAAAGAAAAACTCCTCTCTGGAAGGAGAGCAAGATGGAAATGTACAGTCAAAAACTACAATGTACACATTCATTACATACAAGGCAAAATTAATCTAGTAGCTGATGCATTTTCCAGGAACCCAAAAACAATTCATGTCGCAGCATTAAATCTCAAAGGAAACATCCCAAACAATGATGAAATTGCAAAACCACAAAGACTTGATCCAACATGGTCTAAAGTTATATACAAGTTAGAAAGTGGAGATGACATATAATTACCCAAACTACATGTACCACCAGAAAAATTCACAATAATCAATAATGCCTTATACAGGATCAATCCAGGACTGCAGTTACTACAATATTACTGCAATTACTACAATTATGTAACGACAAACTATATTAACAATTACAATACGTGGTACATGGAATGTAAGAGGAGCGAATGATGAGGTGAAAGAGAGAGAGAGAGAGAGATTGTCCAGGTGCTTGAGGGTGCGAAAGTGGATGTATGTGGAATAACTAAAACAAAATGGAGAGGAGAAAGTGTGAGAGAATGGGAGTATGGATGGGGTATATGTGCAGGAGTAGGTGAGAATGAGAGGGCAAAGGAAGGAGTATGTATAGTTGTGAGTAAAACATGGATGAAGAGCATAAGACAGTATGGATCAGTTGGGTCAAGGATTGTGTGGGTAAAGTTGAAAGTTGGAATACAAATGTGGGCGATTGTGTGTGTGTATGCGCCAACACAAGAACGCGCTAGAAGAGTGAGAGAAGAGTTCTGGACAAATGTAGAAGTGTGCATGGAAAAGTTTGGAAGGAATGAGAGAGTGTTTTTCATCAGTGATATGAATGGTAAAGTTAGGAATGTGAAGGTGGATGGAATAGTTGGTGAGTGGGGTGTGCCTGCTGAGATAGATGAGAATGAGAGTGCATTAGTGGACATTTGTGCTGGGAGGGGGTTGGTGATAGCCAATACCCTCTTCAGGCATAAAATGATCCACAGGTATACATGGCGAGTGATGAGAAGGGTGGGTGGTGAACTGAATGAAAGGAAGGCAATGATTGATTATGTGTGTGTGGATGAAAGGATGCGAAGATGTGTAATGGATGCAAGAGCATATAGAGGTTGGGGGAGTGGACTTTCTGACAACTACTTGGTGGTGGCCAGAATTAGGATTAAAGTAAGATGGAGGAATAGAAGGGAGGAAGGAGTAGTTGCAAGGGGAGTGGAAAGGTTACAAGAGGATGAGAAAAAGGCAGAGTATAAGAGAGAAGTGGAGGAACGATTGGGCAAATATGAATTGGAGCAGATGGGAGACGTGGAAGGTGTGTGTAGGATATTTACAGAAGAAACATGTGCAGCATGTGATGTGGTGTGTGGAAGGAAGAGAAGACGGAGGGGGGTGCAAGGAACAGTGTGGTGGACTGAAGAGGTGAAACAGGCTGTGGCACAAAAGAAGAAAGCATACAATGAATGGATGAGAAATAGGGGCATGGAAGAAGTTGAGAGATGGAAGAGAGAGTTATATGTAGAAAGAAAGAGAGAGGTGAAAAGATTAGTAAGAGAGAGTAAGAAGAGAGTGGATGAGGAATTTGGAAGGAATTTGAGTGTAAAGTGGAGGGACTGCAAGAAAATGTTCTGGAAAGAGGTGAAAAGAGTAAGACAGGGTGGAAGTGAAGTTAGCAGGGGAGTGAAAGATAAAGATGGTAGATTATTAGTGCAGAAGGGAGAAAAAGTGAGCAGATGAAGAGAACACTTTAAGGAATTGTTGAACATAGAGCATGGAAGTAATGCGAGTATAAGTGGCTGGGGAATGGCTGGGAGAAGGAGAGAGGTGAGAAGACAGGAAGAAATCAGTACGATAGAAGTTATGGAAGCAATGAAGAAAGTTAAATCGGAGAAAGCCCCAGGAATTGATGGAGTGTGTGGTGAAATGCTGAAGCATGGGGGAGAGATAGTAGTAGAATGGATGTGAAAGATGTGCAGATTGGCCCGGGAGGAAGGTAGAGTCCCGGAGGATTGGAAGTCAGGTATAATTATTCCCTTGTACAAAGGAAAAGGGGAAAAAGAAGTGTGTGGTAATCATAGGGGCATATGTCTTCTTAGTATAATAAGAAAATTGTATGGTAGGATACTTATTGACAGAGTTAGAGAAAGAACAGAGAAATTAGTTGGAGAAGAACAGGGAGGCTTTAGGAAGAGAAGAGGTTGTGTAGATCAGATATTCAGTCTTAGATCTTTAGTGGAAAAGTTTTTAGAGAAGGGAAAGAAGTTGTATGCGGCTTTCATGGATTTGGAGAAAGCATATGACAGGGTGGATAGACAAGGATTGTGGAAAGTGTTAAGAATATATGGAGTAGATGGGAAGTTGTTGAATCCCGTGAAGAGTATGTACGATGGTGCGAAGGCTGCAGTGCATGTGGATGGTGAACTAAGTGAATTTTTCTCTTTGAAAGTTGGGTTGAAACAGGGATGTGTCATGTCTCCATGGTTGTTCAATATGTACATGTATGGGGTAATGAAAGAGGTACAAGGTAGGGTAGTGGATGTTGGAGTGGCCCTGGTGAGAGAGGATAGTGTTTGGAAACTCCCTGTGCTGTTGTCTGCAGATGATACTGTGTTGTTAAGTGAAGACAAAGGGGAGCTGCAAGGCTTGGTGGATGAGTTTGGGAGAGTGTGAAAGAAAAGGAATCTAAAGGTGAATGTAGGGAAGAGTAAAGTGATGGTCTTTGAGAGAGGTGAAGTCAGTGAATGTACAGCGAGGTTGGATGGTGAGGAATTCGAAAATGTGAGTACGTTTAAGTACTTGGGTAGTGTGATGAGTAAGGATGGAAGTTTGGAGGGTGAAGTGCTTGAGGGGGGTACATCAAGAAAGAATGGTTGCTGGTTCTTTGAAAGCAGTGATAAGAAACAGGGAAGTGAGCATGGAAGTGAAAAAGTTACTACATGACAGTATTGTGATACCAACTCTAACATATGGAAGTGAAACTTGGACGTTGTTGGAAGGACACAAGTCAAGAGTGAGAGCAGTGGAAATGAATTATTTAAGAGGAGCCTGTGGAGTCACATGGAGAGACAGGCTGACGAATGAGGATATAAAGGAGCGTTGTGGTGTGGAAGTGGATATGATAGGAAGCGTTATGAGGAACACACTGAGGTGGTTTGGCCATGTGGAGAGGATGGAGGGTGAAAGACTGACGAAGAGAGTGTATGTGAGTGAGGTGGAGGGGGGAAGAGGGAGGTGGAGGGGGGAAGAGGGAGGGGGAGGCCAAGGATGAGATGGAAGGATGGGGTGGAGAAGTATATGAGAGAGGGGGGTGTGAGTTGGAAGCAGGGCAGTGAAATGGCGGGGGACAGGGCGATTTGGAGGCGATTTGTTTGTGGCCACCCCAAATGGGATTGAGGTGTCTGGCAATAGATAGAGATAGATAGAATACAATTATGTACAACACAATTATTGTTTAACAATTCATACAATGTTAGTACATTCTGTATTACTACAATGTTACTACAATATTACTACAATTATTTTACAGTTCCTACAGTTTTGTACCTACAAACAATATGTACAATAAAAATACAATTATGTAACAATTCAAACAATGTTACTACAATTCTGTATTACCAGAATCATCATACAAGTCAGGTGAAATATTAGACATTACTAAAGGGATAATGCCATATGGAATATAATGACCTAGCAGTACTGCCATGGCACAATTATATACGTACGTCTGTTATGCATACACATTTTACAATCTGTTATACAATATTTTATAATCAATTTAACTATAATGCATATGCTCCATTATGTATACAACTTGTTTAAAATGTATTATGTTTCTATAATATTACTGGATCACTGCAATATTAACATGAATATTATATCTATGCAATATCATAATCAATGTTATGTATTAACAGATTAGCATATGTCAATGATAATTGCTGTAGGAAGATCGCCAGCTGGCGTGACCGAGCGGTCAGGACTCCATATTATAATAATACAACTCACAGTATGATGGATAAATAGATAGATAGATAAATAGTAGATAGGAGCACCAGCCAAGGTGTGGGAATGGGAAATGTGTCACTGAGAGCTGACCAAATGAAATGTGTCTGCATTTCTGTAAGGAATGCCAGAGGGCACCAGAAGCATTACATACAGTACACACAGACACACACAAGCTTCTAGAAACTCTACCTACGGGTTATACACATGACACGAGCCCTCCTAAAGAAGAATGCAGGGATTAGAGAGTCAGAAAGGGGCTGGCCAAAGAACTGAAAGGTTGTGGAGAGACGAAATAAGAAGAGGGGTCAAAGAAGACTTAGCTACTAAATTAAGTTCCTGTGTAATAAATACACTGCTCAACTTAAACTTTCTTTGAAGATAATAAATCAAGAGCAACTCCCTGTATCCATTTTTAACTTCTCCTACCTTCGACTACATGATAACTAGAACCAAATCTCAAGATTAACATATTACAAGCTCAAGATTCACATACATATTGTATGTAACTAAATACATACATATATATATATATATATATATATATATATATATATATATATATATATATATATATATATATATATATATATATATATATATATATATATATATATATATATATATATATATATACAGTATATATGTATATACAGTATATATGTATATACAGTATATATGTATATACAGTATATATATATATATATATATATATATATATATATATATATATATATATATATATATATATATATATATATATATATATATATATATATATATATATATGTGTGTGTGTATATACACACACATATATATATATATATATATATATATATATATATATATGTATATACAGTATATATGTCTGTGTATATATATATATATATATATATATATATATATATATATATACAGTATATATGTGTGTGTGTATATATATATATATATATACAGTACCCTCGCGTCCAACACGGTAATATTGTCATCTTCATCCATATTAGCCGTACCCCCCCATCCCCTTCCTTCCCTCACCTCCTCACCGTCCTAACCATATGACCCGGAAAGGCTGGTTATTCCCAGCGGACAAGTGGACACTCCTCACCTCTCTCTCTCTCTCTCTCAATCACTGCTATATATATATATACAGTACCCTCGCGTCCAACACAGTAATATTGTCATGCATGGGTCACATGTTGGACCAAAAACGTGTTGGACTAACAATAGAGCTTATGGGGAAAAATGAATTATGTCAGCAACCCTAGGAAAAGTCACCCTAAATACCTACCATATACCTATACATATATTGGTACTATTGTAATTATAATAAATGGTACTGAGCTATGAATGATAACTAACCTTTTAGGATAGTGTTAGTGGGCTTGCTGGGAATGGAAGGTGGTATCCAAGGCTGTGGTAGTCCTACTGGGTCCCCGGAGGATGGCTGCTGGCGTCACTAGCGGGTAATGGCTGTTGCTCCTCCTCAACCTCCCTCATAAATCCTTCGAAATCACACTCAGAATCACTGTCTTCGTCCACAGCCATGGAAGGTCCTGCTTCTGCCTGTCCTAGCACTCTGTAATCCTCGGCAAAGGGCATGTTTCTCACACTGTTGCCAGAGCCCCTTCTCCTGACTGTGGAAAGTGATCGCTGTCGCTGACTTGGTAGAGAATAAGGAGAAGCAACTTTGTTTATAAACTGGTACACACGCCGATGAGAAGGGTTTCAAAACGATTGATATTTATTCTAAAATATTAATATGTATTCAGTGTCAGGCTAAATGTTCAATGCTGCAGTACGATACATTCTCTGTCGAGTCGCCTGGGTTTTGGTCACACTGTTTTGTCCGTCGTATCCTCGGCAGGAATCCATCCAGATGAATTCCAAATGCCCGTGGTATTGTCGACAATTTTACCACGTTACCGTTCCGATTTACCATCATATCCTCGGCAAACCTGGTATGAAGTGCCGTGTGATAGCCTTCGGCTGCCAGGATCTTGTCTTGGTTTTTTATTATGGTCCTCACGTTGGCTTCATTCATGTCGTAGGCCTTGGCAATGTCAACTTTCCTCTCCCCTTTCTTCTTCCTCTCGATGCTTTCTATTTTGGTGGCCTGAGGGAGGTGCCGATGCTTCTTGGGGTTCTCAGAAGGCTTCCTAGGCATCGTGAGCAGGGTAAAATGCAATAACAAAGGCAGAAAATGCAGCAAGAAAAAAGCACCTTCCAATGCGAATTATGCGACTGAGTGGCACTGTGACGGGAGAAATTTAAACAAAACATCACGTGACAGCAGAAGCATTTTTAATTGGGCGGCATCACGATCACGTCACGATAGCAGACGGGGAAGGCTACTTGATCAGAAGTTTTCATTGGCTATCATCATCATGGGAGTGTCCAGTATGACCGTGTTGGACCAGAGGTGATCGTGCTAGAGGTGAACTCTGCGGATTTCGCCCACTTCTCGGAGCTCTGTGCATGTTATGCTAACACACTCGTGTTGCAGTAATTAAATCGTATTAAATAATACTAATTATTTGCTCTCCGTGCTGGACGTAAATCGTGCTGGACTAACGCATGTTGGACGCGAGGGTACTGTAAATATATATATATATATATGTATATACACAGTACCCTCGCATCCAAGACAGTAATACTGCAGCATGAGGGTCATATCTAGGACGAAAAATGTCTTGGACCAACACAAGACCTTATGGAAAAAATTAATACTGTCACAAACTCTTCAAAAAGTACCCCTAAAACATCAACCTAGACCTATTTTGGCACAAAAACAAATTTCCTCACCTTGACAGTGTGTATTTCTGAGCTTATCTCCAGCTTAGTATCCTGAGGTAGATGGCAGCGCTTCAAGGGGTTAGCAGACGATTTCCTAGTCATGGTTAAGTAAGGAAGGGCAATAATCTAGGAGCAAACGCTGAGTGCAACACGTGGTAAGTGTGTCCACAATGCTCTGGTGAGAGACAAAATCAAGCTCCACTTGCCCATCACGTGACCAAATGCCAATATTTTATGGACAGCATCTCAACCACGTCGCTCTCCCGGGTGTGGGAACCGTGTTGGACTGGGTGAGACTGTCACAACTGTATTCTCCTCGGATTTGGGCTGTTATGAACCACTGGGTCCGTATTGAACGTATGCAACCACATTACAGTAATATTTTGGATTATTATTTATGTTCTTCGTCTTGGACAAACCCGTCTTGGAGACAGTAGTGAAAGCATCATTGAGTCTGTAATTAAAAATCTGGAAGAGAATCAGCCAAGAGATGATTATAGGAAATTTTTAGAATTGGCCATTGTCTTTCTTGGAGTTGTTCCAGCTCGAGGAGTCTGCTTCATGGCACCTGGGGACAGCACTATGTTCAATGGATCTCTAAAGTGATTTATTCCTTGAAGATCTGGATGTTTCTGGGGCATTCAGGGATCAGAATCTTGAAGATTTTGCCTCAGTCAAAAGTATGACTGTTTGAAATGATGGAGCTTCAAGACACATTTCTCGAAGTTAATCCAAACGTGTGAGAGATCCAGGAGAATTTCAAGGACGCTGCAAAGACTGTCCACGCCATCAAAGTGGTATATGATCATGCTGAATGTGGCATTGCTCTGATTCAAGAATACTGTGGCCTTTTGACAAAGGACAAGTCATAACTTTAGCTCTTATTACAAATCATTGAACACCTCTGGCAGGTTTATCCAAACAGCAAGAAACAGACATCCAAAGGACCCTGTGCCCTACACTAATTCTATTGCATTTCTACAGCCTTTATGACATGTATGTAACATACTGCTGATGAACAGAAATATCAACATAAGCAATTAAGCATGTTATATAATGATAAGAAAATTGTACACAGTGAGTTTCTGAAATTTTAACAAATTTATTTTTGTATTCTTTGCAATGACTAAGCTACCTGTAAATATTGAGCTTCAAGGTTCAAATGTTTTCTCCAAATATTCTTAGATGAAGTGGAAAATTTTTAAGGGGTAAAAAAAAAAAAAAAAAAGAAGAAGAAGAAGAAAGAAAAATAATCTTTTATGCTCCACCCTACAGAAGTGGAATGTTGCATAGGTTAGCTATCAACATGAGTGTTGAGAGATGGTGCACAGTTTTGTTTGATCACAAGAAAGTGGTATGCAATGAATGGAGGGGAAGATATAAAGAAAGACAAAGTGAGAAAGGAGCTTAGAGCAAAACAGTAACTGTGTTATTGCTGCTGTTTAACCAGTTGTCTGGCTGAGCAGACTTGTCAATCACAGGTAAGCAACTGCTTCTGTGGAGCCATCCTACAGGTAAAGTTCAGTACAATCACCTTATAGGGATCCAGCAATCCCTTGTAGAGGACAGAACCTCACCAGGGTCCTTCCACAAGGAAAGGTGAAGGGAAATATGAGGAAGTTTGGCTTCTCATATCCTTTGACTAATGCAAGAAAGCCTTGGTTTAATCACGCTTGTTCTAATCCTGTCCGCAACAAGGAGAGGGCCTATAAAATGTACCTGAGCTATCCCACCCTTGAATCACATAATTTTTATGTTTCTGTCCGGAATCGTCCTAAGTCTGATCTTTGCTCTGCTAAAAATAATTTCATCCGTAACTAATGCTCTCAACTCTCCAACTTGAATTCGTCCCGCTCCTTCTGGCACCTTGCCAAAAACCTTTCTACCAACTTTACCTCATCATCCTTCTATCCTCTTTTCTGCTCTGATGGCTCTGTACCTATTTCTTCTACTGATAAAGCAGATCTCTTCGCTCAGACTTTCTCCCCCAATTCCACCTTAGATGATTCCGGTGCTGTTCCTCAATCATTTCCCCCCTCTGACTTCCTCATGGCTGACATTGAAATTTCTTCAGCTGATGTATTTTCTGCCACCACTGGCCTCAATACTAACAAGGCATATGGGCCTGATGGAGTCCTTCCTGTTGTTCTCAAGAACTGTGCTTCTGTCCTTACACCCTGCCTAGGTAAACTCTTTCATCTTTGTCTATCAACTTGTACCTTTCCATCTTGCTGGAAGTTTGCTCTCATTCAGCCAGTCCCAAAGAAGGGTGACCATTCCCAACCCTCTAACTATCGTCCAATTGCTTTAACATCCTGCATCTCAAAAGTTTTTGAGTCAATTCTTCTATCCATCTATCTATTGCCAGACGCCTCAATCCCGTTTGGGGTGGCCACAAACAAATCGCCTCCAAGTCGCCCTGTCCCCCGCCATTTCACTGCCCTGCTCCCAACTCACATCCCCCTCTCTCATATACCTCTCCACCCCATCCCTCCATCTCATCCTCGGCCTCCCCCTCCCTCTTCCCCCCTCCACCTCACTCACACACACTCTCTTCATCAGTCTTTCACCCTCCATCCTCTCCACATGGCCAAACCACCTCAGTGTGTTCTTCATAATGCTTCCTATCACATCCACTTCCACACCACAACGCTCCTTTATATCCTCATTCGTCAGCCTGTCTCTCCATGTGACTCCACAGGCTCCTCTTAAATAACTCATTTCCACTGCTCTCACTCTTGACTTGTGTCCTTCCAACAACGTCCAAGCTTCACTTCCATATGTTAGAGTTGGTATCACAATACTGTCATGTAGTAACTTTTTCACTTCTTTGCTCACTTCCCTGTTTCTTATCACTGCTTTCAAAGAACAAGCAACCTTTCTTCCCTTTCTGTACCCTTTCAAGCACTTCACCCTCCAAACCTCCATCCTTCCTCATCACACTACCCAAGTACTTAAACGTACTCACATTTTCCAATTCCTCACCATCCAACCTCGCTGTATATTCACTGACTTCACCTCTCTCAAAGACCATCACTTTACTCTTCCCTACATTCACCTTTAGATTCAGTTTCTTACACACTCTCCCAAACTCATCCACCAAGCCTTGCAGCTCCCCTTCGTCTTCACTCAACAACACAGTATCATCTGCAAACAACAGTACAGAGAGTTTCCAAACACTATCCTCTCTCACCAGGGCTACTCCAACATCCACTACCCTACCTTGTACCTCTTTCATTACCCCATACATGTACATATTGAACAACCATAGAGACATGACACATCCCTGTTTCAACCCAACTTTCAAAGAGAAAAATTCACTTAGTTCACCATCCACACGCACTGCAGCCTTCGCACCATCATACATACTCTTCACAGCATTCAACAACTTCCCATCTACTCCATATATTCTTAACACTTTCCACAATCCTTGTCTATCCACCCTGTCATGTGCTTTCTCTAAATCCATGAAAGCCGCATACAACTTCTTCCCCTTCTCTAGAAACTTTTCCACTAAAGATCTAAGACTGAATATCTGATCTACACAACCTCTTCCCTTCCTAAAGCCTCCCTGTTCTTCTCCAACTAATTTCTCTGTTCTTTCTCTAACTCTGTCAATAAGTATCCTACCATACACTTTTCTTATTATACTAAGAAGACAAATGCCCCTATGATTACCACACACTTCTTTTTCCCCTTTTCCTTTGTACAAGGGAATAATTATATCTGACTTCCAATCCTCCGGGATTCTACCTTCTTCCCAGGCCAATCTGCACGTCTTCCACATCCATTCTACTACTATCCCTCCCCCATGCTTCAGCATTTCACCACACACTCCATCAATTCCTGGGGCTTTCCCCGATTTAACTTTCTTCATTGCTTCCACAACTTCTATCCTACTGATTTCTTCCTGTCTTCTCACCTCTCTCCTTCTCCCAGCCATTCCCCAGCCACTTATACTCACATTACTTCCATGCTCTATGTTCAACAATTCCTTGAAGTGTTCTCTCCATCTGCTCACTTTTTCTTCCTTCTCCACTAGTAATCTACCATTTTATCTTTCATTCCCCTGCTAACTTCAGTTCCACCTTGTCTTACTCTTTTCACCTCTTTCCAGAATATTTTCTTAGTCCCTCCACTTTACACTCAAATTCCTTCCAAATTCCTCATCCACTCTCTTCTTACTCTCTCTTACTAATCTTTTCACCTCTCTCTTTCTTTCTACATATAACTCTCTCTTCCGCCTCTCAACTTCTTCCACGCCCCTATTTCTCATCCATTCATTGTATGCTTTCTTCTTTTGTGCCACAGCCTGTTTCACCTCTTCAGTCCACCACACTGTTCCTTGCACCCCCCTCCATCTTCTCTTCCTTCCACACACCACATCACATGCTGCACATGTTTCTTCTGTAAATATCCTATACACACCGTCCACGTCTCCCATCTGCTCCAATTCATATTTGCCCAATCGTTCCTCCACTTCTCTCTTATATTTTGCCTTTTTCTCATCCTCTTGTAACCTTTCCACTCTCCTTGCAACTACTCCTATTCTTAAATGAAAAATTTTAAAGCATCTTTCCTATCACAAGTTTCTTGCTGATCGTCAGTATGGGTTCCGTCAGGGACACTCCACTGGCGATCTTCTCACCTACCTTTCGGACACCTGGTCATCCTCCTTTCGGGACTTTGGTGAAAGCTTTGCCACTGCACTTGACATCTCAAAGGCTTTCGATCGAGTCTGGAATAAATCTTTAATTTCCAAACTGCCCTCTTACGATTTCTATCCTTCTATCTGTGGCTTCATCTCTAGCTTCCTTTCTGGTCATTCTATAGCCGCTGTTGTAGACGACCATCGTTCTTCTCCTGGATCTATCAACAGTGGTGTTCCTCTGGGCTCTGTCCTATCACCAGCTCTCTTCCTTTTATTCATCAATGACCTTTTAAGCTGTACATCTAACACTATCCATTCGTACGCTGATGACTCCACTCTTCGCCTTTCCATTCGGTTCCCACAACATCCATCTCAACAGTTACTTCAACAAACAAGCGATGAGGCTATGGCACACCTTGTCTGACTTGGCTCGTATCTCTGAGTGGGGTAAAAATAATCTTGTTGTTTGTAATGCCTCAAAGACTCAGTTCTTACACCTATCAACCCCACATAATCTTCCGCAGGAGTACCCATTAATGCTTAATAATATTCAGCTTAATCTTGCATGATCCTTGAACATGCTTGGGGTTTCATTCACTCGGGACTTATCTTTTAAAGATCATATTACATCTCTTGTAAAATCTGCTTCCAAGAGATTAGGTGTGCTAGGCCAACTCTGTTCCTTCGTTACACCTGCACAATTGTTGACTCTATACACGGGTTTTATCCGCCTGTGTGGAGTATAGTCGCATGTGTGGGGAGGTTCCCCAGATACAGCTCTTCTCAATAGGGTGGAGTCACAGGTTTTTCATCTCATTAATTCTCCTCCTCTTACTAGCTCCCTCCAACCTCTGTCTCTTCGCCGCACTGTTGCATCTTTATCTCTTTTCTATTGCTACTTCAATGGTCACTGCTCCTCTGAACTGTCTGCATGCATTCCTCCACCTCTACGACGGACGCGTAGCACTCGTCTAGCAGCAAACTCTCATCCCTATTCTGTCCAACTCTCTAATGCAGGAGTTTACCGTTACTCCCGGTCCTTCATTTATGCAACAGGTCAACTCTGGAACTGTCTCCCTCTGTCTGTATTTCCTGCTTCCTACAATCTCCAGTCTTTCAAACGCAGTGTGCCAGACATCTCGAAATGATCGGATCTTGAATTTGGCTCTCTCTTGTATTTTGTTTTTCTCTTGGAGGGAACAGTTATTGAAGGCTCATGGCCTTCGGTTCCTTCTTCCTAGCATAAAAAAGAGAGAGTGAAAAAAAAAGTTGCAGCTGCTCCACCCAGAGTGCAGAGCCACCACATGTAGTGTCCTCATCGATATGAGTGTCCAACTGAAAAACATGAAGGGAAAAAATGGACAAGATAAAAAGACAAATATGGAGTAAGAGTTCATGACCTGGGAAGAGGTGGCTTTAAATAATGTGGAGCATAGAAAAGTATTTGGTTAACGATAGAAAAAGCAGGTGTGGTATTGCAAGAATAGCTATTAAAAAAGGAACAGCAAGAGGGCATGTGAAATTAGAAACAGCTGTGGAAGTAAAGGGGATGAAGACCATGGAGTGGATACGAGAAATTTCATTGAGGGAAAGTGGAAAGACATGAGGGCAAGTAAAAAGATCAATAAACTAACAAAAGAAACTGAAGTTACAATGAAAGTCTAAATTTATGTCTGCTGCATCTTTCTGATTCTGATCTTATGGTAACAAAAAGGAAATGAAGCCATCTGTTGTGTGCCAGAATCCCAAGTCACGAGTAAAACTGCTAAGAAATTGTGTCTGGGTGACGTGACAAATGGCGCAGATTTCAATTTTTGGCCTTCCCAGGGAAATTTACTCAAGCCAGCCATCTGCTGTGACTATACTGTACACACTGCTCTCACATTTTCCTAGAAAGTTTAAAGAGGATGACTTACACCTGCTAACCACTTTTCCTACATAGCATCACAAGTACCTTAATTGCAGTGATGCGGACCAAATGACAAGGGTCAGTAAGAAGGACGGTGATGGCTTGATACTGTCGCTCCATCAGATCCCCACGCTCTTCCTGTGTCAAGGTGGCATCTGAGAGAGGGAAGGCATCACAAAGGAGTCCTGTTGCATTCATCCGCACCAAACCATTGGCAACCTAGAAATACACAAAATCTATCAGTGTAACATGAAAAAACACTTAAAATCACACATATGGGTAAGGTTTAGTGGTTACTGCTGCATCACATACTGCTACACACTAATGATATATATGGTGATGAGGATAATGTGCAACTGTGCAGTGTACACAGTGGTATTTCATTAACTTGAGCTTTGTTGTTCTGAAGGCCACAAAACTTACTAAATTATTCAATGAGCTGGCTGGGATTCAAACTCAGCCCACATGCACACGTTGCATTTGAGCCAAAGAAAGGATCCCCACACTGTCCACGGCAATGAAGGCTTATATAGCCACGCTGCATACTCTTTTCTTTCCCTGGTGATTAATTTGGTGAGCTCTGAACACACACACACATGGTATGGCATCACTGGAGGCCAGCACTGGGGATGCAGGGTGACGGAACCGGTAGCCCATCCCAGAGATGAACAACAGCAAGGATGCTGCCATCTCAGACCAGAAATCCTTCCCAACTGAACCACACTGCCAGCTATGTCACACATCACATCCCACACTGCTGCCAACCAGTATAAAGGCCATATAAAACGTACTAAATCAATCCCCGTACTAGTCAGGATGTGACCTCGGGCCCATGCGCACATCAACCACACACAATTACATTTGGGTCAAAGAAAGGATACCCCACACTCCCTGTGGCAATGTCAGCTTATATAAACCCTATTACACAGACTCTTCACAACAGATAAAGGAGAGAGAGAGAGAGAGAGAGAGAGAGAGAGAGAGGGCAATCATATGATAGCCGTACAGGAGCCAGAATCACCTGTGTGATTTGTGTAAACAGTCTCAGCAAGTGATAAGAGGGTAAATTTCTTGCTCATTTCCTCTCTTATTGAATTTTCTCTTTGAATCCCTCTAAGTCATAACACACCACAGTTTTGCACCATCATTATTGTCAGGAACCAGCTCATGTGCACGATGCAAATTTGTTTTTCCCTTTATCAAAAAATGTGCGATAATGGTATACTGATCCCACTACACATATACCATTTACTAAATAAATATTCTTAAGTACTGTACTATAGGTAGATACTTTATTAACAGTTCATACATTATTTCATCATACAGGTTTGTTATCACCTAGTGACAGATTTGACTAGCGTCAGCGTTAAAGCTTAGCCAGCTCCCACACTAGGATCATGAGGGCAGACTCTTTCAGACTACCGCTGGGACAGGTTCTCTTTATGCAGTTCTGGCCAAGTCCTGTATTTCTCAAGCTGTGTTTAATTCGTTTCGTTTTTGTTTTTAAAGGCTCCAACATGCTTGCATGCGTCGGCCTTGGTCACCTAATGGTGGCTCTCCATGCTGCGCAATCCATTGCACCCTCCCTGTTCAGTCCCTTAACCCTGAGGTCACACTTAATGACCTCATCCCATGTCTTTCTTGGTCTACCCCTCATAACCCCACACCCAATATCAACACTTCTCACCTTCCTCACCCAATTATCATCCCCCATCCTCTCCACATGTCCAAACCATCACACTTAATGACCTCGTCCCATGTCTTTCTCGGTCTACTCCTCATAACCCCACACCCAATATTAACACTTCTCACCTTCCTCACCGAATTATCATCCTCCATCCTCTCCACATGTCCAAACCATCTCAATCTACCTCTCCTCATCACAACACCATTACACTCCAGTCCCATCCTACCTCTCAACTCTTCCATTGTAAACCCAGCCCCCTCAGACCTTGCAAGCAGGGACACACTACACATCCACCTAATCATTGTCATTTCTGTACGTCTCAGCCGGCGAATATCCTCCTCCTTTACTGCCCAGGTCTCACTACCATACAGCATTACACTCCTAATACATGCCACATACAAAGACTCCTTAGCATATGGGGAGTGTCCTCTCAATGTTAGGAGAGGCAACAGCTCCCTGAACTTCTTCTAACCACTTCTTACCCCAGCCACAGAGCTAGCTCCAGCCCCACCTCCAGCACACAACATGTCTCCCAAATAACAAAACTCTTCCACACACTCAAGAGATTCACCAACAAGTTCAATCCTTTCACACCTTACAATCTCCACCTGCTCTCCCTGACACGCCGTACAAATAAAATCAGCATTATCTCGCAGTCTACTTCTGATACCACTACATCTCTTGTGCACCCATTTATCACAAACACAGCACATGATGGAATTACTTCCCACGCCCTTGTGGCAAACTGCACATGGCCACTCTCCCTTGTCTTTGACAGTACCGCCACCAACCTTAGATATCATCACTTTTGTTTTATCTGCATTTAGCCTTAAGCCCTTGTGCCCCATACCATCTCTCCACTTCCTAAACCTTTCCTCTGCCTCCCTTTCATTCTCTGCAATCAACACCAAATCATCAGCATACAACATCTCCCACGTGAGTCTGTTTCTAAAGTCACATGAGAGGGCTTCAAGTACCATGAACATGGAACTCAAAACTGACCCCTGATGCACACCAACATTCACGGAAAACTCATCACTCAAATCTCCATTCACTCTCACCTGGGTGCGAGCACCCACATACATAGCCATAACCACCCTAACTAGCCACTTCAAGCCAAGCTTTCTCATTGCCCACTTCACCACCTCTCTAGGGACTCAGTCAAAGGCCTTTTCCAAATCAACAAAAACAAAATACAGATACCTTCTTCTACCAATATATTTTTCCTGAAGCTGTCGAACAATGAATATGGCATCAGTGGTCCCCCTACCTGGCATAAACCCAAACTGCATCTCATCAATATTCACTCTTTCTCTAATTATACCTTCTAAAACTCTCTCCATTACCTTCATTATCTGATCTAAAAGCTTTATACCTCTATAATTTCCTCTTTCTAGGGCATCACCCTTCCCTTTGTACACAATGACAATTACATACTCCAGCCAATCATCTGGGACCACACACTCATAAATAATCATATTTATCTGGTCAGTGACTAACCTCACCTCTATATCTCCTGAGGCCTTCAACATTTTGGCAGTCAACCCAGACACACCTGATGCCTTCCCCACCTTCCTCCTGCCTGTTGCCTCACTCACAGTAGCAGCATCAATCGAAGGCCAAGGGCCAAACACTGGATCTGCTGGCTGCAAACATTCCCTGTCCCAGTCAAACTCCTCACTGAGTAACAAGCTATAATGCTCTCTCCATGCATCTTTAATATCCTCACTGTTCACCATTACCCTTCCTTCATTATTCTTCACACACTGCTCACCTATAATTTCCCGATTATCCCTCTTCATCTGATTTGCCACCTTAAATATCATATTTTTCCCTTCCCCATGATTTAGGTTGTCAAGTAAAAGTCTCTGTGACTAAGACTTTGCCCTGTATACCTCTCTTCTAGCCCTACGCTTCGCAGCCAAGTATTCCTCCTTGCTACCACCCTTCTTCCATTCTCCTTAACTGCAGCTTCTACACCCTCATCCCACCACCAAGTTACTTTATGTCTTGGTGGGCCTCTTGTCCAACTGCATGTTACATTAGTAACTCTCAAGAGATTGTTCTTGAGGGCTCTGTACTGTTCATTAACGCCTCTGTCTACAGCTCCCTGTTCAGCCACCACTCTCCTCATCTCACCATAGAAGGCATCCCTTACTACTTGGTTTTTCAGCTTCCATATTTTCCTCCTAGGTTCATAAGTCCTCTTTTTTTATCACTTGTTATTTATGCACCATATCACAAATGAATAGTTTGTGCTGCTGCACACACTCCTCACTTCCCATAACTTTAACATCCCTCACTAACCTCCTATCAGGCCTCCTAGCCAGAAAATAATCTATCTTGACTGCTATTTCCCTCAGACTCATACAAAATTAACCTACTTCCTCTGCTGTTTCCTTAACTCTATCAAAAAGCATCCTACCATATACTTTTCCTATTACACTAAGAAGACAAATGCCCCTATAATTACCACACATTTCTTTTTCCCTTTTTCCTTTGTACAGGGGAATATTACACCTGATTTCCAATCCTCCAGGTCTCTAACTTCCTCCCAGACCAATCTGCATATCTTCCATATCCATTCTACTAATATCTCTCCCCCATCCTTCAGCATTTCACATGCTCCATCAATTCCTAGGGCTACTCCCATTTTGATTTTTCTTCACTGCTTCCACCCTACCAATCTCTTCCTCCTTTCTCACCGCCCACCTTCTCCCTGCCATTCCCCAGCCACTTATATTCACATTACTTTCATTCTCTATTTTTCACACTTCCTTAAAGTGTTCTCTCCATCTGCACACTTTTTCTCCCTTCTCCACTATATACATACCATTTTTATCTTTCACTCCCTGACTAACTTCTTTATCACCCTCTCTCTCTTTACCTCTTTCCAGAACATTTTCTTACATTTCCTCCATTTTTCACTCAAATTCTTTCCAAATTCCTCATCCACTCTCTTCTTTCTCTCTTACTAATCTTTTCACCTCTCTACACATAAATGTGTGTATATTTCATTTGTTCCCCAATACATTTTTTTGAAAATAAAATGTTATTCACCTGAGATGTAACTACAGTCTGTTTTCATCTAACTGTTAATTGCTTCTGCACCCCTACCATGTCAGAGAAATTTCATGTTACAGGGACTCTTGAAACTCCCTATTTCCTTCCGCACTCCTGCCCAAAGTCCACTTTTCCCCCCCTTGTGGTACAAAAATTTTTTTATACCCCCCAATTTTAACCTCCTGGAAAGCATTAATATGGTTTTAAAAAATTACAAAAAAAATATTATTACAGTTAAAGGCCACATTTTATTTACCTCATGGGAAGACAAGACAAGATACACTACGTCAGAGGGAGCAGGCAGAATGGGGAGGCTGGCAAGGGCAGGAAGTGTCCTGACTGGCTGGGTAGTTCAAAAACGAGAATGCTGAAGCGTGACTGGCTGGGAGGTAGATGATGTCCACTGGCAAGGCAACACTCCAATGATTCATCTCATCACCACCCGCCCGGTTAAAAAAAAAAAACGCTTTAGCTTCATCAATGGCCGTGTTAGAAGTGATATTGCTTCCAGAAAATTGTACCATGTTAGATCATTCTGCGTCAGGGAAAATCGTGTTAGATGAGGATAGACTGCAGTACTAAAATTATTTACCTTAGGAATGTAGGTCTACATGAAAACAGCTCGAACCCCAGTGTCACTGTTGTTTTTATTCACCCTCTGTACTTTTCACATCCACGTGCCACTGATGAACTATTTTTGAGCTTGAAAATTAGCTCTAACTTCTGAGTTACACTGTGGTTCACCCTTTATCGTTTTTCAGGGATGGAGACAAGGTAACAAGATGACTGTCGCATTGGTACTGTTGAGCTAAACAAAGCGATAAGAGGCATGCTAATAGCCACATAGTGGATGCTCTGTGACGCGGCGTACTCTGTTGCCATATTGTCTGTTGGTCCATTGGGTAATGGACTTACAATGTCCGTTAAATCCGAAGTCCGTTGTTTCAGGGTCTGCATAATCGAGGGTCAACTGTAGATGTAAAGATACAGATACATTTAATAAAATATTCTTAGTGCCTGTAGCTCTTTCTGTGGATAATACAGTAAAACCACGATATAACAGACTTCAGTAGACCGGAATTTGCTTTTATCGGAATCAAGGAGCTACTGAACTAAATTCTTATACAGTAGTCTCTCATTTATATGGACATGCAGCATCTGGACACTGGACCTTAGCTCTACTAAACCATTATCCAAATTTACTTGCTATTATCTAGATGTAAAAGTCCCCAAGAACTTCAGCCAGATAGCTGACATGTTCAAACATTTGTTATCGTGGCCACTAGGCTTGAGCCATGAGCAGGCAGTAGGCTGTGGCCCATAACCAGGGTTAAAATATCCAAAATATCCACCTGCCCTTGTACTGAATGGTCAAAGTTGCGTACTTGTCCTACCACTCCTATTGAACCTCTAGCACCCAAGTAATACGACTGTGACCCACAAGTGGTGTCAGAACATCCGTATACATCCCCACCCAATGTCTAAAGTCACACAGTCACCAGGCTGTCTTTCTTAGCTCCCACAGAGATTGTAACCCAGACAGCAAGCCACGAGTACATGTTCAGTGACAGCGGCTGTCTGCCTCTCTACTGAAAGTCAAAAGTCCACTGGTCACCATGAGTTGTGTTTCCACATGGTCACTTGGAGTCTAACAGACCGCAAGCCACAAGTAAATGTACAGTAAAAGCGCCCGTCCACCTCAGGACAGGAGGAGGAGAATCATGCCCACAGTCTCACTTCTCCCTCCTTTCCATCCCTTCTCTGTGCCCTTCTGCCTCCCCCCCCTCACTCCCTCAGTTCCTACCCTCCTCAGTGGTGATAAAACTGACTTGTGAATTTTTAGATTTTTTGCAAATTATTCAACTACTATTGGTCGTATCGAAATTCCACAAAATCCATGAGAAACCTCATTAAATTCTGCACCTAAACATATGCTTAACTCTTGGAAGGAGCTGGCAAATGGTGGGAAGTTATATGAAGGTAACTTTTACTCCTGAACACTTTATTCTCACTGCTTTTCTATACTTTTACTTACCAGTTTTATGAGTTTTATGTGTTTTTATTAGCTTATCTTATAGTATAAGCACCAGCAGGTATATATATACAGCAATATAACCAATTTCCGGTAGCATATTTGATCGTGGATTTTTTTCTAAGTCCCAGAAGCAATCACTCATCACAGATAACTGATTTTCAAACCGTCTTCAGGTTTTTTGTGAATTTTTGTTGTTTATGCATTGTTTTCTTGATGTTTAGTATATGGATAATCCTATGTGTGTCTTGATGTCTCAAAATAGCAGAATGACCGGGAAACAGTGATAACATTAGGAGGCGTACTGTATATACACTAGTGTATATGTAGAGGGTTTTCTGGAATGTAAGAGGTGCGAATGATGAGATGAAAGAGAGAGAGATTGTCCAGGTGCTTGAGGGTGCGAAAGTTGATGTATGTGGAGTAATTGAAACTAAATGGAGAGGTGAGAGGGTCAGAGAATGGGAGTATGGATGGGGTATATGTGGAGTAGGTGAGAATGAGAGGGCAAAAGAAGGAGTATGTATAGTTGTGAGTAAAACATGGATGAAGAGCATAAGACAGTATGGATCAGTTGGGTCAAAGATTGTGTGGGTAAGATTGAAAGATGGAATACAAATGTGGGCGATTGTGTGTGTGTATGCGCCAATGCAGGATCGTGCAAGCAGAGTGAGAGAAGAGTTCTGGACAAATGTGGAAGTGTGCATGGAAAAGTTTGGAAGGAATCAGAGAGTGTTTTTGATTGGTGACATGAATGGTAAAGTAGGGAATGTGAAAGTGGATGGAATACTTGGTGAGTGGGGTGTGCCTGCTGAGATAGATGAGAATGGCAGTGCATTAGTGCACATTTGTGCTGGGAGGGGGTTGGTGATAGCCAATACCCTCTTCAGGCATAAAATGATCCACAGGTATACATGGCAAATGATGAGAAGGATGGGTGGTGAACTGAATGAAAGGAAGGCAAAGACTGATTGTGTGTGTGTGGATGAAAGGATGCGAAGATGTGTAATGGATGCAAGAGCTTATAGAGGTTCGGGGAGTGGATTTTCTGACCACTACTTGGTGGTGGCCAAAATCAAGATCCAAAAAAGGTGGAGAAATAGAAGAAGGGAAGGACGGAAACAAGGAGTATTTGCAAGGAGTGTGGAAAGGTTACAAGAGGATGAGAAAAAGGCAAAATATAAGAGAGAAGTGAAGGAATGATTGGGCAAATATGAATTCGAGCAGATGGGAGACGTGGAAGGTGTGTGCAGGGTATTCACAGAAGAAATATGTGCAGCATGTGATATGGCGTGTGGGATGAAGAGAAGACGGAGGGGTGTGCAAGGAACAGTTTGGTGGAATGAAGAGGTGAGACAGGCTGTGGCACAAAAGAAGAAAGCATACAATGAATGGATGAGAAATAGGGGCGTGGAAGAAGTTGAGAGACGGAAGAGAGAGTTATATGTAGAAAGAAAGAGAGAGGTGAAAAGATTAGTAAGAGAGAGTAAGGAGAGAGTGGATGAGGAATTTGGAAGGAATTTTAGTGTAAAGTGGAGGGACTGTAAGAAAATGCTCTGGAAAGAGGTGAAGAGAGTAAGACAGGGTGGAAGTGAAGTTAGCGGGGAAGTGAAAGATAAAAATGGTAGATTACTAGTGGAGAAGGGAGAAAAAGTGAGCAGATGGAGAAAAAACTTTAAGGAATTGTTGAACATAGAGGATGGAAGTGATGCGAGTATAAGTGGCTGGGGAATGGCTGGGAGAAGGAGGGAGGTGAGAAGACACGAAGAAATCAGTAGGATGGAAGTTGTGGAAGCAATGAAGAAAGTTAAACTGGGGAAAGCCCCAGGAATTGATGGAGTGTGTGGTGAAATGTTGAAGCATGGGGGAGAGACAGTAGTAGAATGGATGTGGAAGATGTGCAGATTGGCCTGGGAGGAAGGTAGAATTCTGGAGGATTGGAAGTCGGGTATAATTATTCCCCTCTACAAAGGAAAAGGGGAAAAAGAAGTGTGTGGTAATCATAGGGGCATCTGTCTTCTTAGTATAATAAGAAAAGTGTATGGTAGGATACTTATTGACAGATTTAGTGAAATAACAGAGGAATTAGTTGAAGAGGAACAGGGAGGCTTTAGGAAGGGAAAAGGTTGTGTAGATCAGATATTCAGTCTTAGATCTTTAGTTGAAAAGTTTCTAGAGAAGGGAAAGAAGTTGTATGCGGCTTTCATGGATTTGGAGAAAGCATATGACAGGGTGGATAGACAAGGATTGTGGAAAGTATTAAGAATATATGAAGCAGATGGGAAGTTGTTGAATGCTGTGAAGAATATGTATGATGGTGGTACGGCTGCAGTGTGCATGGATGGTGAACTGAGTGAATTTTTCTCTTTGAAGGTTGGGTTGAAACAGGGATGTGTCATGTCTCCATAGTTATTCAATCTGTACATGAATGGGGTAATAAAGGAGGTACAAGGTAGGGTAGTGGATATTGGAGTGGCCCGAATGAGAGAGGGTTGTGTTTGGAAACTCCCTGTACTGTTGTTTGCAGATGATACTGTGTTGTTGAGTGAAGACGAAGGGGAGCTGCAAGGCTTGGTGGATGAGTTTGGGAGAGTGTAAGAAACAGAATCTAAAGGTGAATGTAAGGAAGAGTAAAGTGATGGTCTTTGAGAAAGGTGAAGTCAGTGAATGAACAGCAAGGATGGATGGTGAGGAATTGGAAAATGTGAGTACGTTTAAGTACTTGGATAGTGTGATGAGTAAGGATGGAGGTTTGGAGGGCGAAGTCCTTGAAAGGGTACATCAGGAAAGAAAGGTTGCTGGTTCCTTGAAAGCAGTGATAAGAAACAGGGAAGTGAGCAAAGAAGTGAAAAAGTTACTACATGACAGTATTGTGATACCAACTCTAACGTATGGAAGTGAAGCTTGGACGTTGTTGGAAGGGCACAAGTCAAGAGTGAGAGCAGTGGAAATGAGTTATTTAAAAGGAGCCTGTGGAGTCACACGGAGAGACAGGCTGACAAATGAGGATATAAAGAAGCGTTGTGGTGTGGATGTGGATGTGATAGGAAGCGTTAGGAGGAATACACTGAGGTGGTTTGGCCATGTGGAGAGGATGGAGGGTGAAAGACTGATGAAGAGAGTGTATGTGAGCGAGGTGGAGGGGAGGAGAGGGAGGGGGAGGCCGAGGATGAGATGAAGGGATGGGGTGGAGAGGTATATGAGAGAGGGGGGTGTGAGTTGGGAGCAGGGCAGTGAAATGGTGGGGGACAGGGTGGCATGGAGGCGATTTGTTTGTGGCCACCCCAAACAGGATTGAGGTGTCTGGCAATAGACAGACAGACAGATTTTTTTCCCATGGTTTTCTTGGTGTTTAGCATTACTCTGGATATTCTTATATGTGTTTTGATGTCTAAAGACGGCAGACTGACCTGAAAACAGTGCCAAACTTAGGGGGATACTGTACATACACTTGTGTATAGGTAGGGTGTTTGGGGGGTTTATTTATTTATTATTTTTTTATTTATTTATTTTTTTTCATGGTTTTATTGGTGGTTAGCATTACAGTGGGCTCACACAGTATGCGTGATCACAGTTCGCGAATGGCATAGTACATGACTGACCAAAAAGCATAACCATAAATCTCTGAATGCATGAGTGTAGCCCACAATAAGGAAGGCAGTGGCAAGGAGTGGCCCAAAACCACTATTTTCCCAGACTACGCGACCTCCCCCCCCAAAGCGCACCCATCTTAAGGCGCTCGTGGGGAAGGTGGTCAAGAGGAGTCTTCATTAAGATCTCATCAATAACAACTTCGACAATAACGTTTTCAGCAATAACCATAAGTTAGAATACATACCCAGTTTCTATAACAATGTTTGGATGGATTCCCTTGAATAACGGTTATTTCACGAATGCCAAGTTGTTATACTGCAAATATGTCAACAACAAGATGAGGAATGAAACAACAAACAAGAAGAGATGAAGGAAATTGCCAAATATGTGATCAGTAGTGAGGAGGAGAATCCTCCCCTTACTACCTCCCGACTCGCCCACCACCAACCCCTCCACCCCCAATGCCCCACTTTACTCACTAGGTGCCTCCCTCTCCACCTCCACAGCCCCACCTAACTCACCTGCTCCACCTGGCAAACCTGCAAGCCCCCTACCATAATGACTGTTCCTGCATTTCTTCATCAAAGCCTGGAATAATACAACAATGGCAACTGTTAAACAAGTGTGGTGCGGCCAATGCAGCAGGGCTAAGTGTGTTGCCGTGCCTCAGAACCTCTGCTATTTAACACCTACATGCCAGCTGCCGTGTAAAGCCGTCACGATTCAGGGCGAGGAGCGCCACTGGTTGACGGGATTGCCTGCAAGCATCTTCCCGCAACCTTTGAACTCGTGACCATTTTCTATGACACCCATAAGGTAGGTAGGCCCCCCAGGTACCCCACCGATGCATGGCTCAGTCTGTACATGGCACTGGTAGAGTGAGGAGCCATGTCTTCATCATCATTGTCATCTGATTCCGTCCCACCACGCGCAGGGCCAACTGCATCATCGACCCCTGCAAAACTTCTGCCCTTAGCGCTGGGGAAAGGGCTCAGTGACATGGCCATCAGTCGTGCCTTGGACGACACCATGTCCTCACGGACACTTAGTGAGAGTACTTCTTCAGAAGAGAAGAAGTCACCATGTGGAGAGTGAACTCTCTCACCCTCTGACCCCTTCCCGCTCTAGGACGTCTGAAAAGGCTCTCAAACTCCTGCAGGAGGAGGGCAGGGCCTTGGACAGTAATGGGTTCACTGAGGAAGGGGACGTAGATGACCCAGCAAACCAGGCCAGTGAACGTGGAGTTGCCGTTCATCTGCAAAATAAACGCCAACAAGCCGTCTCACCGCCTGATCGCTGTCGTCTTGCCCTCGAATGTCCACCTTCACCTCAGCCAAGTACTTCAAGGGTGGAATTGCCACAACCAGGCCCTTCAGGAGTGGAATTATCCACACAGGCCCCATGTTGTGTTACTCAGCAGGAAGCGTCACCCCAGGGACAGCCCAGGTAATGTGAGTCATCGCCCCCTTACTCCCCCACCTCTCCCTCTCCCCCCTCATCCCCTGCCTATGGGCATGCACATGGGTGTGCACGCACGCAGAAAAAACATGTCTGGGAGGAAGGAGCAGAATTTGAACACTCTGTGCCAGTGTTTGATGAGGAAGGAGCAGCTGTTCAGGAAGATGAGTTTCCCCCCAGGCCCTAGACTATTAGCAATATCTTCAGGGCAATATAAATGACTGCAATTATGCAATACCTGGCTGATGACATTAATTTCCACCAGGCCATGTGTGTGTGGTGGCTGAACGTGGCTGCCAGTGAAAGCACACACCCGAGAGACTGGCAACCTCCACCTCACCTACATACACCCTCTTAGTCAGTCTTTCATCCTCCATTCTCTTCACAAGCCCAAACCACCTCAGTGTATTTCTCCTAAACTTCTTAACCACATCCACATCTACCCCACAGAGTTCCATCACTTCTTCATTTGTCACCCTGTCCCTCCATGTCACTCCACATGCTCCTCTCAAGTAACTCATTTCCACTGCTCTCACTCTTGACTTGTTCCCCTCTAGCAAGGTCCATGCCTCGCTTCCATACGTCAGGGTGGGATCACAATAGTATCATGCAATGACTTCTTAACTTCCATACTCACCTCCCTATTTCTCATCACTGCTTTCAGTGAAACAACAACCTTCCTTCCCTGATGTACCCTTTCACACATTTCATCCTCAAAAGTTCCATCCTTACTCATCACACTACCCATGTACTTGAATGTACTCACATTCTCCATATCCTCACCATCCAACCTCAATGTGCATTCTGTGACTTCATTCCTCTCAAACACCATAACCTTACTCTTGTTTACATTAACTTTCAGATTCCTCTTCTTACACACTGTCCCAAATTCATTCAACAAACCTTGCAACTCCCAGTCATCTTCACTCAACAATACTGTATCATCAGCAAACAGCAACACCGGAATCTTCCACATCTCACCCTCATTCATTAGAGCCATCCCCACATCCACTGCCCTACCTTGCACCTCCTTTACAACTCCATCCATGTATATATTAAACAGCCATGGAGACAACACACATCCCTGTTTCAGTCCCACATTTAGCTCAAAGAACTCACTCAGCTCACCATCCACTCGCACCGTAGCCCTAGCTCCTTCGTACATACCCTTCACAGCACTCAACAATTTCCCCTCCACTCCATATATTCTTAATACCTTCCACATACCTTGCCTATCTACTCTGTCAGAAGTTTTCTCCAAGTCCGTGAAGGCAGCATACACTCTCTTTCCCTTCTCTAGATACTTCTCCACTAAACATCTTAGAACAAATATCTGATCTACACAGCCTTTTCCCTTCCCAAATACCCCTTGTTCTTCTCCAACTAAGTAAGGGTATTTTTTCCAAAACCTCAGAAATTCCCTGTAAGGAGGAGTAGGCGATGGCAGGAAACCCCCCTCAGATAAGGGTTAAGTCCATCAGGCCTGTTGTCTACTGTTTGTAAGGTGACTGACCATATTTTTGCTATATCTGTTGTACATGCCTTAAAAATATTCCCTTTACTATATCTCAAAGGTTAAAAAAATATCAAGGTTTGAGACAGTTCCCCCCATATATTTTTTTCCCATAAGATTATGCATTCACAGTACGCAAAATCACAGTGCACGACGTCGTGGACCGCCCATCCACTCACATACTGTGCGAGCCCACTGTACTTTGGATATTCATATGTGTGTTTTGATGTCTAAATATGGCAGACTGACCTGAAAACAGTGCCAAAACTGGGAGGGGTACTGTACATATAGTAGTGTATAGGCAGGGTGTTTTTTGTTTTTCTTTTTTTTTTTTTTCAATGGTTTTCTTGATGAAAATTATTTTGGATAATCCTATGTATGATCTAGGAAGAAAAATGAATGCAAACTACCCTGAAAATAGGAAGTTATTCTGGAGAGAGGTGTGGAAATATAGAAGTGAAAGAGGAAAGAAATGTGATGGTGTGAAGGATGTAGGTGGTAGATCATTAACCCATGGGGATGAAGTAAGGATCAGATGGAAAGAATATTTTGAAAGCCTGACTAATGGGAATAGATAGAGCAGAGCGGCAGTAAACATGATGGGTTTTGGGGGTGTGCAGAGAAGGAATGAAGTGCCAGGAGACGTGACACTCACACAGGTGAAGAGTGCTGTGAAGCAGCTGAAAAATGGGAAAGCAGCTGAGGTTGATGAAGTGAATGCAGAGATGCTTAAGTGTAGTGGAGAATGTGGAATGAAGTGCTTATTGGAGATGTGTAAGAAGGCATGCATGAGTGAAACTGTGCCTGTAGAGTGGAAAATGGCTGTGATTGTGCCCCTGTACAAAAATAATGGTGAACAAAGTGAGTGCAAGAATTATCATGGCATAAGTTTATTGAGTGTGGTAGGGAAGGTATATGGAAGAATTATTATAGAGAAGAAAGAGAGATATCAGAAGGCCTAGTGAGTGATGAACAGGGTGGGTTTTGGAGTGGCAAAGGATGTGTGGATCAAATATTTGCAATGAGACTGACAGCAGAGAAGGCTTGTGAAAAGGACCATAAGGTGTTTACGGCATTCATGGATCTGGAAAATGCATATAACAAAGTGGACAGAGAAGGATTGTGGAAGGTTTTGCACATGTACGGTGTAGATGGTAAGCGGCTATGTGCCGTCAAAAGTTTTTATGATGATATAGAAGCACGTGTAAAGGTAATGGGCATTTAAGTGAAAGGTTCACGATCAGTGTGGGCATGTGACAAGGTTGTAAGAAGTCCCCATGGTTGTTCAATACTTATATGGATGGGGTGATGAGAGAAGTAAAAACATGAGTAATGGAGAGGGATGGCGTTGGTAATGAATGGTGATGGATGGAATATCTCAAATTTGTTGTATGCTGATGATGCAGAGCTGCTTGCAAGTACTGGACAAGAACTTGGTAGGCTAGTGCAGAGTTTCGCTGATGTCTGTAAGCGTCGTGCCTTGAGAGTAAACGTAGAAAAGAGTAAAGTGATGGTTATTGAGAGAGAAGGTAACTCCCAGTGCGATGTTACAGTGAATGGAGGGAGAGACTGGAATTGGTGAGAGTTCAAATACCTGGATACAGTGATAGAAAAGAGAGGAAAATGTGCAAAAGAAGTGGAAAGAAGAGAGACACAAGGAAGAAAAGTACCTGGTGCAATGAAGAAACAGAAGCTTGAGTGTTGCAGCTGCATGAGGCTTACATGAAGGAGTTTAGTGCCAACTTTAACATATGGACGTGAGACTATGGTGTGGAACGAAAATAAAAAATCAAGAGTAAGAGCAGTGGAGATGGGACTGCTGAAAAACGTATGTAGAGTACGGAGGGTGGATAGGATACGAAATAAGGTAATTTGCGAATGATGTGGAGTGAGGAAGTCGGTGGACACCAGAATCAAAGAAAGGGTACTGAGATGGTATGCTCATGTGGAGAGAATGGACAACAACAGAGTGGTGAAAAAGGTATATGTAAGCAAATTTGAAGGAGGGAGAAGGCAAGGTAGGCCAGGGAGGTGGAGAGATATGATGGAGAAATGTGTGAGGAAGAGAGGTTTGGAAGTCAGTGAGGCTAGGGAACTGACAAGAGATCGAGCTGGCTGGATGAATGTTGTGAGGAGAAGTACACGATCAGGGATTTGGCACCCCTTTTTAAAGTGGCAGCGACCAGACTGACTCAATCGGATACGTTTATGTGACACAACAGAACGTGGTGAATGTTTTTGGTGTATCCGATAGAGCCAGGATTCCAGGGGCTTGAATGATGAGTGAATGGAAGTGTGGCCCATTGGATTGGGCAAATTTAGGCTGTCTGGACATTGCTAATCCTTACCCTGCCCTAGGGTGGGAGAGGAGGTCCAAATGATGATGATGATGATGTTTTGATGCCAAAGTATGGCAGAATGACCGGAAAACACAGCCAAAATATGGAGGGGTACTGTACATACAGTAGTGTATAGGTAAGGTGTTTTTGGTTTTCAGTGGTTTTCCTGCATGGTTATCGTGTTTATTTATTTATTTTTTTTTATTTTTTTTTTTTAAATGCAAGGAAGAAGGAACCAAAGGCCAGAAGCCCACAAATCATTCCTTCCAAGAAAAAATAAAACAAAAACAATACAATGCAGAGCCAAATTCAAGATCTGTTCATTTTGAGATGCCTGGACACCCTACATCTGAAAGACTGGAGATCATAGGAAGTAGGAAATACAGACAAAGGGAGACAGTTTCAGAGCTGACCTGTTGCATAAATGAAGGACTGGGAGTAATGGTTAACTCTTGCATTAGAGAGCTGGACAAAAAAGGGACGAGAGTTTGTTGCTAGACGCGTGCTATGCACCCATTGTAGAGGTGGAGGGACGCAAGCAGACAGTTTAGAGGAGCAATGACCACTTAAGTAGTGACAGAAAAGAGATAAAGATGCAACAGTGTGGCGAAGAGACAGAGGTTGGAGGGAGCCAGTAAGAGAAGAAGAGTTAACCCCCACACGCCGGGGGTTTTCTGATGTTGCACGCTCCTCCCTATGGGGGATACCCATGATGGAAAAAAATACCCTTACTTTAAACCCTAATATCGGCCAAACTATAACAGCCAGAGAAAAAATTAAAGATACATAAGAATCATCAACTCTTCCTCTTTCACATGAAAGTATCCCCACGTCTCTAGGTGGTCCCGTCGATGAGTAAGGATAAGTTAAAGTTCAAAGGGTAGTGGGAAGATGCATGCGGCTATACACGTCAACTGGCATTGCTCCGTGCCCAAAATTGACTGCTATACACGTCAGCCGGCGGTTAGGGGTTAATGAGATGAACAGCCTTTGACTCCACCCTACTGATATTCCTGTGTGTGTTTTGATGTCTAAATATGCCTGAATGACCAGAAAACAGTCAAATTAAGCACAGGTACTGTACAAATAGGGGTATAGGTTGGAGGTTGGGTATAGGTAGGGTCTGGGTATGGTAGGGGAATACTGTATTTGCCAGTGTATAAGACTGTTTAAGACTACTCCCAATATTTCCACATAAAATGTGGGTTTAGAGGTATACTCTGTGCATAAGATGAGCCCCAGCTCTTTAGACACTGGGAGTGTGCTGCCCCAGTAACCTCAGTCCTTTACCACTCTTTCCACTGACCAGTGAAGTGATACTATTAACACGTTGCTAAGCAGCACAGCCTTTGGTTCACTGAGCTCTATAATATGGAGTGGTTATTTCATGGCTAACACAGTGTAACTGATGTAACCGCTGCCAAGGTGGCGCTGGTGTAGCGGCAGCCATGTTACACCTCGCCTGATGCCTACGGTTTTTGAAGAGAGGTGTTCGTTGGGTTTTTGAAAGCAGCCGATGATTCCGTAATATATAGTGCCATGGTCAGCTGTGCAGCTTCTGGATGCAAAAATGGATACAGGAATTCATCAGAGAGAGATGGCATTACATTTCACAAGTAAGAAATATATCTTTTTGCTAATTTTATAAGATTATTGCTCCCTGGGGTGGGGCGGGAAGAATCTTCTCCAGTATCCCTGCATGAATGAGGCCACTAAAATGGGCCCATTTATCTCCTGTCTTTCTCTCCATGTCCTCTTCTCTCCTGTTCATACTCTCTTGTAGATATTTCCATGTTTCTTCCAGCCTTCATCAATCTGGACATTCGGTTTCATGACATGGATAGTGCCATAACGGGTAAGTTCTGCACTGCAGCGACCAATGGTGTTGTTTTATACTCATTGGCTAAATGTACCCAATATAATTCGTTGAACTAGGCAGAAAAAAAAAATCATAATCCATATATGTTTTTGTATTATAAGCAAAAAGTGTCTCTTTATTAATAATCACTGCTCAGTGGAAATAAGGTATTTGAATTTGAATTTGACTGTCAGTGATTCAATATGGCCGCCAAAATCACACGCCTGAGGCAGAGATAGCCACTCCATATTATAGAGCTCAGTACTTTGGTTAGGTTTTACTTTAAACCAGCTTCTTCTATGAGTTTTACAGGGTATCTAAGCTGCATGTGCCACCTCCGATATCAAATGGGTTATAATTTAATATTCGAGTATAAATTCATACTGTATTAAAAACTTATAATCATGTTACTGTGGATTTTATAAAATAAGTTAAGGGAAAGTTATATTTTATTAGAGTCATCACATTAACTGTCAGTGATTACAAACCTTCAAAATCAGTATCATCCACATCTGACATCATCAGTTCATAAACTTCATCCTGCATTAAAGTTTGCAGTTCTTTGTCGTAAAGATCAAACTCTGAATTCAAAGGTGAAACTTCGACATTGACTTGCTCTTCCTCATCCGCCCACAAAATGTCATCTTCTATACCATTAACTGAACTGGATATTTCACTTTTCTTGAAAGAAGCTGATAGTTGTTTCCACAGAAATATCATTCCATGCCTTGATAAAAAAAATCACAGCTCATCCAGACCTGAAGCATGCATATTCCAACCACTTGTATATGACTTTTCACCACTGGTCATTCACTTGTTCCAATGCTCATGGATGCAGTCTCTGAATGTTTATTCAGACAGACATCAAGTAGTTGTAGGACTGAAGTTAATCCACTGGGAATAACGTCACTGTTGTTTATCACTGTTGGTAATGGGCCCTGCTTCAGATCTGGCAACCCTGCACTTGGTTGTAATTTGTAAACAACCCAATTGAATCCAGCCGGTTGCTACCAAGACACACGATGATTTTCATGGCGCAGGCTCAACAAGTTACTCATCTTTCTTGTCTTCATGGCCATATCGACGGAGACATTTTTTTTTTATAAAAGTTTGCCTTCATTTAGAAAACAAGTTGTTTGATGATGATGATGATAGTAATTTCAAAAGTTTTTGACTGTATATGTACTATACTCAGGGAAACAAGGGTCAAGGTGAGTGAGTAGTGATGTTCCCTATCATGCATATGGATCCCATAACCACAGGATGTAGAGGTTAGGATTATATACCCGGTGTTTAGGACTACTCCCAATTTTGGGCAATTTTTTATGAGGTTCAAAGTCGCCCTATACACCGGCAAATACGGTACTGTTCATTATCCAGATATTGCCACTACCCAGACATGTCTTTGGCTCTATTATGTCCGGATAAATGAGGGATTACTGTCTACTGGAAAAAGTCCATTAAAGGCAGAAGCAGTCCGGACTGCCAGACCACTTCAGCTATGTTCACCACAAGAGTAAATAAAAGACATACCTATCAGTGTACTGTGGAGTATAACTATATATATATTATACTATTTAATTATTGTAGTGAATGTATAATACACTACAGAACTGCAATGATAGTGAAAACAGATTAAAAACCGTTGATGCAATTCAGACTAATGTCTATCAGAAGAAGTCTAGGTTAGCCAGGGGAAGTATGGATGTCATTTTTATTGGAATTTCACTTTTTTTGGAATGGTTTGAGCCCCAATTAGCCCATTACAGTGAGGTTTTACCATAATAAAATGTTTCCATAAGCAGAGCTGGGCACCTCTGCAATCACTTCCATAATCCACAATTTCCACAATAGCGGACTGCATGATTTCAGTTGCAGAATTGCAATTGCGGCAAACTCATCCAAAATTTGTGATATTGCATTGCAGTAGTAGTTCCGCAATTGCAATCCTGTCCGCGATACCCCACGTAGCGGTCAGTAAAGGTTAGTACATGCTACAGCATGACTCATATCACGCTTGAACAGGATCCCCGGCCAGCAACAGAGGAAGGTGAGGTGTTGCTGCGTCAGTTGGCGGTAGGGATGCGCGATATTAGGAGAAATGATGTGATGTGATATGATACGATATACTATTAGCCAGCACGGCAGTAAATTTTGTGGCACTCATAGCTAACCATGCACAGTTGTTCCACAATTTGACAGATGATGATCTTAAGGGATAATGTAATAGTGATCACTGAAAATACTTTTTTTATGGTATTACTGAGTTATTATCTGCAAAAATAAGCAAATTTCTATGAATTATCTACTTAATTTCTATGGACTGCATTCTGCTGCTGGTCAGATTGATTTTCCCAAGAGGCACAAAGGCTATTTCTTTTCCTTGTAATATTATTTTTATAATAAAGGATATGATTATATTATTATTATTATTATATTTTTATAATTATATAATATATAATTATTATTATATGATTATATTATTATTATCATTATAATTTTATAATTATATATTATATAATTATTATTATCATTACAATTTTATAATTAAATATATTATATAATTATTATTACTATTATTATATTAGTATTGTGAGATTTTCATGAACTTCCGAGTCAGTAAGAACTCTAAGAAGTGGTCCGAGCAAAGTTATGAACAAAGTCACTAGTGAGTAATGAGGGCCACTGTGGGAAATTAATAGCATAAATAGATAATAAATACAATGATTCACTACAATCAATCTACCCTCAATTCACTACAATCAATCTACCCTGTTTGTGCACTTTGTACTGAAAACTGTGAAACTGGATTGAGGTTGCGGTATTGAGGCAGCCGAACTGCACAATCCAAGTTTATTGTGGAACTGCAGTGCAGTACCAGAAGGTAAGGGTCAGAAGTTGTGGAACTGCAATTGTGGAGGTGAATTTTAGATTGTGGTGCCCAGCTCTCTTCATAAGCATGCCTACAGACAGTGCCTGGGTGATAACATTAAGCTGCCTTCCAATTTGTGTTTTGTTACTTACACAGCTAGTCACCTGCTCTTGGTTCTACTTATATTCATCTATGCATCTCCCTCTCACTTTCCATAAATAACAAAACGTTCTTCGTGCCTGCAGTTCCTTCTGTGGAAAATAATAAAATGTTTACGTAAACACACATGTAGACGCACAGCACCAGGCTAATGGTGCCATACTATCTCCTTAGTGTTCTGTAACTTACACAACTATAACAAAACTTTCTAGTGCATGTAGCTCCTTCTGTGCAGAATAATAAAATGTTTCAGTGGTCGGTGGGGGTGCTCACCATCCACTCGTTCAATGTGGTGCTGTTCTCAGCTGTCTGCCCTTTCCTCTCTTCCTTTCTTTCCCTCCTATTCTGTCTTTGTTTCCTTCAATCTTTCCTTCTCCTGCCTAGGGGTAACTTTACACTCCATGTTCTGTCTTACTTGCCTTCATTCTTTCCTCTTCCTTCTGCCTACGGTTGAATCTACACTAACCCCTCCCGTCCAGATGGCATGTATACATGATGACCTGGGGACATCCGGGTGGCATGTATACATTTTTTTATTTATTTATTTTTTTTTTTTTTTATTTTTTTTTTTTTAATGTGTCCGACTCTGGGCATATGCTTCACAGCCTGCTACCTAGGCCCAGTAGTCCTCCTACATACCATACACCTTTACATGTCACCACTTCGGCGCTAACACTCGCAGTCCATATTGAATACATGCTAGGGCTGTCTCATACAGGGCTGGTGTATTGGTACAGTCATTACTAGTTTTACGATGGGGTTACGTCAGGTCATATCTCATCATATACTGATTTTATCGTAAAACGGTACATTGAAACCCATTATAAAAGGGGGATTACGTCAACTCAACTTCCCAAAGTCACCTAACAAAGACTGAACCATAAATGACAACCCACCTTCATTCCTTCCTGTGTTGGTCCAAGTCATCCCCCTCCGAGGCTGGGGGACAGCTTGTGCTTACAGGCACTACTGGTCAGATTCTGAGTCAGATAGGAACAGGTTATGGGGAGGGGAATCTGGCCCATACCTGCACCAACCATAGCACTGGGGCCTACACTGGCATTGACCTTACCACTGGGCACACAAATCCACAGAAGTAATGCCTTAATTCAAAAGAACTTTTTTCACGCAATTTCAGTTATCCACAAATTTTTCGTACAATAATTAAAACATAAAATTATGGTATTCAAATAAATAATTTTAATATATGAGAAATAAATAAAATATAAAAATGCCTACGTGCTGCCCGTGTGCATACATGTGTGTGTGTGTGTGTGTGTGTGTGTGTGTGTGTGTGTGTGTGGGAGGTCGGTCTACCACGCACCACACAGTCAGTTTGAATCCAACAGTCGAACTGCACGTGACCCGCGAATTGTTATTTGTGGCTTATTTTTCTGCCTTCCAGTGACTGCTTGCCTTGTTTGACAACATGGGGCCTAAGCGTAGTGCTAGTGATCCATGTGGTAACACACCAAAACAGACTTGTAAAGTGATGTTGCTGACAGAGAAAGTTAAAGTGTTGGACAAACTTAGTGAAGGAATGTTGGCAACAATTCGCCATCAGGATGATTCCCCGTCATTTATTTATATACCAGTTTATTTAGTAAGTACAGTACACCAGTCTTGTACTTATATGAGTTATAAAATCCCCCTGAAAATTAGTTATTAAAGTATTAATTAATCAATAATAAGTATATTTATAGAATGACAGGGAATAGTCCAGGGTGCGAATTGTCCTGACGAGGACTCGTCCATGTTTTGATGGTGAATTGTCTCGGAACCGTATGTTTGGGGTGAATGAGTCAACTGTTCGTACAATCAAGAAGGCAGAACGTAGCATACGGGAGGCAGTGAGGGCTAATGCACCGGACAGTGCTAAAGTGTCTCCACCTACGCCTGTTAATTGTCTCGGAACCGTATGTTTGGGGTGAAAGAGTCAACTGTTCATAAAATAAAGAAGGCAGAATGTAGTATACGGGAGGCAGTGAGGGCTAGTGCACAAGACTGCAAAAGTGTCTCCACCTACGCCTATACCTGGCGCTTTCTGATGGCAAAATCATTATAGCAGGAATTTATTGTAAATTGAATTTTGGGGTGGAACGTGTCTATTATCGTTGTAGTGAATTATCGTAAAACGAGTAATGACTGTATTAGCGGGGGTATTTTTACGACATGTCAGTGGGTCTTCTGCTAGATCAGTAAAGTCTGATTTTAATGAAATTCAAATCCTTAAACTGTTCCCTGCCCCAGCTGGGATTTGAACCTGGGTCCGGTAGGACTGCAGACCACCTCTCTACCAATTGAGCCACCGCCTCCCACACACACACATGATCTAGTGTTTTGTAGTATTACTGTTATTGAATTATTATTATGATTATTGCATCATATTATAATAGTATATTATACCATAATTTTACATTATAGGTTTAGCTGAGAAATTATGGTTCAAATAATGGTGATTTTTAAGAGAAACACCTGTTGGTGGTTTGGGTGGTGAAAACAACCCCTGGACGTGACGGGCTAAGTGACAAGCCAAGTGATTTTCTGTACACCAGGAAACCATTTACTACACTGGGTGGTAACCACATAACCAAATTATGGCACCTGGTAGTTTAGCGGGTAATTAAGGCACTCCAATCGGATTGAGCCTGTGCAGGTTTATATCCAAGGGATGATTGGGATTTATTGCTCACTTCATGCCACTCAGAGATGAGTGAGGCTGGTCACTCTCACCTTGAATGTCAGGACCAACTTGCCTAGCCCCAGGCTCCCACACTCCTCATGGGGCACCACAGGATTGGATGATGATGATAATGATTTACATGAACATGCATGCAGATGGTGCCCGGCAGATGCCACTAGGCTATCTCTTTTGTGATATGTAACTTATGTAGCCAGTCACCTGCTTTCGGTTCTACTCATATCCATCTACCTTGGCAACAGTGCTGTGAGCCACCTCATGCATTGCTGGCTGTTCAGAAGAGCTGCATGATGAGCACTAATTATCAACCCTAGTTAGGCATAACTGGGGGGGGAAAAAAAAAAATGAACTCAGAGGTGTTCAATAAATCTGAAATCAGATGCATCAGGGCTTGATAAAGCGATGGTTTACTGTGCATACAAATTCAATATATGAAACATTCATCAATCAAGTGTATAGCAACCTTTTATACAGATACTTAAGACAAACTACCAAACTATACCCACAGTAGTAACAAAAATAAACATCATGGTAATTTTCATCCACGGTATACCATATACACATGAATACAGTGGCCAAATCGGTAAGGAGGTGACCTGCAGTCCTAATGAACCCAGGATAAAATCCCTGCTGAAGCAGGAAACAATTTAAGGATCTAATTTTCATTTAAACAGAGTTTACTGATGTACCAGAAGTCCTGCCAACATGTCATATAAATAACCCGCCAAACACCAATACACCAGTCCTGTTTGAGATAGTCTAACACGTATTCAATATAGATGGTGGGTGTTAGTGCTGAAGTGGTGACAAGTGAAGGTGTATGATATGTAGGAGGACTACTGGACCATGAGAACTGACTGTGAAAACCTATGCCCCCCACAGAAAAAAAAGACAAACACATTACATATAGCAAAAGGTGTGCATTACCGTAAAAAGGAATTAAATATAAGTTGTTAAAAACTGAAGAGCATCAATTATAATTTGAAGATTTGATTTTAATAAACATTTACTTTTAAATTTTATCAATACCAGTTTCCTTCCTCCAGCACTGGACTATAGTAAATATTACCTTGAGTGATCGCCACAGGATCGGCTGGTACAGTGTGTATATCATGGAAGAAACAGTATGATGCCTCTTTTGGCGGTGGATTTGATGGAGGAAATGATGAAGGTTCATTGACAGGCGGCCGGCTAGTGGGTCCACATGGATTCCAGCATACATCATGTCCTGAATGCAGTTTTCCTCAATATTCTGCAAGTCAAAAAACAATTCCTGTGTGTATATATTTATTTATCCATCTCTATCAATATAGCGAGATAAACAGACAAACCACACACACACACACACACACACACACTTTAAACTTGCCACATAGCTACTATTACAAACTAGAGGAGCAGACAGGTTGCACATGCCTGTCATGGAAAGGTGGCTCTACTAAGTGCAGTCAAGCTGTTTTACAAGTTTTGATGAGTGACTGTTTCTCAAGTCCAAGGAATGAGCTTTCTGCCACTGAATAAGTGATACAGTCCATCTATTTTAAATGTATGTTACAAGTAAGGAGGGCTGATGTGCAGGGCAAGAACTGCATGTAACAACAAATTAAGTCACTGGTTCCCAAATGGTGGAGCACGGGAAGATGACATAAGGCAGGATGATTCAATCAATGATTTACACATTTTTAAAATAAAATCAATATGATCCAACACAAATTATTGAAATGTGACATGATGCTGAAGAAGCAGGTGGTGCAGAAGAGGACCTTTGCATCCACAAGAAAAATATGGCAGTTATAAAACCAAGCAGTAAAGGAGGCCTTCTACAGCAAGATTAGCAGAGTGGTGGCTGAACAGGGAGTTGTAGACAGAAGTGCTAATGAGCAGTAATGAACTATCGAAAACAATCTCTTGAGATTTACTGATATTATGTGAAGATGGACAAGGGGCCCTCCAAGATATAAGGTAACACAGTGATGGGATGAGGATGGAGACGCTGCAGTTACGAAGAAAAGAAGACTTTCCAGCAGTAGACAAGAAGTGGTAACAGGGAGGAATATCTGACTGCCAGGTAGGGAGTATGCTGTAGCACCAGTCGAGCTGGGCGGTACTACCAAGGTGGAAGAAAAGCTTATGACAGGGAGAGCTGGAACTCCCATTTCATCAGCCCTCAGGACTAGCTTCTGACCACCCCCTTTTGCTGAGCTTTTTCAGCATTTCAGCAACACAGAAAGTAGGCCAGCATACTCTCCAAGACACTTCTCTATCAACACCAAACTACATGCACTTTACACACTACTCTTCCTATCCAAAATTTTACTATACCCTATTTGATTGACCTGTGCACCTGGGATGTATGGGATGAGTAGAATGTGTTTGATTCGCAAGCTGCTGATTGGCCGCCAATGATGTAAATCTACAACTCTTCCTATTTTAACACATATATTTATATTTGTAAATTGCTTGCAATATAAGCAGCCATTTAAATATGGAATAATTTTCAAAGCTAAAGAGGTAAAAATTAGATTAAAACTTTACAATTATCAAAGAATATTAAAGTTGGTTTCCTTCCATTCTCTTCTGTCTTTCTTTCCTTGTCCTTCTGCCTACGGGTGACTTTACACTCCCTCTTCTGTCTTTCTTTCCTTCATTCTTTCCACTTCCTTCAGCCTGTGGGTGACTCTACACTGAGTGACAAGTCAAATGGTTTCCTGTGCACCAGGAAACCATTTACTACGCTAGGTGGTAACCATATAATCAAATTTTAGCACCTGGTGGTTTAGTGGGTAATTATTGTGCTCCAATCGGATTGAGCCGGTGAAGGTTTATATCCAAGGGGTGGTTGGGTTGATTGCTCATGTAATGGCACTCAGGGATGAGTGAGGCTGGTCACTCTCATCTTAAATGTCGGGACCAACTGCCTAGCCCCGGGCCCCTACGCTCCTCATGGGGCAATGTAGGATTGGATGATGGATGGATGGATGGTTATAAAGTTTTATAAAACGATGGGTGATGTTTGAAGTACCCATGGCGTACACCTACAGTACGTCCGAATGTTGCACTACATCCACCCACAGTGTACAGTACACCTACGTCCACATGTTGTACTACATCCACCCATGGTGTGCACCTACGTCTGCATGTTGCACTATAACACATGCCTGCATTTACTTCAACAACATTATCAGCGGCCAATCAGCAGCCGTGAATCAAACACACCCTACTCGCCCTATAACTACACCTATGTCCACATGTTGCACTATAATACATGCCTGCATTTATTTCAATGACATCATCAGTGGCCAATCAGCAGCTGCAAATCAAACACACCCAACTCACCCCATACATCTCAGGTGCACAGGTCAATCAAACAAGGTATAAAAACAGCGTTACATCATCAAGCCTCGGAGTTGCCACGGGGGGACAGGGTATATCAAAGTCCCCACCATCTGCCCCTCTCCCAGTAATGACCAAACAAGATGCCTGGGACCAATGTCTGACTAACTTCTTCATTTCTGCAACTTTCACGGCCTTTCCTTTAACTTTCCCTCTGTCAAGCACCACCTCTCCTCCTCTAAACCTCACCTTCTCTTACTAACTGAGACTCAACTCTCTGAGATGACTGACAGCAAACCTTTCTCTGTATCCTCCTACTTTCTCTATAGGCATTCAAAGCCAAAGGTGGCTGTTGTGTACTGTATATGTACGCAAAAACATATCTTGCTCTCGTGTTCCTGAACTTGAATCTTTTGAATTCTCTACTCTCTGGCTTTGGCTTTCTTGTCAGACTAAATATATCTCTGCTGTCTACTTATCCTCTAACTCTACTAACTATGAAAAATTCTTCGACTACCTTACTTCTAAGATGGAACACATCCTATCAATTTTTCCTTTCTTTGATATTTCAATTCTAGCAGATGTCAATGCGCACCACCACCGTTGGCTCTCCCCTCCATTCACTGATCCACCTAGTAAACAAGCCTACATCTTTTCTATCTTTAATGAACTAAAGCAGCTCGTACACCAAGCTACCGGTATCCCTGACCACCTTCAAGAGAGTTCCAACATATTTCACCTCTTCCTTATGACTAATCCATCTGCTAACACTGTTAATCTATCCTCTCTGTTGGGCTCCTCCAATCATAACCTTATCACATTAAACTATTCTATTGCTCCAGCAGGGCCTGTAGATCCTCCCAAGATGCATCAGTTGTGGCACGCTGGAGCTGCAGATTGGGAGGCCCTCAGGCAGCACTTCTTTGATATTCCCTGGAATGATTATTGCTTCCATGACCAAGAGCCATCGGAGTGTGCATTGCACATTAGGGGGGTTATTCTATCGGGCATGGATGCATACATTCCTTTCTCACATCCTTTGACTAACAGGTGGGCAGGTGGGGGGGAGGGGGGAACAGTTCAATCACTATTGTTCTAATGCTGTCAACAACAATGAAAAGGTTGAAAAAAGGTACCAGAGACCAACCAACTCCTGAAAATCACCTCTTTTATGTTTCTGCCCGGAACTGTGCTAAGTCTGTTTGCCGCTCCAATAAAATTGACTTCATTCATACTAAGTACTCTGAACTCTCGAACTCAAATTCTTCCCGCTCTTTCTGGCACCTTGCCAAAACCCCTTCAAATAACTTTACCTCATCATCCGTCCCTCTTCTGCTCTACTCTGACGGTTTTGTAGATATGCCTTCTACTGACAAAGCAGAACTCTTTGCTCAGGCTTTCTCCTCCAATTCCACCTCAGATGATTCCAGTGATGTTCCTCCATCACTTACCTCTCTCTAACTTCCTCACGGCTGACAATGAAATTTCTTCAACTGATGTATACGTGCAGGAGTGGGTGAGAATGAGAGGGTAAAAGAAAGAGTGTGTATTGTTGTGGGTAAAACATGGAAAAAGAATATAAGAGAGTATGGATCAGTTGGGTCAAGAATTGTATGGGTAAGATTGAAAGTTGGAATATAAATGTGGGTGACTGTGTGCGTCTATGCGCCAACACAAGATCGTACAAGCAGTGAGAGAAGAGTTCTGGACAAATGTGGAGTGTGCATGGAAAAGTTTGGAAGGAATGAGAGAGTGTTTTTGATTGGTGATATCAATGGTAAAGTAGGGAATGTGAAGGTGGATGGAATTGTTGGTGAGTGGGGTGTGCCTGCTGAGACAGATGAGAATGGCAGTGCATTAGTGGACATTTGTGCTGGGAGGGGGTTGGTGATAGCCAATACCCTCTTCAGGCATAAAATGATCCACAGGTATACATGGAGAGTGATGAGAAGGGTGGATGGTGAACTGAATGAAAGGAAGGCAATAATTGATTATCTGTGTGTGGATGAAAGGATGCAAAGATGTGTAATGGATGCAAGAACTTATAGAGGTTGGGGGAGTGGACTTTCTGACCAATACTTGGTGGTGGCCAGAATCGAGATCCAAAAAAAGTGGAGAAATAGAAAAAGGGAATGACAGGAGGAAGGAGTAGTTGCAAGGAGAGTGGAAAGGTTACAAGAGGATGTGAAAAAGGCAGAATATAAGAGAGAAGTGGAGGAACGATTGGGTAAACATGAATTGGAGCAGATCGGGGACATGGAAGGTGTGTGCAAGATATTCACAGAAGAAATATGTGCAGCAAGTGATGAGGTGTGTGGAAGGAAGAGAAGACGGAAGGGGGTGCAAGGAACAGCATGGTGGAATGAAGAGGTGTGACAAGCTGTGGCACAAAAGAAGAAAGCATACAATGAATGGATGAGAAATAGGGGCACGGAAGAAGCTTAGAGGCAGAAGAGAGAGTTATATGTAGAAAGGATGAGATAGGTGAAAAAATTAGTAAGAAAGAGTAAGAAGAGAGTGGATGAGGAATTTGGAAGGATTTTGAGTGTAAAGTGGAGAAAAGGTTCTGGAAAGAGGTGAACGGAGTAATAAGATAGGGTGGCAGTGAAGTTAGTAGGGGAGTGAAAGATAAAAATGGTAGATTACTAGTGGAGAAGGGACAAAACGTGAGCAGATGGAGAAAACACTTTAACCCCTTAACCGCGGGGCGTCACTTTCGTGACGCTTGGGAGCAAGGGATCATACCGCGGGGCGTCGCTTTTGTGATTCTGTGTTATTTTGAATTCACCCGGGCTTCCAAGTGGGGGCTTGTATCATCTATCAGTACTGCCAATGTCCGACACTAGTCAGCACTCCTAATCTCATCTGTACTCCCATCCATTGTTGACAATTTAGCCATTTCTCCCCGTTCTTGACTCCCCTCCCTACCCCCCCTCCATTACCCTATCCTCTCGCCTGCCCGGCCATGCTACGCTAAGTAAATCTTCCCTGGAATTTTTCACTGATTTCATCCATTGAAATAAGCCCTATGTCCTATTCTTATACCAAATAATATATACAAGAAAGAAATAAGGTAAGTGAGAGTGCCATACACCTAGAATTGGCTAATTATCACCTGACAACACCTCACGTGCACTCGTTCGCTAATTTTCGCTGTTTTTTTCCCCTTGAAATATGCCGTATAATCTATTTTCGTAATAAATATACATGTAAGGAGGGAAGGGAGAAGCCTAAGTGATATTTACATTCACCTGGAACTACCTAATTTATAATGTATTGTCTAGATTTCCTGCCAATCATATCAGTGCTACACAAAGCTGATTCAAGGTTTAACATTGGTAGCTCTGATTATATATCTCCTAAGTAGGCCTCTAATCTATTTTCGTAATAAATATACATGTAAGGAGGGAAGGGAGAAGCCTAAGTGATATTTACATTCACCTGGAACTACCAAATTTATAATGTATTGTCTAGATTTCCTGCCAATCATATCAGTGCTAGACTTAGCTGTTTCAAGAACCAATATTGGTAACTCCGAATAACCCCTAAACAGGCCTCCAGGCTGGCCCTGCGTTATCAGTTTACTCTCATCTTCCGAAGTGAGGGGACGTATGTTTCTTCTTGCTGACTTCAAGGCCTTTTTTCACCCCCATGCAAATGGCTCTGTGACCTTTACCCCCTACTAAACCTCGTGTGGAAAGAGGTACAGGGCTGACAATTGATAAAAGAGTGACTACGATCTTTCTATTGAGTAAAACAGTGCAAGTGGAATTGTAAATAATGTGTAAACAGCAAGTGAAAGTAATGAATGTAAATATACGTGAACAATGGAAAATAGTTTTATAAGTTATTTCAAGTGACATTGCACAACACAGTGTAAATAAAATAGAAATGTAAATAACGTAAATAAAATAGAGAACGTAAATAGAAATGTAAATGAGTAGTATTATAAGAATACGAGTATATACCCTAGGAGTAATGAAAGTGAAAGTTTCACTCTAGCATGTCTGAATGCTATGAGTTATGAGAGTGAAGATGAAAGTGACATTCACTCTCAATGCCAGTATACAGGACGAGAAAGTGAATGTTACGTATTTTACTGAAAGAAATTAAATCCCTACAGTGACAATAAACTAATACTACTGAAGGAAACTTATGGATAAAGACTGTAGATATATATAAGTGTTATATAGTAATAGAAATATAAAGTGTGAGGGGTTTTATGAATAATAAATGACAGAGTAACAAAAGCGAACTAGTGCCAGTGCGACGATCAGACGCGCTCGTAATTTCCATTGCTTTCACAGTGTTTTTTTTTTTGAGTATGGATCCCAAACTACTTGAAAATTGTAGAATAGTGTTTATAGTGTTTGTATCTGGCTGTGGTAATCATATTACGGGTTGTCGGGAAGTGTAAAGTGGAGACTTCGTTACCCTACTTCAGAGGTCTCCACAAGTCCTACGGTAACCGACGAAGGCTCAACAATCATTCCAGGAGAAAGCTGAAGGTATGTGCCATAAGCATATGTAATTTTATTATTCTAGGACTAATAACTGATTTTTGACAAATATTTTTTGAGAGTCTGTCGGAGCCCAAATAACCCCGCGGCATACGCAAGTCATTGGTAAACAAGCCCGCGGTGTAGGGGTTAAGGAATTGCTGAACACAGAGAATTGAAGTAATGTGAGTATTAGTGGCTGGGGAATGGCTGGGAGAAGGAGGGAGGTGAGAAGACACGAAGAAATCAGAAGGACAGAAGTTGTGGAAGCAATGAAGAAAGTTAAATTGGGCACAGCCCCAGGAATTGATGGAGTGTGTGGTGAAATGCTGAAGCATGGAGGAGAGATAGTAGTAGAATGGATGTGGAAAACGTGCAGATTGGCCTGGGAGGAAGGTAGAGTCCCGGAGGATTGGAAGTCAGGTATAATAATATTCCCCTGTAAAACGGAAAAGGGGAAAAAGAAGTGGGTGGTAATCATAGGGGCATTTGTCTTCTTTGCGTAATAGGAAAAGTGTATGGTAGGATACTTATTGACAGAGTTAGGGAAACAACAGAGGAATTAGTTGGAGAAGAACAGGGAGGCTTTAGGAAGGGAAGAGGTTGTGTAGATCAGATATTCAGTCTTAGATCATTAGTGGAAATGTTTCTAGAGAAGAGAAAAAAGTTGTACGCAGCCTTCATGGATTTGGAGAAAGCATATGACAAGGTGGATAGACAAGGATTGTGGAAAGTATTAAGAATATATGGAGAAGATGGGAAGTTGTTGAATCCTGTGAAGAGTATGTATGATGGTGCTATGGCTGCAGTGCGTGTGGATGGTGAACTGAGTGAATTTTTCTCCCTGAAGGTTGGGTTGAAGCAGGGATGTGTCATGTCTCCATGTGTGTTCAATCTGTACATGGATTGGGTTACAAAAGAGATACAAGGTAGGGCAGTGGATGTTGAAGTAGCCCTAATGAGAGAGGGTAGTGTTTGGAAACTCCCTGTACTCTTGTTTGCAGATGATACTGTGTTGTTGAGTGAAGACGAAGGGCAGCTGCAAGGCTTGGTGGATGAATTTGGGAGAGTGTGTAAGAAACGGAATCTAAAGGTGAATGTAGGTAAGAGTAAAGTGATGGTCTTTGAGAGAAGGGAAGTCAGTGAATGTACAGTGAGGCTGGATGGTGAGGAAATGGAAAATGTGATTACTTTTAAGTACTTGGGGAGTGTGATGAGTAAGGATGGAAGTTTGGAGAACGAAATGCTTGAAAGAGTACAGCAAGGGGAGCTGCAAGGCTTGGTGGATGAATTTGGGAGTGTGTGTAAGAAACGGAATCTGAAGGTGAATGTAGGTAAGAGTAAAGTGATGGTCTCTGAGAGAGGGGAAGTCAGTGAATGTACAGTGAGGCTGGATGGTGAGGAAATGGAAAATGTGAGTAGGTTTAAGTACTTGGGGAGTGTGATGAGTAAGGAAGGAAGTTTGGAGAACGAAGTGCTTGAAAGAATACAAGTAAGAAAGGTTGCTGGTTCCTTAAAAGCAGTGATAAGAAACAGAGAAGTGAGCATGGAAGTGAAAAAGTTACTACATGACAGTATTGTGATACCAACTCTAACGCGTGGAAGTGAAGCTTGGACATTGTTGGAAGAACACAAGTCAAGAGTGAAAGCAGTGGAAATGAGTTATTTAAAAGGAGCCTGTGGAGTCACACGGAGAGACAGGCTGACAAATGAAAATATAAAGGAGCGCTGTGGTGTGGCTGTGGATGTGACAAGAAGCGTTAGAAGGAACACACTGAGGTGGTTTGGCCATGTGGATAGGATGGAGGGTGAGAGACTGATGAGCAGAGTGTATGTGAATGAGGTGGAGGGGGGGAGAGGCAGGGGGAGGCCGAGGATGAGATGGAGGGATGGAGTGGAAAGGTATATGAGAGAGGGGTGTGTGAGTTGGGACCAGGGCAGTGAAATGGTGGGGGACAGGGTGACGTGGAGGTGATTTGTTTGTGGCCACCCCGTACGGGATTAAAGCGTCTGGCAATAGATAGACAGATAGACCTTTAATTCCTGGACATTCCTGTCTGCCATTTTCTCCACTCTTGCAACTCTTTGTTTGATTCAATTTAACACTTCCTTCACCCTTTTCCTCGTCAGTAAAGCCCTCAAACTCGCAGCTATCAGGTGTAAACAAAGAGCTGCCTCTTTCCACCATAACCCTACCTACGAAAACTTTTCACTTTCACTGTATTTTGTACATTTGTTGGACCAAAATCTGCGATTTTTTCACTACTATCATACGGGACCACCATTCACCTATTCATTTACATAATCACTATAGGATGGGTTCCTTTTTGCCGCTGGTTCCGCGATTAATTCCCCACGATCCACTAAGTGCTCCGTCTCCGTCAGCGACCTGTGTGTGTGTGTGTGTGTGTGTGTGTGTGTGTGTGTGTGTGTGTGTGTGTGTGTGTGTGTGTGTGTGTGTGTGTGTGTGTGTGTGTGTGTGTGTGTGTGTGCATATATTTTAGCAGTGTTTAACAAAATCCTACAACAAATAATATTTTGTTTACCATATATGAGGTTGGCATGCATCTACATGGTCTGATAGTGGAACTCTGAGGGGGATGGCCACAGACAGGGGCTGACTTTGGGATTTTCCTGTGCATTATTCCCCCCCCCCCCATTTACTGAAGCATGTCAAAGGTCATCTTCCTATGTTTACTAAAGCATGTCAAGGATCATCTTCCTGCATTTACTGTGGCATGTCAGGGGTCACCTTTCTGCAGAAAACATGATTAATACAAATTATGTATATGCAAACTGAGGGTTTACGGTATCTGGGAACCCTCTTTTTCTGAGTCTGACATAAAAAGACAGACGGAAGTGCATTTATACCCATATCTTATCTCAGAGGCAGCTATGTAACCAATAAGGAGCCATAATAAAACAACACAGAGATTGCTACAAACTACTGAATTTTAGAGTTAAAATTTAAAACAAAATCACAACACTTGGTCTCTGCTACAAATACCTACCACAAGGAAGGTGGAGGTCCTATCCTCAAATATTTAATTCATGGAGGTTATATGCTTTAATAACTCCCATGCAGTTAATAGGCTTAAGTCTTTAAAAAATATATCGTATTGATATATAGAATGTGAGTGCATTCAAGTACTTGGGTAGTGTGATGAGTAAGGATGGAACTTTGGGGGATGAAGTACGTGAAAGGGTACAGCAGGGAAGGAAGGTTGTTGGCACACTGAAAGCAGTGATGAGAAATAGGGAGGTGAGTATGGAAGTTAAGAAGTCACTGCATGATGGTATTGTGATCCCTACCCTGACGTATGGAAGCGAGGCGTGGACCTTGCAAGAGGGGAACAAGTCAAGAGTGAGAGCAGTGGAAATGAGTTACTTGAGAGGAGCATGTGGAGTGACATGGAGGGACAGGTTGACGAATGAAGAAGTGAAGGAACGTTGTGGGGTAGATGTGGATGTGGTTGAAAAGATTAGGAGAAATACACTGAGGTGGTTTGGACATGTGGAGAGGATGGAGAATGAAAGACTGACTAAGAGGGTGTATGTAGGTGATGTGGAGGGAGGGAGAGGGAGGGGTAGACCGAGGATGAGGTGGAGGGATGGAGTTGAGAGGTATATGAGGGAGGGGGGGGTGAGTTGGGGGGAGGGGAGTCAAATGGTGGGTGACAGAGTGACTTGGAGGCGTTTTGTCTGCGGCCACCCTTTGCGGGATTAGGGCGTCGGGCTATAGATAGATAGATAGATAGATATATATAAACAATACCTTTCTCATTTGGCCTTGGCTAATCTTCCAAGCCCTGAAGTACATTTCTGCATACTTGGCACTCTGCAGCTTGGTACAGGTTGGGAGGGCTGCTTTCACCCCTTTGTGTATGCGAGAGAACAGAGAGGGTTGCAGCAGTAACCCAGCCAGCCATTTGATCCCCTCATCACAGCTCAGGAACACTGTAGCACCAGCACACAACACCAACTGCCCTGTGAATGCCTCACACTCAGGACTGCTCAATGGCATCAGTTCTACAGCCTCATGCACACTCCAAAGCCGAACCACGTCCTTCTTCTGTTAGGGATAGGAAAATGCATTATGAAGACATACACATTATTTAATGTACGGTAGTTAACTATCACGAACAACAGAAAATGAGTTCTTGAATGTGGTGTTTATCTACAGTAATCTCTCAAATTAGGGCGCCGGGCTATAGATAGATAAGACAGAATCCCTCAAATTTTGCATTTGGGGAGACCATTAAAAAAAAACAAGTACAGTCATCCCTTAACATCCGCGGTTATTAAATACACAGTTTTGAATATCCGCGTATGGCTACAGGAAAAAATATATATATATATATATCTCGACCTCTGCTGACACCATAACATTATCCCAAGCGCAGTTCGTGGCTGTTTTAGTACAGTAATGGCATTATCCAGTGAACGAAATATACTGAAGTATACTGTAACACTCTTCCTTCTGGAGGGAGCTGGGATGAGAACAGTAGTCAGAAGAGGCCATGCAGTACACTATTCATTATTTTTAACTTTTAGTGTTCTTGAATTAAATAAAGTAGTTTTTAGTGTTCTTGTATTAAACAAAGTGGTTGTAAACATGCGCATAGGGTTTTTCTTTAGTTATATAAGGAAATGGGGGGTCCAGAGGTGTTTTTAAGGGGGGGGCAGCAGTTATCCGCGGATTTTTAACATTTGCTGGTGTCTCTGTTATCTAACCCCGGCGGATGTTAAGGGATGGCTGTAAATGTGTGTCACGAATTTGCGCAATTGTGTGAGAATGTTTAAGTACTTGGGTAGTATGATGAGTAAGGATGGAGGTTTGGAGGGTGAAGTGCTTGAAAGGGTACATCAGGAAAGAAAGGTTGCTGGTTCCTTGAAAGCAGTGATAAGAAACAGGGAAGTGAGTATGGAAGTGAAAAAGTTACTACATGACAGTATTATGATACCAACTCTAACATATGGAAATGAAGCTTGGACGTTGCTGGAAGGACACAAGTCAAGAGTGAGAGCAGTGGAAATGAGTTATTTAAGAGGAGCCTGTGGAGTCACATGGAGAGACAGGCTGACAAATGAGGATATAAAGGAGCGTTGCGTTGTGGTGTGGATGTGGATGTGATAGGAAGCGTAAGGAGGAATACACTGAGGTGGTTTGGCCATGTGGAGAGGATGGAGGGTGAAAGACTGACGAAGAAAGTGTATGTGAGTGAGGTGGAGGGGGGAAGAGGGAGGGGGAGGCCGAGGATGAGATGGAGGGATGGGGTGGAGAGGAATATGAGAGAGGGGTGTGTGAGTTGGGAGCAGGGCAGTGAAATGGCGGGGGACAGAGCGAAGTGGAGGCAATTTGTTTGTGGCCACCCCGAACGAGATTGAGGCGTCTGGCAAGAGATAGATAGATAGTGTATTTATACAAATTCGTGGCATTGTACTTTGGTGAGAAAACCACGAACTATAGTGGAATTCTCACTGGGCATCACTCAGTTCAACCGTCCTCATATGCACTTCGATCGGGATGGTTTTCAGAACATTTGTCACTGTTTCATAAGTGACCATTCTTATGCATGACATTAGTGCTTTCACTGAGTGATTTTATTGCGTGTATATATCATTCACCCTCTCTCTGTTGACCGCTGAAGTTAGGCCACATCTACTTCTGGCGAACACAGCCATCTCTTACTCCCCTTTCCAGTTTGAACTTAGTCAGCTTTGGACTGCCACAATAATAGGATCGTTTGTGCCCAGTGTTGAGAGCAGCGTCTCCGTTGTACAGTGATTTCCTGGATCTCCATCTAGATGGTGATCGGCGAAGTGAGCTTAGCAGCGCCTGGTGTTTCAACACGCAGACGCCCAGTCTTTCGTAGCTTCAGCCTCGTTCCCTCCACTGACCAGTATTTCCGTTCATTTTCTAGGCTTAAGTCTGATTACCTTTTGAATGTGCGAATGAGTGTATTTCCTTTGTATTTGAATTCATGAGTCTCTTTGTGACCGTGAATTCCTCTTTTGAATTCATTTTAAGACTCATATAACGTAGATTTATTTTACTGTAATCAATAAATTTACAGTTCTTTTCTTTGATCTTAATATAATTAGAATCGTCTTTTATTTCTTCACATTAAGATTACTTTAGTTTGCCGCTCCTAGTCTGGACAAACTCCTTGCATTATTCACAACTGGTATTTAGGCCAGTTCTTTTGTATCAAACTTAAATCGGTTGGGCCAGCCAGGAGTTAAGCACCGGCAAGAACCTGTCCATTATTATTATTATTAGTTATTGACTGTCAGGGGTGGAGTCACTTTCTCAAGAGGCTAACAGTACTAACAATCAGCATTCGTGAGCAATTAGTCTCTGCTGTGTACTGTTGAGAAAGTTTATAAAATTCTCGACTTTAGAGAATCAGCGAAGTAAGCCAGAATAAAGTATAACGTACTACCTGATTTTCACAAGTCAATTCCTTGTCTCTACTTTCAAGAAATATCAAGCATTTTAATTCTCAAATTCACATCCCCCTCGTGACATCTGGCGACCTCATTCCAGGATATAACTCCTAGTTCTAAAGTTATGAATGAACTAATACTCACTCACTCACACCTAGGTATTTGTTATCATAAAGTCTATAGGCACTATCTTACTGGTGGTTATTGATTCATCTCTATTAATTTTAAGTAATAGTTTTCCCAGTCAGTTGCATTTTTTTTTCTTATTTTCTTTATCAGTTTAACTAGATAAAACTGGGCACCACCAACCTGTGCCTATATTCTTTATTTTTGTTTATTAGTATTTCTCTGCAGAACAGCAGTCAGTACAAGTCTTTAGTCTAAACAGCCTTAATTGAGTTAGCATCATGGCTACTAATATATATGTACAGGAGGCCAAAGATAAGGGGCTTACCGATCCCCAAGAAATTAAAGAATATGTGCTCTCACAGTTTAGTTATGTACAGCAGCGTGAGAGTGATGCCCGCAAAGAGCATAGAATTCAACACGAACATGAGCGAGAACAGTGCGAGGAACGTGAGAAAGAACGTGAACATGAGCGAGAACAATGCGAACACGAGCGAGAAACAACGTGAATACGTGTGAGAACAACATGAGAGAGAATGCGAATACGAGTGAGAACAACATGAGAGAGAACGTGAACACGAACATGCCGAACGCGAGGCACGTCAGACACATGAACTTGAGATGCTGAAGCTCAAGTGAGACTCCTTGGCTTCAGGCACATCTGGTGCAGCCGACCCGAGGTCCATGAGTGCTCTTCCTGCACATGTTCTGGCAACCCCATGCCTCAAGCTTCCTTCACATAAGGAAGGCGAGCGAATCAATAGCTAAGCAGCTCCAGTTTCTTAGCTTGTTTGAGGGCCCTGCCCTTGATATTCTCCACAGAATTCGTGGAGACAATCTCACATGAGAGATGATGAAGGTCGAACTCATCAAAGTGTACGGTCTCACAGTTGACGACGCCAGGAGTCAGTTTATGAGGGCACGTCTACAAGAAAAGGAGACTGTTGTTCAGTTCCTCGATCGGCTTATGCTTACTTAGATGAGTGGATGGAGAAAGATGAAACCCCGCGCACGTGAGAGGGGATAACTGACCTTATGCCACGCACACAGCTTGAAAAGTTGTGGCCTGCTGAGCTTATGGCTCAGCTTAAGATCTGCCAGGTAAGGGATGCAAGCCAAATGGTGAAGAAGGCTGATGCATTCTTCACTATGTTGGGTACCAAACTCATAAGCAAAATACCTGGAACAGGAAAGCTGACAAATTTGGGAAACCATCTCACACTGAACCCCAGCATCAAGGCCATTCTCAGAATAATGACCAAGGTCCAAATAAACTGCAGAAGGACCAGGGGCAAAATACCCAGAAACCTGAGTAGAAGTGGTACGACAAGCAGAACCCTAACCGAAGCAGTAACTCAGGCAGCAGCAGAGCAAGGACAAACCACGTAACCCTCAGTCAGGACAATCGACTTTAGTGTATCAGAGGCAGGATGCAAATGCAGCCTTCATTCCACATCAAGCACACAGTGGTGCCGTCCCCACCAGTACAGACACTTCTCCACAATTCACTAGTCCCCAGGCAACAGTGAACTCTCCATCACAGGTGGTCAATGCTCCAACTCCTCAGATGGTAAGCACGACCCCTCAGGCATCTAGTTCCCAGGGCGCCACATTTGCTGCATCGTTTGTTCCGCAGTTTCATCAATCTGCTACCTCCTCAGACCCTTCCACCAGCAATACTGCCTTTCTTGTTCAGCTAGGGTTTCTGGGAGGTGTTTCAGTAAATGTTCTGAGAGACAATGATTCCTCAGGTTGCTCCGTCAAGCAGAGTTTAGTTCGGCCTCATGAGTACACAGGTAAGCAGATCCAAGTTAGACTTATTGATGGATTAGTGAGACTGTTCCCTAAGGCACGTATCCAGGTGGCATCTCCTTTCTACGCTGGCTTGACAGCTGCTGCTGTCATGCCAGAACATTTGTTTGACCTCATTACTGGTAACATGCCAGGCGTCAAAAACAGTTGCACCATAGATGTTGCTACTCAGACTTCGGCTGCTGCAGTAACACGAGCCATGGCTAAAGCTCCGAACCATGTCACCCCGTTGACCATCGCAACACCGCAAGATCTGATTCGTAGTCAAGATGTTGTCCGAGAACAACAGACTGACCCGACACTTGCCTCAGTGCATAAGAAGTTGGAGGGTAATGTGATTAAGTATTCACAGGGAGGTCAAGCCAGGTTCCTTCGTAAGCGAGGAGGGTTATACCGTGAGTCACAAACACCCCAGGGCGAGGTTCGACTGCAGTTTGTTGTTCCCGCGAAGTATCGCCGAGCAGTGTTTGAATTAGGTCATTGTTCAATGATGGGAGGTCACATGGGCCAAAAGAAAACCTCTGACTGCATCCATGCTGGCTTTTTCTGGCCAGGAATGGGACAGGAAATAACTAGGTTTGTGCATTCTTGTGATGTGTGTCGCGTACCGTCGACCGGGGACGTATCCGTCCTGCGCCATTGAAACCAATGCCTATAATCTCTGAACCAATTGAGAGAGTAGCAGCTGACATTGTTGGGCCAGTTTCTCCTAGGGCTAGTGATGGATCAAAGTATATCCTCACTATCGTTGATTTCAGCACACGGTGGCCTGAAGCCGTGGCCCTTAAGAATATAGAGGCCATCACTGTTGATGACGAATTGATTGAAGTGTTCTGTTGCGTAGGTATCCCCAAGGAGGTCTTAAGCAACCAGGGTTCGCAGTTCACCTCTGCAATGATGCAAGAAGAATTCAAGTTGTTGTCCATCCAAGGCTTGCGAACTACACCCTATCATCCCATGTGTAACAGGTTGTGTGAGAGGTTCAATGGGACTCTCAAGAAGATGTTAAAGTGCATGGCCACCGAACAGCCAAAGGAATGGCCGCAGTTCGTTGCTCCTCTTCTGTTTGCTTACCGAGAAGCCCCACAGCATTCTTTGAAGTTCTCACCTTCTGAACTGGTGTATGGAAGGTCAGTTCATGGACCACTTCAAGTCCTTCACGAGTTTTGGAACGACGAAGAACTCGACCCTGAAGTCAAGACCACCTACACCTACGTCCTTGATTTAGCTGACCGCCTCCAGTCGACGTGCGAGTTGGCTAAGGAAGAATTTATCAAGGCATGCGAAGTTCAGAAAGCTTATTATGATGAGAAGGCAAAGCTTCGGAAATTCAGTCCAGGTGCTAAATGCTTGGTGTTACTCACCAATGCCCAGAACAAGTTGCTGGCACAGTGGAGGGGTCCATATGATGTAGCAGAGCGCATTTCAGACCTCAACTACATGAAGCAGATGGGGAATCTTCGTAAAAGGTTCCACGTTAACATGTTGAAGGCTTATCATAAGTCAAACCCCGAGGAGACTGGCCCATGAGTAGCTGATGACAGTGACCAGCCAATGGAAGAAACCGGGGCAGCTGCGGTGATCCCAGCTGATGACCATGATGACAAGCCCTTAGCCGTTCAGTCCCGTCAGGAGGAGACTGTCAGAGATGTCTTACTTAACACTGACTTAGCATTAGGTGACCAGAATGCCATAAGGTCACTGCTCTGTCGGTATGCTGATGTCTCCTCTGACCAACCTAGACTAGCAAAGATTGACTATCACAAAACTGAGTTGACCAACAATACTCCCGTAAAGGTTATGCCATATCCGATTCCCATGCGACTACTGGACGCAGTAGACAAGGAGATTGCTGACATGGAGAATGCAGGTATTATCGAAAAGTCCTCATCTCCTTACTGAAGTCCAATGGTAGTAGTCCGCATGAAGGATGGTGGAGTCAGGATTTGTTGTGACTATAGGAGGCTAAATGCAATCACCAAAGTGGATGCTGAGCCAATGGGTGACCACATTGCCATCTTCTCCAAGCTGGCAGGGTCACGATATTTCACAAAGCTCCATTTGGCGAAGGGATTCTTTCAGATTCCCCTTCACCCCGACAACCGTCAGTTCACTGCCTCTGTTACTCCTAGGGGGTTGTATCAGTATAAAGTCCTCCCATTTGGGCTTACCAATTCCCCAGCAGTATTCAATCGTGCCATGAGACAAGTGCTCCATGGTACTGTAGGAGTAGAAATGTTCGTTGACGATGTCCTCATTCATTCTGCCATGTTGGAGAAGCACCTCAGACTCTTGGAAATTGTCTTCAGTAGACTCCAGAGTTTCAACATGACTGTGAAGCCTAGCAAGTGTAAAACTGCACACAGTAAGGTGGAGTTCCTCAGACATATTGTTGGCAACAATCGCTGCAGGTGTCAGGGCGACAAGATCAGAAAGATTAGGGAAGCCCCGAGACCCGTGACCAAGAAACAGGTTAGGGCACTCCTCGGCCTAGTGGGGTATTATAGGAGTTTTATCCCCAACTTTGCTCTCATTGCCCAACCACTGCATGAGGTGCTTCGGTAACATGCTCCAAACACCACTGAATGGGGAGAACCACAACAGAGATCTTTTGCCACCCTCAAGAATATGCTGTGTAAGGAGCCTATCTTGCAGTTGCCTGATTCCATCAAACCTTTCATACTGTGCACTGATGCTTAACAAGATGGAGTAGGTGCCGTATTAATGCATGAATCGGGAGGTGGTATTTTCCCAGTGGCATACCACAGTCGTAAGCTAAAACTCACCAAGAGGAATTACAGTACTGTTGAGAAGGAACTCTTGGCCGTGGTTGATGGTGTTAAGAAATATTATTATTATTTATATGGACCACCAATCACTCTGGAAACCGATCATATGCCGCTCACTAGTCTCAGCACGACTGAGACGGCTAATGCAAGATTGACAAGCTGGACACTGTATTTGCAGCAGTTTAGCTTTGTTGTGAGATACATCAAGGGAAGTGACAATGTAGGTGCAGACCTGATGTTTCGCCTGCTAACTAACGACTAATGGGCAACTGTTGTACACTGGGGTCCACAAGACAGGGGTCCAGAGAGATTTGAGTAATCCAAGAACTAGCTTGGCTCCCAGTATCTTGCTCGTAGGTCACATAGGACACATTATGTCCAGAGTCTGTACATACATAGGTACCGTAGGTTAAAGGGAAAGTTCGAGACCCCCCGTAAGGGCAATCCGAGGCTGTGTCTGAAATAACCTTGTGGTGTCTCGAGCTGTGGGTCTCTCCGAGGATTCCCGGAGAATGCACATTATCCACATGAGTGTTCACACCACGTCGGGCGTTAAAATATGACCTGCCCGAGATTGCGTAAGGATTCTCAGCTTGTACCTTTCCTTCTTGCTGGAAGTTTGCTCTCATTCAGCCAGTCCCAAAGAAGGGTGACCACTCCCAACCCTCCAACTATCGTCCAATTGCTTTAACGTCCTGTATTTCAAAAGTTTTCGAGTCAATTCTTAATAAAAAAATTTTAAGGCATCTTTCCTATCACAACCTTCTTTCCGATCGTCAGTATGGGTTCCGTCAGGGACGCTCCACTGGCGATCTTCTCACCTACCTTTCAGACTCCTGGTCATCCTCCTTTCGGGACTTTGGCGAAAGCTTTGCCATTGCACTTGACATCTCAAAGGCTTTCGATCGAGTCTGGCATAAATCTTTAATTTCCAAACTGCCCTCCTACGGTTTCTATCCTTCTATCTGTACCTTCATCGCTAGCTTCCTTTCTGGTCGTTCTATAGCTGCTGTCGAAGACGGCCATCGTTCTTCTCCTAGATCTATCAACACTGGTGTTCCTCAGGGCTCTGTCCTATCACCAACTCTCTTCCTTTTATTCATCAATGATCTTCTAAGCTGTACATCTAACCCTATCCACTCATACGCTGATGACTCCACCCTTCACCTTTCCATTCGGTTCCCGCAACGCCCATCTCAACAGTTACTTCAAGAAACAAGGGATGAGGCTATGGCACACCTAATGTCTGACTTGGCTCATATCTCTGACTGGGGTAAAAATAATATGGTTGTCTTTAATGCTTCTAAGACTCAGTTCTTACACCTATCAACCCGACAAAATCTTCCACAGGTATACCCACTAATGTTTAATAATATTCAGATTAATCCTGCATCATCCTTGAACATGCTTGGGGTTTCATTTACTCGGGACTTATCTTGGAAAGATCACATTACATCTCTTGTAAAATCTGCTTCCAAGAGATTGGGTGTGCTAAGCCGACTCCGCTCTTTCTTTACCCCTGCACAATTGTTGACTCTATACAGGGGTTTTATCCGCCCCTGTGTGGAGTACAACTCTCATGTGTGGGGAGGCTCCCCACATACAGCTCTTCTCAATAGGGTGGAGTCAAAGGCTTTTCGTCTCATTAACTCTCCTCCTCTTACTGACTCCCTTCAACCTCTGTCTCTTCGCCGCACTGTTGCATCTTTATCTCTTTTCTATCGCTACTTTAATGGTCACTGCTCCTCTGAACTGTCTGCTTGCATTCCTCCACCTCTACGACGGGCGCGTAGCACCCGTCTGGCAGCAAACTCTCATCCTTTTTCTGTCCAACTCTCTAATGCAAGAGTTAACCGTTACTCCCAGTCTTTCATTCATGCAACAGGTCAGCTCTGGAACTGTCTCCCTCTGTCTGTATTTCCTCCTGCCTATGATCTCCAGTCTTTCAAACGCAGTGTGTCCAGGCATCTCAAAATGATCGGATCTTGAATTTGGCTCTCTATTGTATTTTGTTTTTCTCTTGGAGGGAACTGTTACTGCGGGCTCATGGCCTTTGGTTCCTTCTTCCTCGCATAAAAAAAAATAAAAAAAAAAAAAAAAAAACTGCCCATTCTGAGAGATTTGAACAATTGAAGGACTACGTTTCCTGGTTAATAATGTATCCATTAAGAAAATAATAGTATACTTTTTGTAGCACATGTACTGACTACTAGGCAGAGAGAGAGATTGTAATTTAATAAAAACTGTTTGTCGCACTGACACTTTTGATGCTTCACCTTGATTGATTTCGCAGGCACAGCTGACAGGTGTAGCAGTTTTGCCGTGTAGATCAGCTGATCGTCTCTGCCGCTTGCTACCGCCTCTTCTCTTCTGCCTCGTCATCTCCATTTACTATTAATTTGCATCATATAATTTTACACATAGGTACAGTTACACTACAACTGTCACAACTACACCGTGTATTACATACACCACACTACATAACAATTAGTTGTTACTGTAAATGCAGTGAACTTTTCACTCAGTTTGACCTGAGTACAGGATTTTCACCGTCGTCACGGAGTTTTTCCACAAGTTTGCTTCTATTAACGTAAATACGAGGTTTTTTCACTCATTGGCGACTGTGATTTTCTCCTGTAGCAGGATAGTACACATACCACAGTGTGAATCTTGTGTGACTGAGTTAGGATTTATATGTATGTATAGATCATAAAATTTTTCCCAAGAAAAATTTGATTTTGATGGGGCATAATGTCATGAATTCACACAATTGTGTATTTATACAAATTAATGACACTGTACTTTGGTGAAAAAACCACAAACTATAGTGGAATTCCCACTGGGCATCACTCAGTTCAACCGTCCTCATATCTTTGATCAGGATCGTTTTCAGAACATGTGTCACTGTTTCATAAGTGACCATTCTTATGCATGATATTAGTGCTTTCACTGAGTAATTTTATTGCGTGTGTAAATCGTTCGCCCTCTCTCCGTTGACTGTTGAAGTTTGGCCACATCTACTTCTGGCAAACACAGCCATCTCTTACCCCCCTTTCCAGTTTGAACTTAGCTTTGGACCGTCTCGAAAATAGGATCGTTTGTGCCCAGTGTTGAGAGCAGAGTCTCCGTTGTACAGCGATTTCCTGGATCTCAACCCAGACGATGATTGGCAAAGTGAGCTTAGCAGCGCCTGGTGTTTCAACACGCAAACACCCAGTCTTTTGTAGCTTCAGCCTCGTTCCCTCCACTGACCAGTATTTCCGTTCGTTTTCTAGGCTTAAGTCTGATTACCTTTTGAATGAGTGAGTTAGTGTATTTCCTTTGTATTTGAATTCATGAGTCTCTTTGTGACCATGAATTCCTCTTTTGAATTCATTTTAAGACTCATATAACGTAGATTTATTTTTTTGTAATCAATAAATTTACAGTTCTTTTCTTTGAGCTTAATGTAATTAGAATCGTCTTTTATTTCTTCACATTAAGCTTACTTTAGTTTGCCGCTCCTAGTCTGGACAAACTCCTTGCATTATTCACGACTGGTATTTAGGCCAGTTCTTTTGTATCAAACTTAAATCCGTTGTGCCAGCCAGGAGTTAAGCACCGGCAAGAACCTGTCCATTATTATTATTATTATTAGTTACTGATTGTCAGGGATGGAGTCACTTTCTCAAGAGGCTAACAGTACTAACAATCAGCATTCATGAGCAATTAATCTCTGCTGTGTACTGTTGAGAAAATTTATAAATTCTCGTTCTTAGAGAATCGAAGAAGCAAGCCACCATAAAGTAAAACTCACTACTTTATTTTCACAAGTCAAGTCCTTGTCCCTACTTTCTAGCAATATTTGGCATTTTTTTTCGTTCTTAAATTCACATTCCCCCGTGACAATGTGGACCATTTAAAAAAAAAATAAACTAGACGGGCACTTAGTGGAGCATATCTCTCCGACAAGGGCAACATAATTTCCAAACCACTCTTCATATGATGATGGGTTAGGTTTTCTCATCATTGATCGAGGTTTCACAAAAAATGTTTTCCGGACCCAGAATCTGTACGGTAATATGATACGGACTGGTCTCAAAAGTTAATCGACTGTTCACTGGGACAAGGGCAATCCATCCACCAAATTTGGTCCAACTCTTTTAGTTTTTGAGTAATCCTGCTTTAAAAAAAAAAAAAAAAAAAAAAAAAAAAAACAGGGGTGAAATCATACTCTCATTGTCAGAAAGAATAAATGACTGAACTTTTGGAGAAAATTTTTATCTAGTGGTCTTCCAAGTCTGCCTAGCTTTTGCCTTTCTTCTTCTACGTCTGTTCTCTTTCTGATGCAACATACAGTACCAGTAAACCAAGAAGACATAAAAGAAAGAAAGAAAGAAAAAGTTACACAAGAACCCACCCACCCACCTGCCCTACTCTTCCACCTACCAACCCCATCCGTCCATCCCATTCCACCTGCCCATTCACCCTCCCACCTTCCCCATCCCATCCAGCCTAAAAACCCCAACAATGCACACCACACACTACCCACTCACCCCACCTGTTCACCCACCAACCCATCCTGTCCATCTATTCACCAACTAACACACCAAGCCACTCAACTTTATCAGCACAATGAACTGAAAGTTGCAATGAGAGAGAGAGAGAATGTACAGCTGCTTCTCTAGTATAGATGAAGTTGAAATTTAACACTCTACAATGTAAGACAGTAATCACAAATTTTGCCACACTTGTGATGAAAGCCTGTCATTTTTATTTTATTTTTCAGGAGTAGGTATACATCAGAATATCACTGACATTGTTATAAGCCATTTATATTCACCAATGCCTGCACCCACTGATATTTTTTTTTTTACAAATGGCTGGAAACTAACACCAACACACTTACAAATGATGAACTGCCAAGTGAATGCATCCCTTAGTGAATCTGGCCCATTGTGCAGGAAAAGGAAAATGGAAACCCTTAAATAGACATTGAAAATAATTTAAAAACTGTACAAAATGATGTGAATGAAGTGGTTGAACAGTGAATCTGACCCAAGATATCATGGGACAAATTCATCATGTGATGAAATAACCCAATACCATACTATCACTATGGACAAGTCATTTGCAAAATTAGCAAAAATATGCACTAATATGCTAAAGAAAATAGTTATAAGAAATATTCAATTAAAAAAAAAAAAAAGTTAATTCTATTAAACAGTGCAGAGATCATGATATTAATAAAAGAAACTGGCCATGTGAACAGTGGTGAGACTGCTGGTTTTAGTATTCACTGTTGGAATGAAAGTATCAGTGAGTTTGCTAGATTCAACATTCACTGCTGCCAGCACTCATTCATTCATGATTATCAAGATAATGCTTTCTTACTGCTGTCTGATATTTTATATGCTTCTTTTTTCTGCTTCTGAGTTTTTACTGTGCTTTAGGGAGCATTCATATGCTCTGGTAAACTTTCATAGAGTCCTTTCACTGCCTTTTCATCAACACCCAAATAATTTCTCTCTACAAGCATACAATCAATTTCAATGTTCTCTCCAGTCTCTCTGTACCATGTATATTTGTGCCTTTTTGTGCTAAAAATATGAACCCTATCCTGACATGTCCTTCAGCTGTCATCCATAATCATTCTCCCCTGGTACTCAGTAACAAGCCATTATAAATAAATTATTCAAAGGACCAGTGCAAATGCTTCCACTCATTTCATCTATCACAAGCATTATATAATTCCTGGGCATCTGTCCTATCATTCCATCCAACTGGCCTAAAATTCTGTCTTTTTCTTCTTTACTCTCATCATTACATGGGATATATGCAACAATCATTGCAACTTTCACCACCTCAAACTGGAATTTGACATACATACACCTTGAAGCGACACACTTATAATCTTTCATTCCTCTCCATAACACATCAACAAAGCAACTACTGTACTTCCTTACACTGTCTGTCGGTACCCAAACACCACCATTTACACACTACCCACCCTCCCATTCCTCACCTGCACAACTTTTGATCTTTTGATGCAGCATTACTTACAAATTGATAATCATGTTATTTTTATGTTTTGACAGCTAATGCATTCTTTTAACCCGTTAACTGCACATGGCGTTTTTTTGGAGGTGTCTGTGGTGCGCAGACATAGGGGTAAAAATGAAATTTCCCAAAGGCCAAATTTTGTCTTAGGAATTGAGAGAACACATGCCAAAGGATAGTAACGAAATATTAGCTCAATATTTACCTTGGTAAAGCCATGGATGAACATCGAAGTGTCTGATTCCCTATTGGAATGTATGGTTTTCGTTTTCGGTTTTGATTTCGGTTTTGAAGGCTCAAACATGCTTGCATGGGTTGGCCTTGATCACCATGGCACTATATTCGAAATACACCTGCGCAGCCAGGGCTGTACTGAGCAGTCGCACTCAGAACGGCCCAAGCTGTATACAGCAGTTAATGGGTTAAAGATGTGTGGTTTTAAGAGAAAAAAAAAAAAATCAGCCATTAGTTATTATTATAAGCATTTGTGAATTACAGTGGAGTCGCCTAATCCGCGGCAATTAGAGACTGGTACCTACCCGTGGATTACGAAATCCGCGGTTTACAAAGTTAAGTACCAATAAGAAAAAAGGATATTTAGTCTGGACCCTCGTGGAACCCCCAACAGCACCCTACCTACTCGTACACATAACTAGCCAACAGCAAACACAATCTTAGAAATATTCAATGCATGTATTTAACTGAGGGAAGCCTTCTTCTTGGACCCCAGCTGGGTCGAACGTTGCCTTTGGGGGCTGGGGTTGTCCATAACAGAGTCCAGGGAGATGTAACCTTGAGGGGGGGGGGGGAAGCCAGGTAGCACACAGAATTCACGGGGGAAACACACATAGTTGGTGGTTGGCGGGACAGGAGGTAAACAAAACATGGCAGCTGTAGTGTGCACACTTGCCACCAGGGCTGGGCTGTGATTGCCTGCTGGGTCTAGGTTGTCTGTGACTGACTAGCAGCTGCGGAATACATCAAGGGTGCCCGGATAGTATAAATCTCCTCGGAAATGAGCCACTTGGGAACCTAGGAACCGTGTTTTTTTTTTTTTTTTTAATAGGGACTGGCTGGGCAAAGTACCGTGGATTACAAATCCATGGCTTACAGATACGCGAATTAGACGACTCCACTGTATAATCACAGTGTACCCTGCAATCCTGAACACATTCACCTTTTCCACTCTCTTCCAATCATTCACATCCCTTACATTCCAACAGGCCAAACAAAAACCTGCCTATTCTGGTGAAGGACCCAGATCCAAGACACTCAGTAACACTGCCATAGATTAGGACCAGAAAGTGGAGGAACACTAATCCCTGCCACACTTTCCCAGCAGGCCCATAGGGAATAATGGGTGGTCAACATTCTTTCTTCCCTACCCAAGAGATGGGTTATATGTAACCACTCAGTGTAGTAAATGACTTGCAGGGATTAAGAAACCATTTGATTTGTCATTCAGTGTGGCATCCCTTTCAGCAGCACTACATCAAGTGAGTGGATAGGTACCTCCACCCATCCTTATATTCACAGCTGCAATATAACTAAATCCAATTTCTGGTACCCATATCTAGTCATTTGGAACTTAACTGACCTGGGCATTGGTCCTGAGGGTGACTTGCAGGAGTATTGGAAGGACATTAGATATAAGATGCTCATGCTGGTCTAGCTGCCGAGTCCACCATTTCTCACACAGCTGTACCACACTGCTTTGTACTACACCTTCGACAGCATTCACCATTCCATGAAGTACCTCTGGTAATTGTAAAAAATACACATGGCAATTACTGATACTACACTAAAAAAAATTATTATAGCACAACTAAGTAGCAGCCGTGGCTCCGTTGGTTAAAGCGCTCCACTCTGACCGAAGGGTCGGAGGATCGAATCCACCCAAGAGTCATTGGTAGACATCAGGAAGGGCATCCGGTCATAAAATACTACACGCCCCACACCAACGTTCTCTACCCAGGGGCAACGCCTTAGCCCATATCCAAAAAAGGGGGACTTGGCGTTAAAAAAAAAAAAAAAAAAAAAAAAAAAAAAAAAAACTAACAGAACAGGCCAAAGAAAAAAAAAAACTCTAGCTATTGTATGAAGTTAACATCATTGGACCAGTGTTTCACTCTCCCAGTAGGATAAGATGGATGCAGAGATATAAAAATTAAAATATAAAAGCAGGAGTTGATATGAATACAAAGCCCTACAAAAAATGTCATATATGGTAACAATTCTCTGGCTATTCGAGCCTTTAGTATTTTTCTAAATTCCCAGGTTCATCTCACAAAATCAGTACCATCCACTCAGTTTGAACTTAACTGATGTATAATTTCTGCGATACCTGTTGGGTTGAGTCAATCCACTAAACATCTTGTTCAATACAGTGAACAACCCTTAATTATATATGGCTCTTAACCCCTAAATTATGTAACATCATCCCCAGTGCTCACCCCTAGACACATGCATTGGTTGAATTTTTAAGTTATGTTATATCGATGTTTTCTTTTCTAATATAAAAATGATGCCATTTTTCACTCAAGAAATACTCATATTGGCACTGGTCATATTACAACTGATCTAACATACTATAATCCTGTGTGTGTGTGTGTGTGTGTGTGTGTGTGTGTGTGTGTGTGTGTGTGTGTGTGTGTGTGTGTGTGTGCGTGTGTGTGTGTGTGTCAAAACAACTCATGGTTTAGTCTCCAAGATCACTTCTATACTGTATTGACATAGTGCTGCAGTAGTCTAAAGTTCTCCAAGCTAACTAAGCTCATCTCACATGAACCACAAGGTTGAGATCATCATTTTTTATTTGTTGCTTTGTCCCTGTAGATTTTTTTTTTTTTTTTTTTTTTTCCAGACGCCATGTATCTCAAACGGGGTGGCCAAGGGCTTAGAGTTAATTGTTTTGCAGGGAGGGGCACTAATCCTCCACCAACCCCACCTGACACGTACGGAGAACGTTATGCCAACAGCATCTGGTGTTCCTAGCCGGTCACCCATCCAAGTACTAACCAGACCCAACGTTGCTTAACAATAATAAAAAAAAAGTTTATTACTAAAGTTTCACACAAGAGCCATCAAAACTACAAATGAGGCGTTTAGTCAAATAACGACGAATATGCCCAATATGTCAAACTGAGATTTAGGTAGCAACACACTCGTCCACCATTTTTCTATCCAGTGGAAACATTTTCACAGGATGTTTATCTTTCCAACATGGTCAAAAGGCCTATACAACAAGGTGAATTTTTGTCCCAACACGCTGCAGGTTGGTACACTCATGATTAATAATCTCTGACCAGAGAGTTAGCCAAAATCGTGGCCAGGAGTAGGCTACACCATCAGACATGATCGACCATAATTCCAGAAAGGTTTAGTGCTTCAGTGAATGATTTTCTAAGCATTGCTGTAACACTTTTGCTTCACATATTATATTGCTTTTTCAAGTACAGTATGTCCCCATATTTAGACACATTTTACTTCGACGCCTTGTTTTTCGCGCAAGAAAAAAGTTTCCGAGTTGTCTCACAATTAGCAAATTTCCCCACAATTCGATGCTCCCAGCCTGCAGCCGACGATGCATACCATTGCTTATTTGTTGGCAGCCATCTTGCGACCACCCTGTCCACCATAACCGACATGGCAACCACCTTCGATGCATACACCAGGACTATGCCTGAGGCTACCAACATCCTATCAACCTTGAGTGATCTGAAGTCTAGAGTGATGGCCATCTACAACAGAAACATAAAGGTGCAGAGACAAGCCCGGATCACACGATATTTTCATGAGACAGAATGTGGCAGCTATTCTGCAAGACTTGGACATGCCAGCAGGGGTGGATGAAGGAGGAGAAGTGGACAGAGAGGAAGTGGAGGTGCTGGAACCCGAGTTCAACTTGAAGGGTTTACGCATAGGTGATGAGGCTTCCCCAGAGAGGCCCATGTCACCTAGTAACTAGCCCATCTACCCTCAACACACCTTCACCTGCCACTCAAGCCAGTCTTCACTTTATTTCTGGTAAGGATTTTTAGTGCTGCAGCTCCTTATAACAGCTTTAATGTCTTTTCAGATACATGTTTAATGTGTTATGCTGTTTCAGCACTAGTAAACACTCATCATTTAATTTTGGGTAGGGCCTGTTTGGTGTTATAGTACTTTATGATAGGGTAGGTACATGTCCCACCAGAACGCTCCTCTATTTTTCCCATTGATCCTTAACTTCACAATTCAACGTGTCGCATTTCGCTCGGTTTTGGCGAAACATCCAAGCAGCAAAAAACAAGGATTTACAGTAATATATATATATATATATATATATCTATTGCCAGACACCATAATCCCATAAGGGGTGGCCATTTGACTTCAGTTATTTGTTTTACGGGGAGGGGCACTAACCCTCCACCAACCCACTTGTTGACACGTAGGGAGAACGAATGGTTTGGTTATACGGTTACCACCCAGCACTGTAAATGGTTTCTTGGCTACTTTCCAAAATCCTTGTCTATCCACTCTGTCATATGCTTTCTCCAAATCCATGAAAGCCGCATACAACTTCTTTCCCTTCTCTAGAAACTTTTCCACTAAAGATCTAAGAATAAATATCCGATCTACACAACCTCTTCCCTTCCTAAAGCCTCCCTGTTCTTCTCCAACTAATTCCTCTGTTCTTTCCATAACTCTGTCAGTAAGTATCATACTCTACATCTACACAACCTCTTCCCTTCCTAAAGCCTCCCAGTTCTTCTCCAACTAATTCCTCTGTTCTTTCCATAACTCTGTCAATAAGTATCCTACCATACACTTTTCCTGATATACTACGAAGACAAATGCCCCTGTGATTAACACACACTTCTTTTTCCCCTTTTCCTTTGTACAAAGGAATAATTATACCTGACTTCCAATCCTCCGGGACTCTACCTTCCTCCCAGGCCAATCTGCACATCTTCCACATTCATTCTACTACTCTCACTCCCCCATGCTTCAGCATTTCACCACACACTCCAACAATTCCTAGGGCTTTCCCGAATTTGACTTTCTTCATTGCTTCCACAACTTCTATCCTACTGATTTCTTCCTGTCTTCTCACCTCCCTCCTTCTCCCAGCCATTCCCCAGCCAATTATGCTCGCATTACTTCCATCCTCTATGTTCAACAATTCCTTAAAGTGTTCTCTCCATCTGCTCACTTTTTCTCCCTTCCCCACTAGTCATCTACCATTTTTATCTTTCACTCCCCTCCTGACTTCACTGCCACCCTGTCTTACTCTCTTCACCTCCTTCCAAAACATTTTCTTACAGTCCTTCCACTTTACACTCAAATTCCTTCCAAATTCCTCATCCACTCTCTTCTTACTCTCTCTTACTAATCTTTTCACCTCTCTCTTCCTTTCTACATATAACTCTCTCTTCCGCCTCTCAACTTCTTCCACGCCCCTATTTCTCATCCATTCAGTGTTTGCTTTCTTCTTTTGTGTCACAGCCTGTATCACCACCTCATTCCATCACGCTGTTCCTTGAACTCACCTCCGTCTTCTCTTCACCCCACACACCACCTCAGAAACAAGGGCACTAAATTTGCTTATGAATTCATCCGCAGAGATTGTGTCAGCAGACTTCTGTTCCCCCCGAGATATCCAGCTGCCTTTTTCCATGACGAATTTTGAAGCGACTTAACTAACCGCTTGAAAAGACACTCTTTTCTTCTATGTTTATTTTTTCATCAAATTCTCTTGCTTTTTCAATCAACAGAGGACCTGAAAAGCACACGCCCTCAGACCTCATTGTCTGAAACCACTCATATGCAGGACGATCTAGGTCCTCTAACTTTGCTGTGCACATTGTTCGTCACTTTTCAATGCCATCAGATGTTTAAGTTTTCAAGAAAAATTCTTTAAGTTTCTGCGACTGTGCTTTGATATTGTAAATGGTGGATGAACCGATGTTGTACTCTTTCATCAACACACTGCGTCTCACCCCTTTTTCAATTTTTTTACATATCTCTTGTTTCTGTTTTAGAGTTAACACCACCTTTTTTCTCTTGTTAGAATCATCCTTAGGCATATATATATATATATATATATATATATATATATATATATATATATATATATATACATACAGTACCCTCGTGTCCAGCACGCATTAGTCCAGCACGATTCGTGTCCAGCACGGTGAGCAATTAATTAGTATTATTTAATACGATTTAATTACTGCAACACGAGTGTGTTAGCATAACATGCACAGAGCTCCAAGAAGTGGGCCAAATCCGCAGAGTTCACTCTAGGACGATCACCCCCGGTCCAACACGGCCATACTGGACAATCCCATGATTATGATAGCCAATGAAAAACTTCTAATCAAGTAGCCTTCCCCACCCGCTATCGTGACGTGATCGTGATGCCGCCCAATTAAAAACGCTTCTGCTGTCACGTGATGTTTTGTTTACATTTCTCCCGCCACAGAGCCACTCAGTTGCATAATTGCATTGGAAGGTGCTTTTTTCTTGCTGCATTTTCTGCCCCTGTTACTGCATTTTGCCCTGCTCACGATGCCTAGGAAGCCTTCTGAGAACCCCAAGAAGCGTCGGCACCTCCCTCAGACCACCAAGCTAGAAAGCATCGAGAGGAAGAAGAAAGGGGAGAGGAAAGTTGACATTGTCAAGGCCTACGACATGAATGAAGCCAACGTGAGCACCATAATAAAAAACTTAAGACAAGATCCTGGCAGCCGAAGGCTATCACACGGCACTTCATACCGGGTTTGCCGAGGATACGATGGTAAATCGGAACGGTAACGTGGTAAAATTGTCGACGATACCACGGGCATTTGGAATTCATCTGGATGGATTCCTGCCGAGCATACGATGGGGAAAACAGTGTGACCAAAACCCAGGCGACTCGATAGAGAATGTATCATACTACAGCATTAAACATTTAGCCTGACACTGAATACATATTAATATTTTAGAATAAATATCAATCGCTTTGAAACCCTTCTCATCGGCGTGCGTACCAGTTTATAAACAAAGTTGCTTCTCCTTATTCTCTACCGAGTCAGCGACAGCGATCACTTTCCACAGGCAGGAGACGGGGCTCTGGCAACAGTGTGAGAAGCATGCACTTTGCCGAGGATTACAGGGCTAGGACAGGCAGAAGCAGGACCTTCCATGGCTGTGGACGATGGCAGTGATTCTGAGTGTGATTTCGAAGGATTTATGAGGGAGGTTTGATTTCGAAGGATTTATGAGGGAGGTTTGATTTCGAAGGATTTATGAGGGAGGTTGAGGAGGAGCAACAGCCATTACCCGCTAGTGACGCCAGCAGCCATCCTCCGGGGACCCAGTAGGACTAACTACAGCCTTGGATACCACCTTCCATTCCCAGCAAGCCCACCAACACTATCCTAAAAGGTTAGTTATCATTCATAGCACAGTACCATTTATTATAATTACAATAGTACCAATATATGTATAGGTATATGGTAGGTATTTAGGGTGACTTTTCCGAGGGTTGCTGACATAATTCATTTTTCCCCATAAGCTCTACTGTTAGTCCAACACGTTTTTGGTCCAACACGTGACCCATGCATGACAATATTACCGTGCTGGACGCGAGGGTACTGTGTATATATATATATATATATATATATATATATATATATATATATATAATGCAGTTTAAGACAAAGACATGAAAAGATGGTCATAGCTGTTATTATTAGTGTATTATGAGTGCATGATGCTATTTGACATTCATAATTTTTTTTTTTAAATTAATCTGTTATTTCGCTGACCTATTTCTTGCGGCGAACCTTTGACCAAGCTGTTGATATGATAGAGGAGAAATATTCAAGACTACTACTGCAGCCTATCCATTATAATACTGATATCTTTGACAAAAATGTACCATGACTTGCCACTTTGATTATTATTTATTTTTATTTTTTTATTTTTTTTTTTTTTTAAGAGGCCCTGTTACCATCCACTGGGAATGGTTGCACTATTCCTACACGACGTCCTAGCTGCATGCCATCTTTGGTCAAAATGTGTGCCACTCAATGCCATTAATTCATAAATTATTATTTTATATGATGCCAATACCCACATATAGTGGCACATGCCTATTTACTTGATGGAAATTGCCTAATTGCAGATTGACTGAAGAAATGTCAGTCCTTGTCAATAAAGACAGATTACTATAATGTAGAAAAGAAACCATAATAATATCGTAATATCAGAGATATGAGGAGCAGAACGCTTCCGATACCTGGTTACAGTTCTTTGCCCCGCCCAGTAGTGTAGAGGCTGTGTTCAAATGCAGAGCTCGCATGTGGTCATAACACTGCTCACCATGCGCCTCTGGTCAGAGATAAGTAATCACAAGTGTACATGTGGCCTGTGCCTCTCCTGAGGAAAGTTGTAGAGGAAGAAGATGAACATGCCAGCAAGCACTCCTCCAAGTTGCCAGTAAGATGTGGGTCTCATGATGAAGACACACTCACAGCCAATCAGCGGCCGTGTTATGTGGATGTGTCGGCTGGTATATGTGGCTAGATCCGCCCTTCCAAGTTCTGTTTACATTGTTAAGCCACACAGACGTGCTTTTGGTTTATTACATAATTTTCACCTCAAATTTATAATGATTTATATTGCACCATGAGTGACTTACATAGTAATGACAACCAAGAGGGCACTGAGCATAGACGGAAGTGAAAACATGATCCATCTTCTTGGAAACATGCGGTTGCCAAGCAAAAACAAAATGCTGGGGAAGCATACGTAAGTTACAGCACAAAAAAGGAAGTGCCAGCAAAGAAAATAAGTCCTCCTTTTAAGTGTGGCTGCTTCAATAACTTGGGCAATGAGAAAGTAAATTATCTATTTACAGCTTTTTGGGGGAATGAGTGATTATAACTGACAGACCAGTTACACTGCCAATCACATGAAAAATGTTGCTATGAAACAGCCTTGTGTCAAGGGCCATAAATCACACAAATCACATACAATTAGTTAGCGTGGAGTATGCCAATGTGACTTATGATGTTTGTCGATCATCATTCCTCAGCATTCACAGTTTAGGTGAATGCAGAGTTCGTTCTGTACTTGAAAAAGTGACTGTAGCTGAATCAGTGGAAACTGACCAGTGAGGCACTGGTTCTAACGTGAAACAAGTTAGTGATGAACGAAAGGCACTAGATCGACAATCTACTAGACTACTGTTAATCCTCACACCCCCTACAGCACTTTAATACATGCAGCACTAGTGTACATGGGTTAGTGATTGTCCTTCTTTTCATTTTTGTGGTTATTTTCAAATTAATTTTTTTGTTTTTATATATACTGTATATACATATAAAGGTACTATGGTATGGGGTTAATAACTGAACAGAATTATAACCTGATATATCACATACTGTATTTTGTACTTTATTCTTACCGTTATTTACCTTAAAGTATTTTACCAGCTCTAATTTTTGAGACGTCCTTTACTGAAATCGGGTTACTGGTTAATGATTTACAATGAAACAAATTTTTAACACTGTTTATCTCAAAACATTGATCTGGCACATTCGTCGTTATCTGACTAAATGCCTCAATTGTAGGATAAATTATTGCATGGATGCAGTGATTACAGAAAGGTATAGCAAGCAGGTGAATGTCTATACATATATATATATGATGGTAATGACAAAGAATTCCAGCTTTCCAAAAATTCACATTTCCAAAACCCCCTTGATTCCCAACATTTCAGATTTGAGGAACTGCACTGTATAAAAGAGAACAAGTAACTGTCTCTACATCGATAAGCAGCAACAAAGATGGAAACAACTGCAACCAAGGGCAAAGCATAGGTATTCACATCGATAAAATTAGAATACAATAATTTGCAAAGTTTAACAAAAGACATCAATCATTCATTCACCCATATAAAGATTATACAATTGCATCAATAAATAAAAAGGTAACTGCATAAAGTACTGTATATGTGCAAAAATAAATAAAACAAAACAAAATAAATAAATAAGTAGAGTTACTGGTACTCACCAGCCATTTCCAGTAACATGTTCGGGATGTAGATATCTTCATCTTTAAATGAATTCAAATATATGCAGGCAAAATCCACTATGCCTACCAACAACTTCTCATCATACCCTCTCATATTCTGAAAAAAGACAAGCATGATTTTGTATTTGTGGAAGAAAAGTATTTACAAAAAAAAAAAAAAAAAAAAAAAAAAAAAAGGGGGGGGGGGTTGTGTGTGTGGATATTATAGAGGTGTAAAGCTTTTAGAACAGATAATGATGGTAATGGAAATTCTAGAAGGTATAATTAAAGAAAGAGTGAATATTGATGAGATGCGGTTTGGGTTTATGCCAGGCAGGGAGACCAATGATGCCATATTCATTGTTCGACAGCTTCAGGAAAATTATATAGGAAAGAAAAGGGAACTGTACTTTGTTTTTGTTGATCTGGAGAAGGCCTTTGGCAGAGTTCCTGGAAAGGTGGTGAACAGGGCAATGAGAAAGCTTGGGATCGAGGAGTGGCTGGTTAGGACCATTATGGCCATGTATGTGGGTGCTCGCACCCAGGTAAGAGTGAATGGATATTTGGGTGATGAGTTTTCCATGAATGTTGATGTGCATCAGGGGTCAGTCTTGAGTTCCTTGTTGTTTATCATGGTACCTGAAACCCTCTCACCTGACTTCAGAAATGGACTCCCATGGGAGATGTTGTGTGCTAATGATTTGGTGCTAATTGCAGAGAACGAAAGGGAGGCAGAGGAAAGATTTAGGAAGTGGAGAGATGGTACGGGGCACAAGGGCTTAAAAGTAAATGCAGATAAAACAAAAGTGATGATATATAGTATAGGGCTGGTGGCAGTTCTGTTAAAGAAGTGGGAGAGTGGCCATGTGCAATCTGCCACAAAAGTGTGGTAAGTAATTCCATCTTGTACAGTGTTTGTAATAAGTGGGTGAATAAGAGATGTAATGGTATAAGAGGTAGACTGCAAGATAATGCTGATTTTATGTGTACGGTGTGTTAGGGAAAGCATGTGCTTCTTCCAACCACTCCTCACCATAGCCACTGAGCTAGCTCCAGCCCCACCTCCAGCACATACAGTAACATGTCATCCAAATAACAAAACACTTCCACACACTCAAGAGACTCACCAGCAAGTTCAATCCTTTCATCTATCCATCCATCATCCAATCCTACATTGCCCCATGAGGAGCGTAGGAGCCCAGGGATAAGCAAGTTGGTCCTGACATATAAGATGAAAGTGACCAGTCTCACTCATCCTGAGTGGCATTATGTGAGCAATAACCCCAACCATCCCTTGATATAAACCTTCACTGACTCAATCTGAGTCAGGGTTATTGCTCACATAATGCCACTCAGGGATGTGTGAGGTTGGTCACTCTCACCTTAATGTCAGGACCATCTTGCCTACCCTCGGTCTCCTAAACTCTTCATGAGGCAACATAGGATTGGACGATGGATGGATGGATTGAAAGGACTGAACTTGCTGGTGAGTCTTGAGTGTATGTAAGAGTTTTGTTATATGGGAGACGTGTTATATGCTGGAAGTGGGGCTGGAGCTAGCTCTGTGGCTAGGGAGAGGAATGGTTGGGAGAAGTTCAGGGAGCTGTTGCCTCTCCTGACACTGAGAGGGCTCTCCCTACGTGCTAAGGGACCTTTGTATGCGGCATGTGTTAGGAGTGTAATGCTGCATAGTCATGAGACCTGGCCAGTAAAGGAGAAGGATATTCACAGGCTCAAACATGCAGAAATGACAACGATTAGGTGTATGTGCAGTGTGTCCCTGAGCGCAAGGCCTGTGGGGGCTAGGTTTACAATTGAGGAGTTGAGAGATAGGATGGGACTGGAATGTATTGGTGTTGTGATGAGGAGAGGTAGGTTGAGGTGGTTTGGGCATGTGGAGAGGATGGGGGATGATAATTGAATGCAGAAAGTAAGAAATGTTAATATCAAGGGTGTGGTTGCAAGGGGTACACCAAAGAAGACCTGGGATGAGGTCATTAAATGTTAACTCATGGTTAAGGGGCTGAACAGAGAGGCTGCAAGAGATCGAGCATCATGGAGAGACGCCATTACATGACCAAAGCCAACATATGCAAGCATGTTGGAGGCTTATTTTAAAAAAAAAAAAAAAAAAAAAAAAAAAAAAAAGCATCTTGGAGCCTTCAAAAAGGAAGAAAAGGAAGAAGAAGAAGCAACCCAACCTATTTCTGACCATGTAAAGCAGTCAATGTTGTGACTCCATGTTCATTTGGATGTCAGCCCATTGAAAACTGTCTACTTTAACAGGGTACTCCTGGAGATCATTTGGAGAGGTTATGATGAAAGAATGTTTGTGTTGTAACAGTGAGGTAAATTACTTAGGAGACTGTGCTGTGGTGTGGTGTGGAAGGCAAATTATTAGTGAGGATACAGTAAAATGTTTGTTAGCTGTATTTTGTGTTGGGACTGAGGCAGGGATGAGTGATGGCTACAGGTTAGGTGCATTCATGTTTCTCTGACACTGGTATTTTTGAGAGATGAATGCCAGATGGGGTCCATATAGGATACTATGTGGGTGGAAGTTTTGGATAGCTGCAGTGGCCAAATGTTTTTACAGTTTGGAGAGAGAGAGAGAGTGGCTTGGTTTCTGAGACATGATATCCAAAAACTGTACAGTAGTGTTTCACAAGCGTGGGTGAGTGGGCAAAATGGGGTCTGCAGTCTTAAAAACTGATAAAGTTCATCTTTGCTACAAGCCTAATATGTATGGAGAGATGAAAACTTAATGATGCCCATTTACTAAGATAATGTTCATATTCTGTGGTGTGCTGTGGGGACTGCATGAGGGAGGGGATGGAGACCTGAAACCATGACAAAAGACAAGCTTCATCTTCATCACTGTACTGTGCTTACAAAGTTGCAAATCTATGGGTGGCTGGGGAGAGGGAGACTGAGGACCTGGAACTTTGACAATCAATGAGCTTTGATTTTACCATGGCTTATTATAATGTAAATGCAAAACCTGAACAAGCAAAGGTTACTCTGTTTCTTTTTGTTGTTTTTTTATACAGGGAAGAAGGAATCAAAGGCCAGAAGCCTGCAATTATTGCTCCCTCCAAGAAAAAAACAAAATAAGATAACAGATGGCCAAAGTCAAGATCCATTCATTTCGAGATGCCTGGACACAGTGTTTGAAAAACTGGAGATCGTAGGCAGTAGGAAATATAGACAGAGGGAGACAGTTCCTGCATTGACCTATTGCATACATGAAGGACTGAGAGTAACAGTTAACTCTTGCATTAGCGAGTTGAAAAGAAAAGGGATGAGAGTTTGTTGCTAGACTGGTGCTATGCACCCACTGTACCGACGGAGGGATGCAAGCAGACAGTTCAGAAGAGCAGTGACCACCAAAGTAGTGATCGAAAAGATATAAGATGCAACAATGCAGGGAAGAGACAGAGTTTAAGGGAAGTTAGTCAGAGGAGGAGAGTTAATGAGACCAAATGCCTTTGACTCTAACTTGCTGAGAAGAGCTGTAATGTAGATGGGAAGCCTCCCAACACAAGAGAGCTCTAGTCAACACAGGGACAAATAAAACCTGTGCATAAAGTCAACAACTGAGCAGGGGTAAAGAAGCCACAGAGTCGGCTTAGCACACTTAATCTCTTGGAAACAGATTTTACAAGAGAGGTAAATGTTCTTTCCAAGATAAATCCCAAGATAATGATGCCTCAAGAATGTTAAAAATTGATGCAGGATTGAGCTGGGTATTGTTAAAAACTAGAGAGTACTCCGGTGGAAGATTTTGTTGGGTTGAAAGATGTAAGAACTTTTTGATAAATTAAAAACAATTATTTTTATCCCCATCAGAGATATGAGCCATATCAGACAATCGGTAAGCCATAGCCTCATCCCTTGTTTGCTGAAGTACCTGCTGAGATGGACAATGCGGAAACTGAATGGAAAGGTGAAGGGTGGAGTCATCAGCGTATGAGCAAATGGGGTTAGATGTACAGCTTAGAAGGTCGTTGACGAATAAAGAGACGAGAGTTGGTGACAGGAAAGAGCGCTGAGGAACACCACTATTGATATCTCCAGGAAAACAACACTAGCTGTCTACAACAGCAGCTATAAAACGATGAGGAAGGAAACTAGAGATGAAGGCACAAACAGGACAGAAACCAAAACAGGACAATTAAGAAATAAAAAGTTTATGTCGGACTTGATCAATAGCCTTTGCGATGTCAAGTGCAATAGCAAAGCTATTGTTAAAGTCCCAAAAGGAGGATGACCAGGAGTCTGAAAGGTAGGTGAGAAGATTGCCAGTGGAGCATCCCTGGCAGAACCCATGCTGACGATCAACTATAGTCCTTCCAAAATATCCAGATCATTTAGGCATTGTCCCTCACAGGAGTTCCCCTACGTGCGACGTTGCCACAGTTTCTACTGGGCCAATTATCGGATTAGAGACAAGGGTTAACCCTCACTCCCAGCTCACTACCTCTCTCTCTCTCTCTCTCTGCATATAAAATCTGCATTTTATGGAGATTTATTTCTATAAAAAGTCTATACGGTTTTATGAATTATTAGAATTTGAGGAAAAGCCTCCTGACTTTGTCTGTCTATCTGTCTTTCTCTCTCTCTGCATATAAAATCTACAGTTTATGGAGATTTATTTCTATAAAAAGTCTATACGGTTTTATGAATTACAGTAATCCCTCCACTATCCGACGTAATAGAGCCAAAGGCATGTCCGGAAAGTGGTCCTGTCCGGATAGTGGGCACCAGCCTCCTGGACTTGTACTTATGGACCCTAACTCAGAAAAACACCTATACAATTCCCTCTGGACAAGAATAGCACCTATTTAAGATCCAAATCACACCAATAAGGACATAAAAGACTGAAATAAATGCAAAAGAACCATAAAATTAGGTTTCAGAGGTGAGTTTATACAATATTAAACATTCTGGGTACTTACAACAAGTCCCTGGCTCCTGGACTGGTATTTATGGACCCTAACTCAGAGAAATACCTCCCTACTGCACATGCATAGCACCTAATACCCTATTCACACCAATAAGGGACATAAAAGAGTGAAATGAGGTGTTAGAGGTAAGTACAGTATGGAAAATACAGTACAGTACAATATGAAACATTCTGGGTACTTACAGCAAGTCCCTGGCCATCTCGATGAATAACCGCCTCCTCTCACACTCTGACAGTAAGAAGGATTTCCTGAAGCACTTGCAGTACACTGTTCATGAAGTCTTGCACAGAACTTAGTCATTTGCATTCAGAATTCCATTCTCTTAACACTGCGCACTCTTGTCTTACTTGCGCTCCATTGTACCTTAATGAAATAAGTGTTGCACTCTTCACTTTAAGTCTTTCCACTCTTGAAACCATTTTCTAAACAACACACACTCAAATTAAATTACGTTACATTTACAGTCCATTAAATCTTTGTCTTTTCACTCAGAACTCAAATTCCTTAACACTATGCACTGTTTTTTCACTGCACAACACTGTAAATTCCCGTGTGGTCTAGTGGAGAAGTTCTTGACGTCTAATCACTGTCAGAGTCTGAGGGTAGCACATGCAGGTGACCTAGGGGTGCGTCGCTGGGTCGTGCTGATGGCGTACCCACTGCAGACGACTCTGAAGATAGGAGCAAACTTACATCGAGCAGTGACTCCACCGTGGCTGATGTGCTGGGCTGTGGCTCAGAGCATGAGGGCCTGTCTTGGGGAGGCAACGGAGTGGAGCCAGGGCTGGGCACAGAGGGGGTCATGGGCCTGAAAAAGCTGTCAGTGGTTGATGGACACAAGGAACAACGATTTTGACGATTAATGATGCGCTGCCTGAAAGCACGCACTTCCTCCACAAGTCCCAAGGGCCCCATCTCCCTGTCGCAGTCCGGATGCTCCAGGTAGTCCAGAACGAACTCTAGGTGTTCCCGGAGTGTGCTCAGCTTGGAGATGGCTGGAGTAGCGTCATGCTGAGAGGAATCCGCATCATCGTCGCCGTCCTCATCGGAATCTTCAAGCTGGGTACTGACACCTGCAACTGAAGATGCGATCTCGATATCAGACAGGGTCTGATACCCAGGATCGCCCTCATCATCCAACCACTCACGCACTTCGTCCACATCAACATCGTCCCCATGCACACATAGACATGCATAGAAGTCCTCCATGTCGAAACCTAGGAAATCGTGCTCCACATCCGTTCCGAGAAGCAGACGAGACCAACTATTTTCTAGAGTCTTGACAGGGACTTCTTTCCATGTACTGGCCCAGTTGTAAATGGCAGACTTGATGTTGTAGCGGCGAAGGTTATCCAAAGTCCGCTGGCCTCGCGTGTCCCGTCCCTCACTGTACAGGCGCTTTGTTGCCACGATCACTCCTTGGTCCATTGGTTGGATGAGAGCAGTAGTATTAGGTGGCAGAAACATGCACCTAATGCGCCCATTCGAGCCACCAGGTCCTTGCCGCACGGGTGGCCAAGTGCATTGTCAAGGAGAAGGAGGGCCTTTACCTGGTCGCGTGGGATTCCCAGTTTCTCCGTCTGGTAATGTATGACCTTGACGAAATGGCGGTGGAACCAGTCTTTGAAGAGTGGCCTGTGAACCATGCCTTCAACGAATGGTACCAAATGACAGGAAGGACATCCATCACCCCACGAAGACACCGAGGCTGCTTTGCACGGCCAACAATAACGGGCTTAAGCCGATGCATGCCGTTAGCATTAGCACAACACAAAGCAGATATCCTTTGCTTGGAGAGCTTGTGGCCAGGTACACGCTTCTACGTCTCCTCGGCTAGGGTGTTCGTAGGCAAAGAGCGACAGAATAAACCAGTTTCGTCAGTGTTGCAGACTTGACCGGGAGTGAGGCCCTCCCTGTCGATCAAGCCCTTCAGCTTGTGCCAAAACTCCTCTACTCCATCCTCGTTAGCGTCCAAAGCTTCGCCATGAGACTTACGGTTGGTAAGGCCATGTCGTAACTTGAACGCGAAGAGCCAACCCTCGGATGCCTTGAAGTCTAGGGGGTTGTGAAGCCTTCCGAACTTCTCAGCAGCAGCTTTCAGCTCCGTCCCACGCACCATCACACCAGCAGCACGTTGCTGTCGATACCAAATCAACGTGGAGCGGTCGACTTCAGCATACTTGGGAGTAAACATCATCTGCCTCTCCACGTTGCGTTTGCTTTTCGACAAGAAGTCAGCTGTGTACTGCATGAGTTTGTTTCAGGATCTCTTAATATCAAACAAAGTAGATCGGGCCACGTTGAACTCACGAAGGATGCGTGACGAAGACCATCCCGCATCCACTTTCTCCAATATCTCCCTCTTCTTCTCCAGAGTCAAAACCACTCTCTTCCTCTTCTCAGGCGACGGGGCCATCATCATACACACGAAGGAGAGGCATGAGAGCAGAAAGAGAGCCTGCAGCAGGTAAGGCACCACCACAAAAGCGAGCACGTGGGCAGCCATGACGATGAGCATGTACTCACGACAAGAGACGGGTGGCAAGTGGAGAGGATGCAGGGGCGCTCTAGCGGACTTTGGAGGAATGACACACCAAAACAAAGCTGTCCCGCGCTGCGCGCGCCAAGTTCAAATTACGGGCGGGAAAAAGTCGGATTTTTTTCAAATTTTTTGCGGTTTTCAGACCATTTTGGGTATATTGGATCCCGGGATGATAATGTCCAGTAAATGGGGATGTCCGGAAAGTGGGCGTCTGGATAGTACAGGGATTACTTATAATTTGTGGAAATGCCTCCTGGCTCTCTCTCTCTCTCTCTCTGTTCGAGCACCATTTTTTGAGGGATCAATTATAGGTCTTCTGTTTGCCATCTCTTCTAAAAAATACTTATTTACGCTGTAAATAAGCTCTTTTTCTTTACTGTGGAGCAGACAAGGGTAAGTAGTAGGGATAGGAGCTTATCTCTGATGGCGGTCAGAGAGGAAGTGACCTGTGGATTGACACCTGACCTACCCTCACTGACGCACCTACAAGCGTGACAGCGTTGGAAAGCAACGTTGCCAAGTGTTGAGGTATTTATAAAAAGTCATTGTTATTATTAAAAATAATAGGCATTTTCTTACACCGTATAGCCTTATTAGAGAATTTTATATATAGTGTATATACTGTGAATAAATTTCATTTAGAAGTAGTAAATAGCTGACATGAGACGAAGAGGTGTGTTTTGGTACAGATTCGGCAGCGTCTTGCAAAGGGGAACTCCCGTGAGGGACAACGCCCAAACTATCTGGATATTTTGGAAGGACTATAGAAGGTGTTTTAAAGTTTTTTAAAGGATAAACTCAAAAACTTTTGTAATACAGGATGTTGAAGCAAATTGGGAGATAGTCAGAGGAATGGGAATGGTCACCCTTAATTGGGACCGGCTGAATAACAGCAAATTTCCAGCAAGAAGTGCAAGTTGACAGGCAAAGACAAAAGAGTTTACCTAGGCAGGGTGTAAGAACAGAAGCACAGTTCTTGAGGACAACAGGAGGGACCCCACGGGCGCATATACCTTGTTAGTATTGAGGCCAGTGATTGCAGAAAATACATCACCTTAACAAATTTTGATATCAGACATGAAGAAGTCAGAGGGGGGAGGCGATGGAGGAACAGCACAGGAATCGTCTACGGTGGAATTAGAGGAGAAAGTCTGAGTGAAGAGTTCTGTTTTATCAGTAGACGAAATAGCTACAGAGCCGTCAGGGTGGAAAAGAGTTGGGAAGGATGATGAGGTAAAGTTTGTTAAAAAGGTTTTTCGGAAGGTGCCAGAAGGAGTGGGAAGAATTCGAGTTGGTAAGTTCCAAGCATTTAGTATGAATGAAACTATTTTTAGCAGAGCGAAGAACAAACTTAGCACAATTCCGGGCAGAAACATAGAGATGAGATTCATGAGAGGGTTGGCTCTGGTACCTTTTGTAGGCCTTCTCCTTGCTGTGGACAGCATTAGAACAAACGTGATTTTTTGCATTAGTCAAAGAATATGAGAAAGGAATGTAGGCTTCTGTGACCGAGAGAATATCCTTCGAAATGCGCAAGGCAAACTCAGATAGCTCTCGGGCATGGAAGCAATTATCATTCAAGGGAAAATAAAAGAAACAGTGCCTCAAGGCCTCCCTACCCATATCCCTGGCCGCCTTGGAGAGAGTTCCAACATACTTGACCTCTTCCTTACAACTAATTCTTCTAATTACAGTAAGACCTCACTATAATGGACTAATTGGGGCCCAAACCATTCCGAAAAATGCGATATTCAGATAAAAGCGACATCCGGACTTCCCCCTGCTAATCCAGACTTTATCCGATATATCAGACATTAGTCCAGATCGCATGAACGGTTTTTAAACTATTTTGACTACTACGGCAGTACTTTACTGTGTTATAACTTCACTACATTAATCAAATGGTATATTATATATAATAATACAGTACTGTGCACTGATATAGATATGTTTTATTTACATTATTGTGATGAGCATAACTGAAGTGGCCAGGCAGTCCGGACTGCTTCTGGCTTTATCGGACTTTTTCCGATACATAGGAATTTAGTCCGGTAGCTCCTCGAGTCCGATAAATGCGAATTCCGGTCTATTGAAGTCCATTATATCAAGGTTTTACTGTATGCTGTTAATCTTTCCTCTCCGTTGGGCCCCTCCGATCACAACCTTATCAACTTAACCTGTCCTATTGCTCCAGTATGGCCTGTGGACCCTCCCAACAAGCATCGGTTGTGGCAATTTAGAGCTGTTGATTGCGAGGCCCTCAGGCAAAACTTCTTTGATTTTCCCTGGAATGATTATTGCTTCCATGACGGGAGCCATCAGAGTGTGCCTTGTGCATTACAGATGTTATTCTCTCAGGGATGAAAGCATACATTCCTTTCTCATATCCTTTAACTAATGGAAAAAAAAAAAAAAAAAAAAAAAAGTTTAATCACGCTTGCTCAAATGTTGTTCACAAGGAGACTGCCTACAAAAGGTACCGGAGCCAACTCACCCCTGAATCTCATCTCTTGTATGTTTCTGCCTGGAATCATGCAAAGTCTGTTCTTCACTCTGCTAAAAATAATTTCATCCACACTAAATGCTCTGAACTCTCTAACTCGAATTCTTCCTGCTCCTTATGGCATCTTGCCAAAAATCTTTCTAACAACTTTACCTCATCATCTTTCCCTCCTCTTTTCCACTCTAGTGGTTCTATTGCTATTTCTTCTACTGATAAAGCAGAACTCTTCGCTCAGACTTTCTCCTCCAATTTCACATTAGATGATTCTGGTGCTGTTCCTCCATCACTTCCCCATTCTGACTTCCTCATGGTTGATATTAAAATTTCTTCACATGACGTATTTTCTGCCACCATTGGCCTCAATACCAACAAGGCATATGGGCTTGATGGAGTCCCTCCTGTTGTCCTCAATAATTGTGCTTGCACCCTGCCTAGGTAAACTCTTGTGCATTTATCTATTAACTTCTGCCTTTCCTTCTTGCTGGAAGATTGCTTTCATTCAGCCTGTCCCAAAGAAGGGTGACCATTTCTGATCCTCTAACAATCGCCCAATTGCTTCAACATCCTTTATTTCAAAAGTTTTTAAATCTATTCTTAACAGAAATATTTTAAAGCAATAGCCAACACCTACTTTCAACATAGATGATCCACCAGTATACATGGAGAGTAATGAGGAGGATGGATGGTGAACTTGTTGAACGAAAGGCAATGATAGACTACGTGTGTGTGGATGAGCGAATAAGAAGACAAGTGTTGGATGCAAGAGTGTGGAGAGGGTGGGGGAATGGAGTCTCGGACCATCACTCACTGATGGCCAAGGTAAAGCTGCAATGAAAATGGTTGAGGAGACGAAGGGGAAGACAGGAGGAAACTGCTCCTGTGAGAAGAGTGGAGAAATTGCAAGATAGTGAGAAAATGGCAGAGTATAAGAACACAGTGGAAGAAAGATTGGGAAGGTATGAGCTAGAGCAGATGGAAGGGGCGGAAGACGTATGTAAGATATTCAAGGAAGCGAAAGGCGCAGCATGTGAGGTGGTTTGTGGAGTGAGGAGGAGATGCAGGGATGTGCAAGGGACAGAATGGTGGAATGATGAGGTGAAACAAGCTGTGGAACAAAAGAAAAAGGCATATAGTGAATGGTTAGCGAGTAGAGGCAGGGGAGAAAATGAGAGAGAGAAGAGAGAGGTATATGTGAGCAGGAGAAGGGAGGTGAAGAGACTGGTGAAGGAGAGTAAGAAGAAAGTGGATGAAGAGTTTGGGAGGAATCTGAGTGTGAAATGAAGGGAAAGTAAGAAATTGTTTTGGAAGGAGGTAAAGAAAGTAAGGCAGTGTGAAAGGGGAAATAGTAGGGGAGTGAAAGATAGGAATAATAGATTGTTGGTGGAGAAGAGAGAGAAATTGAGGAGATGGAAGGAGCACTTTGAGGATTTGTTGAATGTAGAGAGTGAGAGCAGTGCGAGTATAAGTGGTTGGGGAATGGCTGGGAGAAGAAGAAATGAGAGGAAGGAGGAAGAGATCAGTAGGACGGAAGTAGTGGAAGCAATGAAGAAGATCAAGTTGGGGAAGGCCCCAGGAATTGATGGAGTGTGTGGTGAAATGCTGAGGTATGGGGGTGAGATTGTTGTGGAGTGGATATGGAAGTTATGTAGATTGGCTTGGGAAGAGGGAGGGGTTCCAGAGGACTGGAAATCAGGTATAATTGTTCCTTTATATAAAGGAAAAGGGGAGAGAGAAGTATGTGGTAACCATAGGGGTATTTGCCTTCTTAATGTGACTGGTAAAATATATGGCAGAATACTCACTGATAGGGTTAGGCATATGACAGAGGAGCTAGTTGGAGAAGAGCAAGGGAGATTTAGGAAGGGAAAAGAGTGTGTAGATCAGATATTTGTTCTAAGATGTTTAGTGGAGAAGTATCTAGAGAAGGGAAAGAAAGTGTATGCTGCCTTCATGGATTTGGAGAAAGCTTATGACAGAATAGATAGGCAAGGTATATGGAAGGTATTAAGAATATATGGAGTGGAGGGGAAATTGTTGAATGCTGTGAAGATTATGTACGAAGGAGTTAGGGCTACAGTGCGAGTGGAAGGTGAGCTGAGTGAGTTATTTGATCTCAATGTGGGACTGAAACAGGGTTGTGTGATGTCTCCATGGCCGTTTAATATATACATGGATGGGGTTGTAAAGGAGGTGCAGGGTACGACAGTGGATGTGGGGGTGGCTCTAATGAATGTGGGTGAGATTTGGAAGATTCCAGTGTTGCTGTCTGCTGATGATACAGTATTGTTGAGTGAAGATAAATGGGAGTTGCAAGGTTTGGTGAATGAATTTGGGACAGTGTGAAGGAGGAGGAAGCTGAAAGTTAATGTAAACAAAAGTAAAGTTATGGTGTTTGAGAGGAATGAAGTCACCGAATGTACAGTGAGGTTGGATGGTGAGGATATGGAGAATGTGAGTGCATTCAAGTACTTGGGTAGTGTGATGAGTAAGGATGGAACTTTGGGGGATGAAGTGCGTGAAAGGGTACAGCAGGGAAGGAAAGTTGTTGGTTCACTGAAAGCAGTGATAAGAAATAGGGAGGTGAGTATGGAAGTTAAGAAGTCACTGCATGATAGTATTGTGATCCCTACCCTGACATATGGAAGTCAGGCGTGGACCTTGCAAGAGGGGAACAAGTCAAGAGTGAGAGCAGTGGAAATGAGTTACTTGAGAGGAGCATGTGGAGTGACATGGAGGGGCAGGTTGACGAATGAAGAAGTGAAGGAACGGTGTGGGGTAGATGTGGATGTGGTTGAGAAGATTAGGAGAAATACACTGAGGTGGTTTGGACATGTGGAGAGAATGGAGAATGAAAGACTGACTAAGAGGGCGTATGTAGGTGAGGTGGAGGGAGGGAGAGGGAGGGGTAGACCGAGGATGAGGTGGAGGGATGGAGTTGAGAGGTATATGAGGGAGGGGGGGGTGAGCTGGGGGGAGGGTAGTCAAATGGTGGGTGACAGAGCGACTTGGAGGCGTTTTGTCTGCAGCCACCCTTTGCGGAATTAGGGTGTCGGGCTATAGATAGATAGATAGATAGATCTTTCCTATCACAACCTTCTTTCTGATCGCCAATATGGGTTCTGCCTGGGACGCTCCACTGGCGATCTTCTCACCAACCTTTCAGACTCCCGGTCATCCTCCTTTTGGGACTTTGGTGAAACTTTGCCATTGCACTTGATATCTCAAAGGCTTTCGATCGAGTCTGGCATAAATTCTTATCTCAATACTGTCCTGTTTTGGTTTCCATTCTTCTATTTGCACCTTAATCTCCAGCTTCCTTTCTGGTTGTTCTATAGCCCCTGTTGTAGACAGCCTCCATTCTTCTCCTAGAGTTATCAATAGTGGTGTTCCTCAGGGCTCTGCCCTATCACCAACTCTCTTCCTTTTTTTTCAATGACCTTGTAAGCTGTACATATAACCCTATTTACTTATATGCTGATGACTCCACCCTTCAACTTTTCATTCAGTTCCTGCAGCGTCCACCTCAGCAGTTACTTCAACAAACAAGGGATGAGGCTATGGCACACCTAATGTCTGACTTGGCTCATATCTCTGATTGGGGAAAAAATAATATTGTTCTTTTCAATTCATCAAAAACTCAGGTCTTACATCTATCAACCTGACAACATCTTCCACAGTACCCTTTAACTTTTAATAAAATCTAGCTTAATCCTGCATCATCTTTAAATATCCTTAGGGTTTCATTCTTTCGGAATTTATCTCAGAAAGAACACATTACCATTGTTGTAAAATCTGCTTCCATGAGGTTAGGTGTGCTTCTTTACTACTGCACAACTGTTGACTTTATACTCAGGTTTTATTTGCCCATATAGAGTACAACTCTCATGAGTGGGGAGGCTCCCCACATATAACTTTTTCAACAAGGTTGAGTCAAAAGCTTTTTGTATCATTAACTCTCCTCCTCTTACTGGCTCCCTTCAACCTCTGTCTCTTGGCCACACTGCTTCATCTTTCTGTTTTCTATTGCTACTTCAGTGGTCACTGTTCCTCTAAACTGTCTGCTTGCATCCCCCCACAATTATGATGGGTGCGTAACACCCGTCAAGCAACAAACTCTCGTCCCTTTTCCGTCCAACTCTCTAATGTCAGAGTTAACCGTTTCCCCAGTTCCTTTATATATGCAACAGGTCATCTCTGGAACTGTCTTCCTCTCTCTGTGTTTCCTACTGCCTATGATCTCCAATCTTTCAAACCCAGTGTGTCCAGGCATACTGAAATATACGGATCTTGAATTTGGTTCTCTGATATCTTGTTTTTGTTTTTTCTTGGAGGGAACAATTTGCAGGCTCCTGGCCTTGGGTTCCTTCTTCCTTGCATTAAAAACACACACACACACACACACACACACACACACACACACACACAATGCGACAACCGACACTTCTTGGGAGGGTCCACTGGCCTTACTGGAGAAACAGGAGAGGTTAAGGTGATAAGGCTGGGATCGGAGGAGTCCAAGGTGATAAGGCTGCAATCAGAGCCCAACAGAGAAGAAAGATTAAGAGCATAAGCAGAAGGATTAGTTATATGGAAGAGGTCAAGTATGTTGGAACTCTCTCCAAGGCAGTAAGGGATACAGGTTGTTACCTCCGCCAACAAAGCTGGAGTAGGTTATGTATTCACCTATGTTTGTCTGTCTGTCTGTCTGTCTAGACGATATCTCCAAAAGTTCTCAATGAATTTCAATGAAATTTTGTGGAAGGGTGGGCCATGGGCCAAGGAAGACGTGATTACCGATAAATTTTGGGAAGGATCTGGATCTGGAGTATTCTGCACAGTATCTCCAAAAGTTCTCAATGAATTTCAATGAAATTTTATGGAAGGGTGGGCTATGGGCCAAGAAAGAATTGATTAATTTTGGGGTGGATCCGGATCTGGGTTCACATCCTTTTTAATGACAATGGCACTGGAAGAGGTACCATATGGACTCTCTCCGTGTTTTCTAGTTACTGCTGTATCACATTCACAAGCTTTCATGTGTGGTGGAAGAGCCAGAGGAGATAATGGCATGTCACTAAAACCACAGTATCCCCATGTACACCAGGGGATACAATAAAGATATTACAGAACAAGTCAGAACAAGCTCTCAATAATCCTACATGGAAACCACAAATGAACTCATCACGTTGTATCATTTAACAAATTTAAAAGCTCCAACATGCTTGCATGCATTGGCCTTTGTCACCTAATAGCAACTCTCCATGCTGTTAGATCTCTGGCAAGCCTCCCTAATAAATCCCTCATCCCTGAGGTTACACTCTAAGACCTTGTCCCAGGTTTTTTTTTTGGTCTGCCTCTCACAACCCTATCTTGAAGTTCAGACCTCTCACCTTCCACATCTGTCATCCTCCATCCTCTCAACATAACCAAACCATCTCAATTTACCCCTTCTCATTACAACACCAACATATTCAAGTCCCACCCTTCCTAAAAACTTTTCAATCACAATCCTACCCCCCCCAGGCCTCGCATTCTGGGATGCACTACATGTCATCTCGTCGTCATTTCTGTATGTTTTGAGTCTATGAACATCTTCCTTAACTACACAGGTCTCACTACACTTCTGACACATACCTCAAACAAGGATCCCTTAATACAGGGGAAGAGTTTTCTCAATTATAGGAGAGGCAACAACTACCTGAACTTCCTCCAACCAATTCTAACCCTAGCCACAGAGCAATGTCCAACCCCACCTCCAGTACATATCATGTCCCTCAAATAACAAAACTCCACCACACACTCAAAAGACTCTATTGTAAGATCAATACTACATGCTTTACCTGACACACAGCACACAAGAAATCAGCATTATTTCATACCCTACCTCTAATACTACTACATCTCTTCAGCACCTACTGATCACAAAACCTGCACAAAACGGAGGTATCTCCCACATCTTTGTGAAAAACTGCACATGGTCACATTCCCTCTGCTTTGACAGTACCACCACCAGCCCTAAGAATCATCACTTTTATTTTACCCACATTCACGCTCTCACCCTTATGCCCCATTCCATCTCTCCACTTCCTAAATCTTTCCTCCACCTCCCTTTTGTTCTCTGCAATCAACACCAAGTCACCAGCATAGAACATCTTCCATGGGAGTCCATTTCTGAGGGAACATGAGAGCTTCAAGCACCATGACACACAATAAGGGACTCGACTGACCCCTCATGCATGTCAACATTCATGAAAAACTCGTCACTCAAATCTCCATTCACCCTCACTGGGAGCGTGCACCTACATACTGTACATGGCCATAACCACTATGACCAGTTTCTCCACGATCCCATGCTTTCTCACTGCCCACTTCACCACCTCCCTAAGGACTCTGTCAAAAGCATTCTCCAAATTAACAAAAACAGTACAACTCCCATTTGTTTCCTAAGCATTTTTCTTGATGCTGTCAGACAATGAATACAGCACCAGTGATATTTTTGCTTGACATAAACCCAAGTTACATCTCATCAACATTCACTCTTTTCCTTATCATACATTTTAAGACTCCATTATCTTCATTATCTGGTCCAAAAGTTTTATGTCTCTATAATTTCCTCTTTCCACACCATAACCCTTCCCTTGTAAATAAATCACACTCTTCAGTCAGTCATCTGGGACAATACACTCACAACCAAATTTACAAAATCAGCAACTAAACCCACTGCTGTATCACTTGAGGCCTTCAACACTCAGCACTCAACTCAGACAAACCCGCTGCCTTCCCTAACTCCACCCTGCCTATTGCCTTGTTCACAGTAGCAGCATCAAAGGCCAAGAGCCAAACACTGAATCCACCGACACCAAACCTTCCCTGTTCCAAACTCCTCAATCAGCAGCCAGTTATAAAGCTCCCAACTAGCATCTTTAATATCCTCACTGTCCACCACTACCTTTCCTTCATCATTCTACACACTGTTCACCTATGATATTCAATTTTCATCATTCTACACACTATTCACCTATGATATCTCGTTTTCCCTCTTCATCTGATTTGCCACCTTAATTACCACATTCTTCCTTTCAGCACTGTTTAGGCTATCTGGTGAAAGTCTCTGGAACCCAGTTTTCCCCACATACTTCACTTTCTGGCCCTACGCTTGGCAGCCAAGTAATTCTCTCTGTTACCATCCCTTTTCCATTCCTGGAAAAGTCTTCTTTTTCCTTAAATGAGGCCTCTACACCTTCATCCCACCACCATGCTACCTTATGTCTTGGAGGGCCCCTTGTCCATCCTTACACTGAATCAGAAACTCTCAAGAGATTGTTCTTAACAGCTCTGTAGTGCCCAATAACACTTCCATTAACAGTTCACCACTCACCCACTTCTCATCTTGCTATAGAAAGCATCCCTTACTGTTTTGTTTTTCAACTTCCATAGTGTCCTCCTGGGTGTACTGGTCCACTTCTTCACCACCCATTCCTTCAGCACCATGTCATATGTCAGTAATTTGTGTTGCTTCACACACTCTTTGCTCCCTACAACTATAACTTTAACATTCCTCACCAACCTCCTATCAGTCCTCCTGATTAGAAAACATTCAATCTGGCTACTATTACTCCCAGACTCATATGTAATCAGTCAATGTTCCCCCCCCCCCTAAATTGCATGTTGCACACAATCATGTTCAATGCCTCCCCCAGTTCAAGCATCCTTTCCCCTTCCACATTCCTCATACCATATGTGCATCCCCTATGTACCCCTTCACATCCTTGGGCTGCTTCACACATATGGCCATTTTAAATCCCCACCCAAAACTACAATCTCATCATCCCCCATACCACCAACCACACGTACTGCCATCCCAAAATCTATCTTTATCTTCATCATCCGAGCCAACCAGTGGAGCATATGCTGATACAATTTAAATAATGACTTTACCAAACAATATTTTCACTGCTATAATCCTTTCATTTACTCACATTACATTCATGATATATTCTACCCAACACACCCAAAACACACTATTCATCCACTCCCCTGCCACAACAGCCTATACCCACGGTCCTTCCCAACAATCATCCTAGCTGACCTTCCCCTGAACCTGACTTCATGTAAGCAGCAGACATCCACCCGACTCATCCTCAGTCTCCACTATGTCCCTCCTCTACCCTTCAAACTACCCACATTCCATGATGCCACTCCTATACAACATACAACAAAAATTGATACCACTGGATATCTTAAATACAAACTTACCAGATTATGTGAATTTTCATTTTGCAGGTGCCTGTTTTCCTGTCCTTCAATGATCTGCTGCTCCTCTTCTCCTTGCATTTGGTCAATAACTGGGGCATCACCTTCTTTTCTATGTATGGCTGGTTTTTCTGCTGCTGTTTTTAATGTGACCATTTCACCTTTGTCAGAAAATGGTATTTCTGGTCCAGTGAGATTCTGTTCTTTTGTCTGTGACCCATCCTCTGCAACCAGCTGGTTCAACTGGTGATCAAACCAAGAATGAAGTCTGGCCCATACCTGTTCCACCTGACTCCGATTCAGTTCACACAGAGCCTCTTCAAGTTCAGTTAGTTTGCGTTTTTTGTTCTGGAAGTAGATGCACGTACAGTAAGAGCTACAAATTACTGAGGAGAGAGACTAACAACAATATACCTGAACCAAATGTTAAAGTTAGGGGAAAAATAGCTGAAAAATACTGTAAGTCTTTTTGCAGTATCCAAATATGAACAGGGAAAACACAAAAAACAAAAACCAGACATGTATATTTTACATAAATCTCAACAACCAGTATATGGTATATAAATTGACAGATGGATAGATAGATCAATAGATACAGACAGATATAGTAATCCCTCGATTATCCGACATAACAGAGTCAAAGGCATGTCTAGATACGGGGGCAAAATCCAGATCCGGAGCAATATCCTCACCTGTACCCATACCCTACCTATACCCAACCTATATATACAGTACCCCTCCTGATTTTGGCAGTGTTCTCCAGTCTTTCAGCTGTATTTATACATCAAAACACACATGGGAATATCCAATGTAATGTCAGACACTAAGAAAACAATGTATAAACAACAAAAATCCACAAATACCCTACCTATAATGGGCAAACCCCAATATACGATACCCCTACATGCGACACCCTGGATTTGTGATGGGGGATAGAAATACCACCCCACCCTGCCTAACGATGGCTGAGCTCCGGTTTAACGATGGGTCCTCCAATGTTTCGTCCGGGAGTGATGGGAAAAAGATGTGACTCATGCGTTATTCCGTGGCCAGCTGAGCCTACCCGCTGAAAAGGATGCGCAAAAAAGCTCGTGCAGCCCCCGCACCCATTGCTCACTCCATGTACACCCATATCATTCTTCTCGCACCAGCCGTCTCTGAGTAGGGAACTCTCTTATGTTCACCTACCCTGCATTGTACTGCATCACCAACATTAAGCAAGCTGCTATTGTAGTGCATCGTAACTGTGTCCCAGCAGTGACACAAGTAGTGCAGTGATAATATACACTAAGAAAAGAAAGCATAACCAACAAAAATCCATCAAAAAATCAATGAAGATGACAGTTCCAAAAAGAATTTTAACCCTATCTGGAACCGCAAGTTTTCAATAAGTTTCTGGGACACCAAGAGATTGGAGAACAAAGTTAAGGGAGCTTCCTCGGCACAAAGAAAAATATTTCCATGGTAAAATTTGCCCAAGGAAATTGGTTATATTGGTATAGACTGTACACCATCATCTTAACTGGTGATTATGCAATCAGCTAATAAAAACACACAAAACTGATGAGTAAAAGTACAGAAATGCAGTAAGAATAATCTTGTTCAAGAGTAAAAATTGCTTCAGATAATTTCCCAACATCCTAGTGCAAAATTTTGCCCGCACCAAGCAAGAGCTAAGCAAATACCAAGATGCATAATTTCAAGAGTTTTCTTAAGGTGTTTTTGTAATTTCAATACAACCAATAGTTTTCAATTAAACTTCCAAACTAAAAAAAACATCACTGGTGGCAATGCAGGGATGGTGGGAGAGGCAGTGTGCTAAGCAGGTGTAGGGGAGAGTAGGGGGACTGAGGGAGGAGGAGGGACACGCCTGGCAACACAGAACAAGGAGGGGGGAAGAGGGGGAGAAGTGAGGGCGGCCAAGGGACTTTGACCATTTGGTAGGGAGCCCCACAGCCATTTTGCTCAACTTGTGGGTTACTGGCTTGCATTACTTGTGCGCTGGCAGAACTTTCCGAGTGACAGGGGCAGCCGGGGGACATCGACCGTTGGGCAGGGAACTGGTCTGAATGATAGGGGCAGTCAGGGGACAATGACCGTTTGATAGGGAACTGGACAGCCATTTTTGCTCAGCTTGTGGGTTCAGGCCATTACTCGTGCGTGGCCAGAGGCAGGCTGGCCACCCAACTGACTGTTTAAATCTGTAAGCTGCCAAGCCACTGATGTCGGAACTTTTATGTTCGGATATGCCCAAAAAAATCCGGATATGGAAATAATAGAGCCACAGCCTAATGTCTGGAAAAGGCATGTCCGGATATGGTTAATAGAGCCATGGCCTAATGTCCGGTAAAGGCAAGTGTGAATATGGATAATAGGGCTACAGCCTAACATCCGGAAAAGGCATGTCTGGACATGGAATGTCCACACAATCGGGGGATTATCATAGGGCCAAATGCATGTCCGGAAAGTGGATCCGTTCGGATAATGGACTTCTCCTCTGGCTCCCTTTCGTAGATAACCTAACTCTGAAAGCCATTGTAAAAGGCCACTACAGTATATCATACAACACTTCTTCCTGTTGTTTAACACTACTCTATCTGATCAAGCACACCTATAAACCACAGCCAAGCAATTACCATGGTCAAGCAGATCCATCAATCACAGACAAGTCATCACCACTGCAGGGCAATGAAAAAAAAAACAAGAAAAAAATGGTTACACACACACACACACACAAAAAATGTAGTGGGCACACAAAACATGATGTGTTAAATGGAATAAAATAATGGTAAAATAATAAAAAATCATGGTACAGTACAGTAAGCTAGAATAAAACCAATATCAACACGCAAGATTCCTTGCAGGGCGTCGTGCTGAATAACCCACTAGCTCCTTGACTCTGACTGTTGCACTGCGGCTGGCAAAGATGTTACACTGACAGCACATCCCGTGTGGTCTACTGGCATGCAAGGAAAAGCAAGGCCTGAAGCAAGTAGAGAACAACCACAAAAGCCACCACGTGTGCCACCATATCAACTGTCCAAGAGAAGCTGTTCACGACACAGTCATCGGGCGGGAACTAAGAACGACCGAGGAGGTCTCTGGTGGACGCTAGGTGAACTACCCTGCCAAAGAGTGCCGCATCATCAGGATATTCCTGCCCAGGCTGGTGAAAATGTTTGCACGGTCATAATTTCCACCCTGATGCAAGCATTTTGTCAGGATCAAATGGAAAAACAGTACCGTATTTTCGGGCATAAAAGGTGCCCCCCCCCCCCCAAAAAAAAAAAAAAAGTTCCAGAAAATCACCCTGTGCCTTGTATGCTCAAGGTAAGGCTTTGGGTGGGCTTGGGCTACTGGCAAGTGGTAGTTTCAGTGCTGCGGTAGACATACTTTAGTCATGGCGCGCGACTCTGAGGTTGTCATTATCATACTCTGGCAACCTACCATTCAAAAGTGAGTCCGATTTCTCATCATATTATACATGAATCATATTATACATGAATCATATTACTATGCACGAATATATTATACACGAATATATGATACATGAATATATTATACACGAACATATGATCCACGAATCATACGCGTCTCTTATTATACACGAAATCAGACGCACTTCTGAATGGTAGGTTGCCAGGGCACGATGATAACAACCTCAGAGTTGCGCGCCGTGACTATAGTACCATAAACGAACTCCAAACACCTTCCTTACAAAAGTGTTTCCCAAATTTCTTTAGAATGATTAGCAACTAAATATTATAAATTCCAAATATACTCGACCCTTGATTTGCCGGACTAAAAGGGAGGGAGACCAGTCTGGGAATGGCAAAAGTCCGGTCTCACATACCATTTCCCGGACTATTACCGTACTTTGTTCGAATTCTCCAATATTGTCTGGCAATTATTCTGATATTCTAGAGCATTCTGGAAAGTAGGCTACCTATACCAACATAATTAACATACACAGTACATAAAATAATAACAATGACACAATAACAATAATAATAACTGACACAATATCTGTATTTTGCTAGCTACAACCCTAAGAATGGTTGTTTAGATAGTTGTCGACAAGAATGTGGAGAGTATGATAGAAGATCAGAAAGCTGAGGAAAAACAACAAGGAATGGAACACCACAAGGTCAGCCAACCCCTAATCAGCTGACTGAGATACAAACACGTAATCTTGGACCGAATCGGCAATTTCAATTGGAAAATATTTTAATCTTTATCACTATATAGATTTGCACACCTAATTATTTGCAATTCAGTAAAAAATTTGTGCTTAACCCTTTCATACACGGGGGTCCAGTGAAGAATCCAACCGCTCACACTCTTTTGATGCAGGATTCGTCCGAGTGAAATCAACCGCTCACGCTCATTCAACGCAGGTTGAGTCCAACCATCCAACCATATAATTTGTCGCATTTTTTTTACAACAATTTGTTGTTTGATCATCCTAATGGGAAAAAAAAAAGGGAATTACCATGCTGTATCATTCACTTATTTATTCAATAACCAATTACTCACCGAGATATAAACATTTCGGCAATGATTATAGACTATTGTAGAGCATTTATCGGTGATCCATTTCATAAAAAAATGACACTTCTAGCTAAACTAGAAAATTTTTTGTGGCATACAGAATAACAATAGCCATTCATCACGCCTGGCTGCTCTGAGTGAACTGTTTCCTATGATTTCATTTTCGCCCGCCCAGACCTCATACTCCCCACGTTCCTTACTCAGTGATTTATTTTGTATGGATTCAAAAAATTATTACAATCATTTCATTCCCCAGCCCTACATTTTCACTGTATTGTTATGAAACTGATACATCTTACAAATGAATAAATGATCTTCCTAATGAATGGGGGAAAAAAAAAAAATAAAGGATATAAAACACCTTACTTCATCGTTCAGTAACGTATTCATTTACTCACTGACATATACAGTACTCACACAAAGTATATATGTCAGTGAGTAAATGAATACATTACTGAACAATAAAGTACAGTGAGTCCTTGATATACGAAAGGGATAGGGACTAAAAGAAACTTCCGTAATTCGAAATTTCATATATCGGAACGATTTTCCCCACTGAAATACACATATAAATGGGGAGATGCATCCCAGGACCCCCTCGGACCCCCACCTAAACTTCAACCCCCCCTATTAAGAAGTAAGCAATACCTGTATACAATTGTAGAGAAGGTGGCCATATTCTTGTACATCTCCTTTCTCTTCATCACAGTTCCAATGGTGGAAACAACAAGGCCTAAAGCACGCCCAATCTCCGAGACTCCCTGACCCTACTCATGGGGTCTTATAATTTCCAATTTCCTTTCCAGAATTAGAGTACGGTGCTGTTGCTTCTTTGCAGTGGGCTCCCCCAATGCTGGAGATGATGCAAGGCGCTTGGGAGGCATGGCAAAACAATATGAAAAGGTGAAGGGCTGCGAAAATATCCTCACGTACAGCGAAGCTGTGAGGAGAGGGGGGACGTGGACTCAATTGAGAAGGATGCGAAAATTTGTTTACCAGAGACGAGTTAGTTCGTATTCCCTTGGCAAGCGAGTGAGGTGCTATGCACCGTGCCTATTTTGAATTTTTCATACAGTATTCCATTAACCCCTTCGTAGTTGCCGGCCTTGAACAACACTTCACTGTTCCGGTGTGAATGAAGTTGAGTTAGGGCATTATAAAAAACTGCGAACAATTACGGGAAAGAAACGAAGGTCACTGGTGTGTGTACATGACCCTACTCTACCATCCCATCAGTCAGGCGTTCTCTTCACTCCACGCCGATGTTTACATGCTTAAGTTACATGCGCCCTAATTTTGAGTAAGTTTCTTTCAGGAACATAATTTACCACCCTCAAAATAGTCAGAAAAATATAGAAGACAAACTAGAGGAATATGAACTGAATTGGTATGGTCTTTAGGCTGTATGCTTACACGAAAGAATATAGGTGTTACAATTTTAAGAGATGATATGGAACAAAAGTACTTGCTAATCAGAAAAAAAATTACTCTTTCGTCCCACATGTTCTTGTAGGTTAGCATTCAATTCCACATTCTTCGTTCGGTATCACTCTTCCCAATACAGTATATTTCGAACCAACTGAGCACAGTTATTTCTGCTCCTTAGAGTTAGTATACATTTACTGCTCATTCTTTAGTTTGTTCTTATGTGTATGAGTGAAAGAAGACTGATGCAAACAATAATGTATTCCATTATCGCTTTCATAGCTGCTGGCCCTGAACAACACCTTACTGTACTGGTCCAACGTCCTCATAGGTTAGCATTCAGTTCCACATTCTTCGTTTGGTATCACTCTTCCCGATATATTTCGGACCGACTGTGCACAATTATTTTTGCTCCTTAGAGTTAGTGTAAATTTACTGCTCATTCTTTTGTTTGTTCTTATGCGAATGAGTGAAAGAGAGAGGACTGATACAAACAATAATGTATTCCATTATCGTTTTCATGGCCACAGGCCCAGAACAACGCCTTACTGTACTGGTGTCCATGATGTTGAGTTAGGGTGAGCTAAAAAAAAAACTGCGAGCAATTATGGGAAGGGAATGAGTCACTGGTGTGTTTACACGACTCAACACTACCACCTCAAGCAGTCTGGCGTTCACAGTTCACTTCGTCCCAGATGTTTTCAGCCGATGTATACATGCTGATGTAACACGCATCCTAATTTTATTAATTCTTACACGAATCATAGCAAATCACAGGATGGGTTTGGGGGGGGGAGGGGGAGCCAGGTGTGCCAGACAAGTCTTTTCACATATGCAAGAAAAAGAAATTGATTTTAGAAATTTGAAAAAATGGTCCCAAGGCCGACCATGTGAGTACGCAAATATCTGAACCCACAGCCACTGAGGGGACTAAACATAAGTTTTACTTTAAGCAGTAAAAGCATCTTACCAAATCAGTTCTTCCTGATAGTCTGTTATATTTTTCAGATTATTTCTGGGTTGGTAAATACAGTAAACGTTTCTTATTAAATCTGTTTCCCAATCATTTTTAGCTGTTTTGGTGTGACAACTCTTGTTTATTTCATTAACACAATGGCGGAAAGGACTATTCTTCCCTAAGTGTTTAACTAAACCTGGCATAACCGAACTTATCTGTACCGAACAATTTTAACCTAACCTAACCTCCAGTTGGGAAATTGGGAAACGATATCCACCTTTGAGCACGCTGAGTTTCTTCCACTGCGCTGGAAATGATCGTACGGGAAAGTGACAATAATAACAAGGAGGAAATTTTTCAGCAAAAGAAAAAGTAATTTACCAAACTGAAAGTTGTCAGAAAATTACAGAAACAAGCTGGAGGATTATGCATTGAATTGATAAGGTCTTTCTGCTGCTTCAAGTGTACCATGAAAGACACAAGTATCTTCCCAAAGTCTGACAAATATAGCGTGGAAAAATTGAACCATTTGAAACACGCACTAGTAGACACAGGGTTTTCATTGTATTTTGCCTCGTGTAAATTTTCTTCAGACTGAATTGGGAAGATGGTTGTGTCTTTCATTGTACATTTACTGGTAAATAACTCAATATAATTACTGTATTTCCATGGTTAGTACTTGGATGGGTGACCGCCTGGGAACACCAGATGCTGTTGGCATCCCTACGTGTCAAGTGGGGTTGGTGGAGGATTAGTGCCCCTCCCTGTAAAACAATTAACTCTAAACCCTTGGCCACCCTGTCTGGGATACATGGCATCTGGCGATGAATGAATGAAAATGAATTTCCAATTTCCTCTCAAGAGTGACAGTACGATGCTGTTTCTCCTTTGCACCTGGTTCTCCGGATGCTGGAGATGATGCAGGGCTGGGGAGGCATGGTGAAAATACAAAAAGGTGAAGAACAGCGAAAAACAGTGTAACTTACAGCGAAGCTGAGAGGAGAGGACGGACGTGACTTGACTGGGAAGCGCGCGAAAATGTGTTTACCAGAGAGGGCTTAGTTCGTTTTCTCGCCGCAAGTGAGCGTGGTGCTGTGCAGCGCGCCCATTTTGAATTTTTCATATTTCCTCTCATATAGATTTTCATACCATTGAGACATACTTTCATATTGTGGAATTTGTCCTACAATTTATCGCTTTCGTACCGTCAGAAATTCGTAATTCGAGTTTTTGTATTTCAAGGACTTACTGTATGGTGTTTTATATCCTTTATTTATTTATTTTTATTCATTAGGAAGATCATTTATTCATTTGTAACATGTATCGGTTTCATAACAATACAGTTCAACAGTAGGGCAGGGGAATGAAATGATTGTAATCATTTTTGGATGCCACACAAACACCGAGTGAGGAATGTGGGGAACATGAGGTCTGGGCGGGCGAGAATGGAATGATAGGAAACAGTTCTCTCAGAGCAACCAGGCATGATGAACGACTACTGTTATTCCGTATGCCATAAAAAAAATTTCTAGTATAGCTAGAAGTGTCATATTTTTACTAAATGGATCGCAGAATGCTCTACAATATTCTATAATCACTGCTGAAATGTTTATATGTCTGTGAGCAAATGAGCACTGAATAAATAAGTGAATGATACAAAATGATAATTCCTTTTTTTTTTTTTTTTTTCCCCCCATAACATAAGCCAGTTTCAAATCAATACAGTTATAAAAAGGGCGGGGGAATGAAATGATTGAAATCAGTTTCTGATACTGCACAAATCGCTGAGTGAGGAGTGTGGGGAGTGTGAGGTCTGGGCTGGTGAGAGACTGTCACTCAGTACTTGGAAGTGGTTGGACTCATGTGGCATCGAAAGAGTGCGAGAAGGTTAATTTAATTATTAATAGAAAATCAGGAATCTGAGCAAAAATTTCTTAAAGTTGGCATAAGTGATTTGCCTCTAGACTAATAACTCCTCTTGATGGACTTTTGTTTTGTAATATATACCGATTTACAATGCAGATACTTTTTTTGTACTCAAAATAAATGTTTATGCAAAACAGAAGTCTGTCAAGGTGTCCTGACGATCTGAAGGGGAAATATCTGCCAACATTGGCCAACCACTAATCAGATGATCGAGATACAATCATTGAATGTGATTTCCATCTTGGGCAGAATTGGCAATTTTGATTGGAAAATATTTTATTCTTTATCATCTTATAGGTTTGCACACCTATCAATCTATCTATCTATTGCCAGACGCCATAATTCCGTAAGGGGTGGCCATTTGACTTTGAGTTAGTTGTTTTACGGGGAGGGTCACTAACCCTCCACCAACCCACTTGCTGACACGTAGGGAGCACGTATGATTTGGTTATATGGTTACCACCCAGCGTTGTAAATGGTTTCTTAGCTTACAGGAAACCATTTGGCTTGTCACTCAATGTAAAGCCACCTGTAAAGGAAAGCAAAGCAATAAGAAGTGACAGGAAAGATGGGAGAAATAGGAAGAGAGGACAGGCACCGAAAAAGAATGATAAAGGCTAGGGAAGAAGTAGGCAGCACTACAACAAGTGAGTGGATGATGGCTGCCACCACCTATCACCTAATTATTTGAAATTCTGTCAGTTTGTGCCTAATTATTAATAGAAAATCAGGATTCAGAGCGAAAATTTCTAAGTTAGCAGAAGTGTTTTGCCTCTAGCCTAACAGCTCACCGGGACAGGCTTATGTTTTGTATAAATATCGATTTACAATGCAGAAACATTTTTTTGTATTCAAAATAAATATTTATGCAAAACAGAAGTCTGCCAAGGCATGCTGATCACTTGAAGGGCAAATATCTGCTAACACTGGTGCATTTTAGCTCTGAAACTTAATTTTTGTTTTAAGTTATATTAAGTACAATTTTTTTTAGCGGATTTCATATAATTAGGCGTGTATTAGCCAATGTGGCAAAAAAATATATATATATTTTCCAGTGGAAAGTGCCAATTCGGTATTTAGTCGCACCATGTCGGGTGAACTAAGTGAGCAGGAATGGATCTCATTGACTTTGTAAGAATATACAGTACAGTATATTGCTTATATTATTTATGAATTTTATTGTGTCCAAGCCTTCCTGAATTTTGTTGTTATGCAATAAACTATTTACAGTGGCATTTGAGAAAGGTAAGCGGCAAATGGGATATTGTCACGAGTTAGGAACTGGCGGGGTGAAGCAGGTTGGTGGCCAAGATGCGTTTCATGTACGAAAATTTCTTGTATAACCGAAATCGTGTGAAAAAAGTTCGTGTGAATTAAGGGATTACTGTGGGTCTGTGTGCCCAGTGGTAAGGTCAGTGCCAGTGTAGGCCCCAGTGCTATGGTTGGTGCAGGTATGGGTCCCAGTCCTAAGGTTGGTGCAGGTATGGGCCGGGTTCCCCTCTCCCTAACCTGTTCCTGTTTGACTCAGAGGCTGACCACTAGTGCCTGTAAGCATAGGCTGTCCCCCAGCCTCGGGGGGGGGGGGGGGGGGACGACTTGGACCAACACAGGAAGGAATGAAGGTGGGTTATCATTTATGGTTCAGTCTTGGTTAGGTGACTGTGGGAAGTTGAGTTGACGTAACCCCCTTTTATAATGGGTTTCAATGTACCAATTTATGATAAAATCGGTATATTGATAAGATATGACCTGAGTAACCCCATCGTAAAACGAGTAATGACTGTATATGAGTTCGGGGGAAGCCAAAGAACTGATCTGCATACCAAAAGGAATGTACTACTGATGTGGTTTACTGAGAATGAGTGGAAACCTCCACTTCTTCCTGTACTACAGTAAGACCTCACTATAACAGACTAATTGGGGCTCAAACCATTCCAAAAATGCGAAATTCCAATAAAAGCAACATCTGGACTTCCCCCTGCTAACCTGGACTTTTTCCGTTATATCAGATGAGTCTGGATAGCACAAACAGTTTTTAAACTGTTTTGACTACCTTTGTGGTACTGTACTGTGTTGTAACTTCACACCATTAATCAAATGGTAAATGAAAATGGTAAAATATATAATAATACTGTACTGTACACTGATAAACATGTCTTTTATATACCTTATTGTGGTGAACATAACTGAAGTGGTCAGGCAGTCCGGACCGTTTTTGGCTTTAACGGACTTTTTCCGATATATAGGAATTTAGTCCAGTAGCTCCTCGAGTCCAATAAAAGCGAATTCTGGTCTACTGAAGTCTGTTATATCGAGGTTTTACTGTATTCACTAGATGAGATGCTGGATTTCTTTATGGGCCAAAGTACTTTATTAAGAGTCATGACTTGTACCCCCTAACTCTAGAAATCTAATTAACATCCTTCAAAATATTTGAAAGGGTGTTTTGAACAAGAATTGCAGGTATAGTAGTCATGAGTTACAAACATTTTCAGTGCCAGGAGAAAGACCAATTTACATATTCAAGCGAATATTTGATAATAAGTACACTTAATACTGGTGGATTTTAAAGAACTGCAAGGCAGTCTTGTGTCACACTGTATGCACAGACAACCTAATTACAGAGTACAGGCTGTACCACAATAAACAGACTATATCAAACTTTGGGATATAGTTACAGTACTGAATATGGTTTAAGATATAAATGTTCTACAAATGCATTTCCAAAGCTCAATCACAATGCAGCTGTTAAATGGTCCAATTGCTGATTTCCTCCTCATAACACAGTAATATGAACTCATCCAAATGTTGTTTACTGACTGCAGTTTGGGTGAACTCACTCCACATTACTATGTGGAGAAAATCAGCACCTAGACCACTTAGTTACATCATGATAAATTTGTAAACCATTTAGCTTATCTAAATTTCAGTGACAACTGTCTGATTCTGAGTTACCATATACTGTACGGGTTAAACTCTAAAAAATGTTATGGTCCACAACAGACCACTTTCACATCAAGTATTAAAACCATCCTTCACCTAATTCCCATAAATTTCAGTGCTAAACAAAATGCAATGCAGGAAAGAAAACTTACATATTTACTCAAATAACTGAGGAAATGCTCTGGTTGGTTTTCTTCCACAACCTCAAGGAGTTCTGCTTTAGCCATGCTGAAGAGTCACCCTCCTAGGAAAAAAGAAAAGAAAAAAAGTAATTATCACAATAGCTTAATAATGAAACTGAGTGTAGTTTACAAGCTCAGTTACAATGCAGCAATTAAGCTGCTCAACTGCTCATTTTCTCCCCTACCTACTATATCTATCTACCTATAGTCAGTATGGTGATGTGTAGGCAAACTAGCAGCATAACCAGTACGATGCTACAATCCATACCCGAATCAAATCCAATAATCTTGCTTTCTTATAATGATTTGCTATTCATTATTACATACACTGCAGGCAAGCTAACCACAATGCATAGTGCCACAACTCAGTTTTGGGGAACACATTTATGAAGGGGGGGGGAAAAAAAAAAAAAAAGTCAATGTAAAAGTACAATACAATACCGGTATATGTATAGCCTAAAATAATACCGTACTTACTGGTTTAACATTTCTTTTCTAACAGGCAAAATACATACTGTACAATCCCGTCATCAGCTACCATGTGTGGTTCACTAGATGACTGGTACAGTTTGGACTATGCAGACTCATTTTCCCAGTTATGGAAGCTGCATCCTTTAAAACTGGGACTTGGACTTCATGGCCTATTCGGACTGAACCTTAGGCACAAAGTTTGCAGATGGTGGTTGTTACTGTCCCTTAATGCTGGTCTGTCGTGCCACCTGCTGATCGCTGATTAACTATTGTCCCTATGGGAATGATCTAAAGGTTCTTTACACTGATGATATGTCTGCATCTTAGTGTGGCATGTGCTGTGCAGTGCCACATTATATGTGCTAGGCTGTGTGAAGCAGGGCAGTTGTCATGTGTGATTCTACTCCACCCAAATAATACCTCTTTTTCCACACAAAGATGGTGTGAGGTAGAGTCCATAGGACAAGAAAAATCCAATAATTGTACAACTGAATGTGCCACACTCATTCACTCACCAGCCAAGCCCACAAAATCCTGACTCCACTGCACAGGTATACACATCCATTCCAGTGCTTCATACCATCTATTAGCTAGAGACAAGCCAACAACAACCACTTCACTGTGAAAGAACTGGGAAGCCAAACCCCTGTCATATGCTCATTCATACAAAATTCTTTCAACTTAATGTAACTTAACCAGAATGACTTGGGAACAAACGGGTTTTGGGATCAAATAACTAGAGATGTACTGATACCAACATTTTGACCGATACCACAAAACTGGACCGATACTGATATCAGTGAGGGAGGGTGGTGCCTGCTGTCTGAGGGCTGTGGCAGGGCCCTGAGGCGCTGATGTGAGGCTACCAACCTGTCTCATACATGTCCATGGTGGCAGATGTAGCTCATTACCAAAGAGTGTACTGTATTACCACACACCATGTACTCAAAGTAATATGAAAGTAAATAATTGGATAATACCAATGATTTATTTTTCACCCCTACAAAACATCCAAATTCTCTTTAACAAAATAACTTCCAGTGAGTGATATGCCATGCACTGAATTCCTTTAAATTAAGTATTGGTAGTATTGGCAGAAAATCAGCCGATACCGATTATGATACTCTAAAAATAGGCCGATACCACTGATATCGATACATCGGTACATCTCCACAAATAACTTGTTACCCCCAGTAGGAAATCCCTGCTGCTATAAGCAAATGCAGCCTTAATGTCTTTATTATTTACTTTTGCAGAATTTGGGTGTTGTAAATGAAATTTCCTTCCTGTCACAAAATTTCCAACATCTGTTAATGAGAGTTTTCATCAACTTTGATCTATCCGTTTTTGTACTATGAGGAAAATGTTTAGAAACATCAGAGAAATAATGGAGTTCTTACAGAAACCTAAAGATGGTTACTTCTTTCAAAATAATTTTTTCCAAATTCCACAAAACAATTTTCATTTGTTTTAATAAAAGTTGTTTGGGCATGCCTTGAACTATTACCAGTGGTTTAGCTTATCGGTAGCACATGCGCCCGTCTTCCCACGAGGATCCTGTGCCCTCCATGTACCTTCCCATTAAAATTTCCAAACCAGTCACACCTTGAGTGAAAACTTAACACACAACAATTTATTGCACTGTATATCAGAAAAAGTACAGGTTAGCGGGAAATCAGGAAGTCGCTTTTGTCAGAATTTCACTTATGTATATACTGTGTATATATACATATAAATATATACAGGTATATATATATATACAATATATATATATATATATATATATATATATATATATTTATACTGTATGTATATAATAGTAATACCTCGACATACGATACCCCGGCTTAACGATGGGGACAGAAATTGCACCATACCCCGCCTAACGATGGCCAAACGCCGGTTTAACGATGGGTTTTTTCTTAACAATTTTGATGATATTTTAGACTAAAATTGTGTGTTTAGGTTGATTTATAAACTGTTTTTAGATTTCAATTAATGTGTTTCAGCCATAGGCAGGGTGAACACTGTCATTTTGGGGTACGGTTTATTAAGCTTGATTTTTTTCTAGACTTATATTTGACGACATTCAGCCAACAGCCATACCACGTTGAGTACACCGCTTCCCGTCCGATCAGCGAAGTTAAGCAACGTTGGGTCTGGTTAGTACTTGGATGGGTGACCGCCTGGGAACACCAGATGCTGTTGGCATCCCTACGTGTCAAGTGGGGTTGGTGGAGGATTAGTGCCCCTCCCTGTAAAACAATTAACTCTAAGCCGTTGGCCACCCCGTTTGGGATACATGGCGTCTGGCAATTTATTTATTTATTTTTTTCAGATTTGTTTTGCTGGTTTTGGTGAGTTATTTACAGGTGTTAGGCTTAGGTTACTTTCCTTGACAGCTGTTAAGCCATTTAGACTGCCTTTAAACCTGTTTTTGGGCTCATCTGCGTGGGTTTTGGACTTGGTTTGAAGGGGAACCCAAAGCTGGTAAACAGTCCACATTGAAATACATGTTAAAAATACCCCGATATAAGATACCCCACCTAACGACGGGGTTTTACCTAACCAATTAGATCGTTAACCCACCGCATCCTGTTGACGTATATATACGTCCACACATTTCGTCACTGTCAGTCCCGTTGACGTATAAAAACAAGCATGAATTGCAAGGTCCCTAATTTGCACAATTTTCAATTTTCGCGCGTGATTTTTGGTACGTATGCACAGGACACCTTCCTCTACAAGATGCCAGGCAGGGACAATGCCTTACCCCACATGACCTCCCCCCCCCCAGCATGCCATTGTCTTGGCAATTCACCTGTTACCAGTGATCTGGCCAGTAAAGACATGTCGTGCACAAATCAACCGCCAAGAAAAACCTAGTCAGGCACAAATGCATGGCTACTGGCGACTAGAAACAAGCATACGAATGCACAGAAGCTCTCTAACGGAACCTGAAATATCTCCTGACACAAAGTTCTGAAATGTGGAAAAAATTTGGAAAGTCATTTACAACATTATTATTCATTCACAACTGCATGTTCTGGGGTTTAAAATACTCCAGATAAGGAGATCTAAAGATTGGGGAGGGTTAAAATCTGAAATTCTCCACATGTCCAAAACCAAAATTACGGTAAAACCTCACTAACATGGACTAATTGGGGTCCAAGCCACTCCAAAAAAAGCAAAATTCCGAAAAAAGTGACATCCAGACTTCCCCCTGCTAACACAAACTTTTTGCAATAAATCAGACATTAGTCCGGATTACACCAACTGTTTTTACTTTACAGTACTGTACTGTATTATACATTCACTACATAATCAAATGGTATACTATATATCATAGTACTGAAGTGTACTCTGATAAACATGTCTTTTATTTACCTTATTGTGTTGAACACAGCTGAAATGGTCAGGCAGTCCAGACTGCTTCTGACTTCCTCAAACGTTTTCCGATATATAAAACTTTAGACCAGTAGCTCCTCGATTCCAATAAATGTAAATTACAGTCTAACAAAGGCCGTTATATCGAGGTTTTACTGTATTGTGAGGAATCTTACTGCACTCAAAGATGGACTTCTCTTTCCATTTCCCAACAGTAGGTGTGGTTAAGGTTAGGCTGGGGTGGGTTAGGCTAGGTTACATTATGAGGTACAGTTAAGCTGGGTTACCTTAGGTTGGGTTTAGTTAAACAGTTAGGCCAGGACAGTCCCTTCCACCATTACGCTGACGAATCAAGGGTTGTCACTGAGGGGGACAGCTTAAAACAATGAGGAAACAAATTTGACACGAAACATTTATTTACCATCCCAAAAATGATCAGAAAAATATAACCGACTATTATGGAGAACTGAGTTTATCAAGGAGCTTCTCCTGCTTAAAGTGAAGAGCATGTTTAATGTAATTTTTTACATCCTATATCTGAAATTTATAAAGCCACTGAAGTGGCATGTTGAGCCTGAGAATGCTTGAATGACCATTAGTAGTTTCAACTGTCTATCTATTGCCAGACACCATAATCCTGTACGGGGTGGCCATTTGACTCTGAGTTATTTGCTTTACAGGGAGGGGCACTACCCCTCCACCAACCCACCTGACATGTAGGGAGCACATATGGTTTGGTTATATGGTTACCACCCAGCGTTGTAAATGGTTTCTTGGCTTACAGGAAACCATTTGGCTTGTCACTCAATGTAAAGCCACCTGTAACATAAAGAAAAGCAATAAGTAGTGACAGGAAAGATGGGAGAAATAGGAAGAGAGGATGGCAGGCACAGAAAAAAAATGATAAAGGCTAAGGAAGAAGTAGGCAGCACTACATCAAGTGAGTGGATGTAAAAACTTCAAAAAAAATTCCACAAGTTCTCCAGGTATAACTTTAGAAGTAACCAACGTTACCAATTTTCATCATATTAGGTCCCTGAACTATTCTAACTAAGACTTACCTTTTAAGCCTAGTTTGAGTTGGGGGAGCAAATTTTGTAGGGGTAGTCATATAGTGGCTTAGGTTAGGCTATCGCTCAGTAGCGGATGAATGTTGCGCCATATTGGCTGGTGCAGGCGTGTGTACTCGGTCTATGTCAGGCCCAAGATTAAGCCTAGGTTAGGTTAGTTTGGGTTACCGTAGTTTAATGCAAAATAGTGTGTTTTGAATTAATCTTGATCTTGATTTTGGAGGATAAACCCAGTTTTGGAAATCTTACTCAAAATTCCAAAAGAGGGATTTTCCCCCCAAAATGAGTATCAAAACTAATTAAAGCACAGTATTTTGCATTGGAAACAATAAAAATAATTATAAAAGAAAACGTTGGTTACTTCTAAAAATTTACCGTTCTCCAAACCAGTCATTGTTCTATCCTCTCATATATTTGTTTCAGGGGCTTTTGTCAAGAATCATATCACTATTTACTAACACTAAATACACATAGCACCATGTCAGTCCATCGAAAGTAGAAACAGCCTATCGCCCCAAGTTTCAGTCAACTGAGACAAACATGAAACAACATACTTACACCGGTGACCTGGGCAGCAATCCTTTATTACCAGGTATTGATATTAATTGTAGTATCCTAAACCAGGCACATATACACCAGCTTGCACAATAGTGTCCGTCTTTAAAACTTTGTTTAACAAATGACATTTAGCGCCAAACCGCTCGTACAAACATTCAAACGGGTTCCAATTACACACTTTTGGATGGGAATTTAACGTACCGGCTCTTAAAAATTATCGTTTTTGGGTGGAATTATCGTACACTATTAAGTTCACTTCTATAGTGTTTAATAATCTGATGTATTTAAAAACTGTCGCCGATACCTTGATGTATTTACTGAAAACTTACCCATTACAATAAATCTTCATCAGTACCTTAATTTTGTAAGGTACTGTCGTATACTTCGGTGTATATTTATCACTTTACCTTGTATCAGACTAATTAGGGCACATCATGAAAATCGCATAATAATGTTATAATATAATCATATTCTTTATTACAAAAATAATGTTACAAGAAATAGCCTTTTTTTCACTCTAGAAAATCAGTCTGATTAGCAGCAGAATGCAGTCCATGAAACTCAGACAGATAACTCTTAGAAATGAGCTTCCTCTTGCAGATGATAACTCACCAAGACAATAAAAGAAGTATTTTCAGTGATCACCATTACATTAGCCCTTAAGATCACTCATCTGTCAAATTGTGTAACAACTGTGCATGATTAGCTGTGCGTGCTACAAACTTAACTGCCATGCTATAGAGAGAGAGAGAGAGAGAGAGAGAGAGAGAGAGCTTTCAACCCAGAATTATCGTACAAACTGTACGATAATAGAAAATGGTATCGTACAATTATCGTACATGTACGATAATTGTCGTACTTGTGGCAACACTGGTTCCAAGCCTCAGCCACTACCAGGGAATCCCTGGCAGGGATGCCAGACGTCTTAGCATAAAAAGTCATTGATTTGATTTGATAATATTTATTGTTGAGAGAGTTACAGAGTACTTATACAGCAGAAAAAGGTGGTGGACCTTGCCACACACCTCGTTCAGCAAGTAAAATGATATACAGTCAGTATTTCCAAAAAAAATAATAATAAATAAATAAATAAAAGGGGGTGGTGGATTTTACCACACACATCTAAAGAAAAAAAAAGAAAAAGAAATTTTGTACAATCAGCGAGCATAAAATCAGTCACTGTGATTTTAAATGAACTGAAATATTTATTGTCTTTGTTATGCTGGATGTTTTTAAGTCGACTTCTAGTCCTAAGAACACCAGCTACTGAGCGGGGTCCTCTTTCCGAACCGGAAGTAAAGCACCCACAGAGGAACAGGACATAAAAACCAAGCAGTACACCTTAACACATCTATTACCTTAACTCTGATACCGTGACAATATACACAAAGAGATATTGGATACTTGTGAAAGACAGGGAACACAGAATTAGCCTTTAATACAATGGATAAGATAACACACACAGTAAGTCACTATTCACTTGTACAGGAATATTTAGTATTGATATTGAAGTACCCGAATAATACACTTTGGCAGAGATGGCGTTTAATTCACTGAGTATGTTTCACTAGGGGAGGACGGGACAAGGAGTGGGGGAAACGGATAATACCATAAGTGGGTAGAATTCGGGTCGCGTCACTCGCGGAAGTTAATTAGGCCCAGTAGCACACATGTTTCCAATGAACCGCGACTCCCCGAGCGCAACTGCTCTAACCCACGTTTTCTTTACGCCATCCTGTATATGGATTATGGTCTTTTCTATTCTGCCAGGTATCGGGTCACTGTGCACTGAATAGGTCACAGGCACCAGCGAGAATCAGTACCCTACTAGCTGCCAGCATTACTCACAGGAGTACCCTGCTTTTCAACTGCATACACTCCGTCAATAAGGAACTCCTTTCTTTAGCTAAGTGACTGATAAAACAAGAGTTACCCAAGGTTCAAGAAGCTAAAGCTGTAGTTTGCGATTGGCAAATCCAGAAAGAACACTGAAGATGGCACTGCTGGTGCTTGGTGAAAGGGTGGATGATAATGATGCTATCTGATGTGGTATCCCCTGACATAAAATTCTCAAGCTCAGCCGTTGTCCTTGTGGTGAATGTCAGACCTAATAACTTGTTTACATCATGTACAGTGCCTCACGATGAAGATAACAAGCAACTACAGTTATATTGGGATGCTCAATTGAAGTGGCCATGGCCAGTTCCCTACAGTTCACTGGACTTATTCTGTATCAGCCTGGAGCCTCAGCAAACCTAAGATACCTGGCAAATCACCCTCATGACATGTCAAGTAGTAATAGCATGGCTATCATTAACCCTGGGAGAAACTATCATGAGTGAAATGTGGCTACAAGCTTGGTAACTAACCATACAATAATCACTCTTGGCAGAAAACATTCACCCACAAGTATCGAGTGATTGTACATATAAAACTGAAGTCCACCCTGAGACTCGCAACGTTCGCTAGATTTTGTATACTGCGTTTCAACTTTTCTTCTCCCGAACATCTTACAACTGTTGGGACGTAAATAGCCGGTTTTGGCACAACATACTACTGTACACCAAACCCTCCCTTGCATATGACATCTGGTCACTGACCACTCTCCATCTCACTAGTAACTAATCTCATATTCGCTCTAAATCCCAAAACTGCCTATCATCCTTATGATTAGTAGCACCTTTATTCATTCTGCCAATAAGGCACACAGAAATAGTAACAAATACTGTACAATTTCATAGCCTATGCCAAACTGTCAAGGCAGAGAGGGTCATTTAATCATGAACAGCAAGCAATAAAGAACACAAGAATTTATTCTTCCTAGTCTGGGATAGGATCAATGAAAGAAAAAATATTCTGGTTCATGTATTTAGAACTTCAGTAAGTGAGGATACACTCTGTTCTTCAGACCAAATGGAGTTCCAAGGTAACCAAAGAGGAATTTCTTGTCTTCCCGTTTCCTGATGGCAGCCACAACCATGCCATCTACCACTGCCTGATCCCTCTTACGACTGGCAGATGCTACGTATTTCTGGAGAAGAAAAATATGCAAGTCAAATAATGTATTTCACTGATGCTAAACATTAACCCACTGAGCCTGGGGACATCCTTTAATACTTTTTCTTCCTAGACAATTTTACTCTGCTTATGATCTCTTAACTGGAAGTGCGAGATATAACGTAAATAACTAGTCAGGTCTTGCTATACATCTGTTCGTTATACACCAAGAAAAGCCAATGAAACCACTGCTAGTGCCAAATAACAATGCGAGAGAGTGATATTAAGTGGCGTGATAACTTTTTGTGAGAAATACTGAAACTTGTAACTTTAATCTTGCCTAGTAAAAAGTGTGGTGCTATAGAGCGACTTTTTTTTCTCTTTCTTCTTTTAAAGGTTACATCTTAGACCCTCTCCCTATCCCCAATGCACCAGGTATATCAACTTCACCATATGGTAAATCGCTATGCAAGAGGTTTTCACTTGACAACCCTATTGCATAACAAGGCACGACTTTAAATAAACGTTTGGTGGCAGCAAAAAAAAATTACTCTCAAACTTTGAGTATCGCAGGCAATAGAGACTGGACAAGGACCTTGGTACTCTAATCCGCATCATTCAGTTCAGACAATATGTTTACATGTATAATGGTACAATGTGTTCTGGCAACTTTCCGCCTATCCCCACGTAAATTACCCCCACTTGCACGCACCATCAGGTAAAACACAAACAGATATAAAAGTAATCTTCCCACTATCCGGACACCCCCCCCCCCCACTACCCTGACATTTTGAGCCCGGGCCTTCGGAACCCAAAAAAAAAAAAAAAAAAAAAAAAAAAAAAAAAATTATTTTCACCAGTAATTTGAACTTGGCGCATGGTGCAGACCAGCTGTGTTTTGCCGCGTAGTTCTGCCGGCGTCCAGCAGGGCGTCACTGCCTCCTCCCCATTTCCTGCTCATCCATTGTCGTGAGTGCACGCTCGTCACCATGGCCACCCACGTGCTCGCTTTTGTGGTGATGCCCTACCTGCTGCAGGCCCTGTTGTTCCTCGGCTGCCTCTTCCTCATGTGTGTGATGATGGCCCCACTCCCCGAGAAGATGAAAGGAGTGGTTCTGACTCTGGAGAAGAAGAGGGATATATTGGAGAAGGTGGAAGCAGGATGGTTGACATCACGCATCCTCCGTGAATTTAACTTGGCCCGATCTACCTTGTTTGATATTAAGAGATCCCAGGACAGGCTCATCCAGTACTCGGCTGCACTGAAGACCAAACGCAACGTGGAGAGGAAGGTTATGTTCACTCCCCAGTTTGCAGAAATCGACTGTTTCACACTGATTTGGTACCAACAACAATGTGCTGCTGGTGTGGTGGTGCATGGTATGGAGTTGCAGGTTGCTGCTGAGAAGTTCACAAGGTTACACGACACCCCACACTTCAAAGCATCCGAGGGTTGGCTTCTCGCTTTCAAATTACGGCATGGCCTTACCAACAGTAAGGCCAATGGCGAAGCTCTGGACGCCAATGAGGAGGGAGCAGAGAGTTTTGACAGAAGGTGAAGGGCTTGTTGGACAGGGAGGGCCTCACTCTCGGTACCATTCTGTGAAGACTTGGTTCACAGCCAAGATTTTCAAAGACTTGTTTCACCAGCACTTCTTCAAGGAGGTAATCCATTACCAGACGAAGACACTGGGAGTCCCACACGACCAGGTAAAGGCACTCCTTCTTCTGGACAACGCACCTGCGCATTAATCCGACAAGGAGTTGGTGGCAGAGAATGGCCGCATTAGGTGCATGTTTTTGCCAGCTAATATGACTACTCTCCAACCAATGGACCTAAGAGTGATTGTGGCAGCGAAGAGGCTCTACCGAAGGTAATTCCTGGACAAGGTGATGGTTGTTCTCGAGGACATGGACGAGCACAGGGAGGGATGGGACACGCAAGGCCAGCGGACTGTGGAAAACATTCGTCGCTAAAACGTTGTCAGCCATCTATAGGCCAGCGCATGGAGGGAACTCCCTGTCAAGACTCTGGAAAATGGTTGGTCTCATCTGCTTCTCGGAGCCGATGTGGTGCACAACTTTCTAGTTTTTGACGTGGATGACTTTCATGCACATCTTCGTGTGGCTGGCAACGACGTTGATGTGGATGAAGTGCGTGAGTGGATGGATGACGACGAGGGCAATTCTGGGTATCAGATCATGTGTGATATAGAGATCACATCTTCAGTTGCCAGTACAAGTACCCAGCTTGAAGATTCCGGCGAGGACAGCGACGATGGTGCAAACTCCTCTCAGTACGCCAGTACTCCAGCCATCCCCGAGCTGAGCACACTCCAGGAGCACATCGAGTTCGTTCTCGACTACCTAGAACACCCAGACTGTGACAGGGAGATGGGGCCCTTGGGACTTGTGGAGGAAGTGCGCACTTTCAGGGAGCACATCATCAATCGCCGTTCCTTACGTCAATCAACCATTGACAGTTTCTTCAGCCCCGTGACCCCCGCCATGCCCAGCCCTGGCTCCACTCCGCTGCCCCCCCAAGACAGGCCTTCCACCTCTGAGCCACAGCCCAGAACACCAGCTATGGTGAAGTCGCAACTGAATGTGAGTTTGTGCCTGGCTTCAGAGTCGTCTGCAGTGGGTAGCCCATCACCACATCCCAGTGACACGCCCCTCGGCCACCTGCAACACCTACTCTCAGGCTCCGACAGTGAATAAACAGCAAAAACTCGCCACTAGACTACACAGGAATTTACAGTGTTGTGCAGTGTAAAGAACACAATGTACAGTGTTAAGAAATTAGAATTCAGAGTGCAGAGGCTTCAGTGCAGAGTGCAACAGTGGTGAAAGTCAAGTACAGTAGAGCGCAAGTGAGAAAACAATCTGCAGTGTTAAGACATTCAAGTTCAGAGTGCAAATGATTAAGTGCAGTGCAACACTGGATTACTGAGGGTGCTTCAGGTGCAACTTATTACTGTCAGAGAGGAGGCGGGTTATTCATCGCGACAGCCACAGACTTGTTGTAAGTATCATGGATACTGCTACATATTTTTCATACTCTCCTCTGAATCCCCATTCTCTGGTTCCTTTTCATTTATTTTATGCTTTCTGTCCCTTATTTGTGTGATTAGGGCCTTAAATAGGTGCTATGAATGTCCGGTACGGAGTTACGTAGGTGGTTTTCTGAGTTAGGCTGAGTTAGGGTCCATAAGTACCAGTCCATGAGACAGGGGCCCACTATCTGGATGAACCCACTTCCTGGACATGCCTTTGGCTGTATTACATTAGATAATGGGAAGATTAATGTACTGCAATTAAAAACATGAATGGTATTAAAAATAGCATTAACAAAAACAGAAGTTGGGCTGGGTACCCTTTTGTTGATACGAAGCTCCCCGTTATTTTCTTCCCTCCCCCCACCCCCCATTTCGTTGTCAGAGTTTTACCTTCTCTCATATCATGTGGCCTTCAGGAGAGACCTTAGGCTGTATGGTTAGACCAAAATTTATGGGTCTGGCAGTTTTAGGGGATGAAATAGAATGAAAATTTGTGCTAACCAGAAAAAAAAGTAGTAATCCCTCCACTATCCAACGTAATAGAGCCAAAGGCATGTCCGGAAAGTGGTCCTATCCGGATAGTGGGCACCAGCCTCCTGGATTGGTACTTATGGACTCTAACCAGCCTAACTTTGAAAGCTACCTAAATAACTCCCTACCGGACATGCATAGCACCTATTTAAGCCTATTTAAGACCCTATTCACATCAATAATGGACATAAAGCATGAAATAAATGAAATGGAACCAAAGAATGAGGAATTAGAAATGACTGTACCTCAGCCAGGGTACTTACATCACGTTTGTGGCTGCCTTTCTAAGGTTTTGGCAGTGGTGAAAACTCTCTTGAAGCACGTACAGTAATCCAGTGTTGTGCTGCACTTAATTCTTTGCACTGTGAGTTATTCACAGTTATAAGTGTTTAACACTGCACACTGTTCTTAACTGCACCAATGCAGTTCTAACCGCCAGGTCAAACTGCCAATTTGCACTCCACAATTAATCCTTTGCACTCTAAGTTCAAATTTCTTAACACTGCACAACACTGTAAATTCCCATGTGGTCTAGAGGCGAGGTATTGCAGTATATTCACTGTTTATTCACAAAAAACATGCACATGTGGCTTCCAGTGCGATAAACATCTATTCACAATCGAAGTTAGGGAGTAACTGTTGATGTCGGAGAAACAGAGTTGCTAGATCGCAACGGCCACATTACCAATCTCCTCAACTTTCATTACCAAATTTAACTTTTCATTACCAAATTTGTAAAGCTACCATTTATTCTTCACTAATTATATATACAAGTGGAAATACATCTAATCACTCTCCTTATAATTAACAACATGATTATTTTCACGCTATGTAGGGCAGCAGATTAATCAGAGAGAGCAAACAATCCACCATCTCCATCCTGTGTATCCTCATACATGTGAAAAATCCGTTTGGTAATGCATTATTCTGATTCATTACCAAACGAATTTTTCATTACCAAATTGGCCCACACTTAGTAATGAAAAATAACAAATGGCAATCCTAACAGGGAGGGGGGAGGAAGGGAGGGGTGAAGGGGCCATGGTGTAAGCAGCTGTTTGGCGCTGCATGGCAATTTCAAATTACAGGTGGCAAAAATTTTTTGGGATTTTTTTTTCTTTTTTTGACCATTTTTCAGTTCTGATAGTCCAGGCCCACAATGTCCGGTAAGTGGGGGGGGGGGGGGAATGTCCGGAAAGTAGAGGGATTACTTTTCATACGTGTGTTCTTGTGAGTTAGTGTTCAGTTTCACATTCTTCATCTGATATTACACTTCCCAACACATTTCAGACAGACTAATCATATGGCTAAACTGACTGAGGTCAGTCCAAAATTTGTTGTGACAAGCGATAAAAAAAAAAAAAAAAAAAAAAAAAAAAAAAAAAAAGAGGGGGGGGGGGGGGACGGAGAGCTAATTCATGAGAACATGTGGATGAAGGAGTATGTTTTTTCTTGTTTGTAAACATTTTTGTTCCATTTCATCCCCTACAACTGACAAACCCATAAATTTTAGTCAAACCATACGGTCTTATGTCTCTAATGAAGGCCACATGGTATGAGAGAAGGCGAAACTTTGACAAATTATGGGTTGGGGGTGGGGGAAGATTGCCAGGAAGTTCCATAACACAAGGGTACCCAGCCCGACTTTTGTTATGCTATTTTTAATACCACTGATGTTCTTAATTACAATGGTTATGTCTCTTTCACTGTTTTACCTGGTATGTATACGTGAGGTAATGTGGTAAGAAGGGGTTAAAAGTGAGAGTTTTCTTCCTCTGATGCTCCACACAATGCCCTATAAGCTTCTCAGTCAGCTTCAGGACAACATACAGTATAAACTTTCACAGCTGCCAGGTTCACGTCACTTCCTACACAAGATCTTTATCTTTTCCCAGTCCTTCCAAATCATTATGATGGTGCTTTCGTTCATGCCATGCTTTGTTGCCATTTCAGTAAACGTACTTTATTTAAAGCAGTAGAAGGACCTTAACAATTCAATTCATATTCCTCCAGTTTGTTTTCTGTATTTTTCTGACTATTTTCAGGGTGGTAAATTACCTTTTCCTGCTGAAAAATTTCCCACTTTTTATCATGTTCCTTAACCCCTTAACCGCGGGGCGTCACTTTCGTGACGCTTGGGAGCAAGGGATCATACCGCGGGGCGTCGCTTTTGTGATTCTGTGTTATTTTGAATTCACCCGGGCTTCCAAGTGGGGGCTTGTATCATCTATCGGTACTGCCAATGTCCAACACTAGTCAGCACTCCTAATCTCATCTGTACTCCCATCCATTGTTGACAATTTAGCCATTTCTCCCCGTTCTTGACTCCCCTCCCTACCCCCCCTCCATTACCCTGTCCTCTCGCCTGCCCCGCCGTGCTACGCTAAGTAAATCTTCCCTGGAATTTTTCACTGATTTCATCCATTGAAATAAGCCCTATGTCCTATTCTTATACCAAATAATATATACAAGAAAGAAATAAGGTAAGTGAGAGTGCCATACACCTGGAATTGGCTAATTATCACCTGACAACACCTCACGTGCACTCGTTCGCTAATTTTCGCTGTTTTTTTCCCCTTGAAATATGCCCTATAATCTATTTTCGTAATAAATATACATGTAAGGAGGGAAGGGAGAACCCTAAGTGATATTTACATTCACCTGGAACTACCTAATTTATAATGTATTGTCTAGATTTCCTGCCAATCATATCAGTGCTAGACAAAGCTGTTTCAAGATATAACATTGGTAGCTCTGAATATATATATCTCCTAAGTAGGCCTCTAATCTATTTTCGTAATAAATATACATGTAAGGAGGGAAGGGAGCAACCTAAGTGATATTTACATTCACCTGGAACTACCAAATTTATAATGTATTGTCTAGATTTCCTGCCAATCATATCAGTGCTAGACTTAGCTGTTTCAAGAAGTAATATTGGTAACTCTGAATAACCCCTAGCAGGCCTCTACGCTGGTGGTCCTCCGTTATCACTCAGTTCTCTCTCAACTTCCGAAGCGAGAGTACGTATGTTTCTTCTTGCTGACTTCAAGGCCTTTTTTCACCCCCATGCAAATGGCCCTGTGACCTTTACCCCCTACTAAACCTCGTGTGGAAAGAGGTAAAGGGCTGACAATTGATAAAAGAGTGACTACGATCTTTCTATTGAGTAAAACAGTGCAAGTGGAATTGTAAATAATGTGTAAACAGCAAGTGAAAGTAATGAATGTAAATATACGTGAACAATGGAAAATAGTTTTATAAGTTATTTCAAGTGACAGTGCACAACACAGTGTAAATAAAATAGAAATGTAAATAACGTAAATAAAATAGAGAACGTAAATAGAAATGTAAATGAGTAGTATTATAAGAATACGAGTATATACCCTAGGAGTAATGAAAGTGAAAGTTTCACTCTAGCATGTCTGAATGCTATGAGTTATGAGAGTGAAGATGAAAGTGACATTCACTCTCAATGCCAGTATACAGGACGAGAAAGTGAATGCTACATATTTTACTGAAAGAAATTGAATCCCTACAGTGACAATAAACTAATACTACTGAAGGAAACTTATGGATAAAGACTATAGATATATATAAGTGTTATATAGTAATAGAAATATAAAGTGTGAGGGGTTTTATGAATAATAAATGACAGACTACCAAGAGCGAACTAGTGCCAGTGCGACGATCAGACGCGCTCGTAATTTCCATTGCTTTCACAGTTTTTTTTTTTAGTATGGATCCCAAACTACTTGAAAATTGTAGAATAGTGTTTATAGTGTTTGTATCTGGCTGTGGTAATCATATTACGGGTTGTCGGGAAGTGTAAAGTGGAGACTTCGTTACCCTACTTCAGAGGTCTCCACAAGTCCTACGGTAACCGACGAAGGCTCAACAATCATTCCAGGAGAAAGCTGAAGGTATGTGCCATAAGCATATAAAATTTTATTATTCTAGGACTAATAACTGATTTTTGGCAAATATTTTTTGAGAGTCTGTCGGAGCCCAAATAACCCCGCGGCAGACGCAAGTCATTGGTAAACAAGCCCGCGGTGTACAGTAGGGGTTAAGTCACACCTATGATTGGCTTGACGTACTTAAAGGTGGTTTTCATCTCCCAATTTCGCAACTGGATGCAAGGTTAAGTAAGGGTAAATTATTAGGCAGAGTTATGCTAAGTTAAGTCAAGTTTAGTTAAACACTTAGGTTACGACAGGCCCTTTCACTGTAACCCTGACAAGTCAAATGAGCTGACACAGTGGAACACAGTTAAAATCAACAGGGAAACAGATTTAGTATGAAATGTTTACTTACTACCCAGAAGTAATCCAAAAAATACGGCTATCAGGAAGAAGAGCGAAGAATGTGGAACTGAACACTAACTTGCGAGAACACGAGGATGGAAGTAATCTTTTTTTTTTTTTTCTGATTAGCAAACATTTTTGTTTAGTTTCATCCCTTAAAACTGCAAAGCCCATATGACTGTGACGTAAAATCAGTGAGACGCAAGAAAGGACTTTGCTAGCCATATGCTTAGTCGGTCTGAAACGTGTTGGGAAGCACAAAATTGAACAAAAAATTTGGATCTGAACAATAACTTATGAAAACAACTATATGAGTGTTTTTTTTTTCTAAATAGGAAACATTTTTGTTCCACTTCATCCCCTAAAACTGTGAAACCCATCATAAGTGTGGGGTAGACCTAGGTGAGACGCAAGAAAGGATTGATAACTGTATGATCAGTTAGTTGGAAATGTGTTGGGAAGAATGAAACTGAACGAAGAATGTGGAACTGAACGCTAACTTAAGAGAACACATGGGTAACTTTTTCTCTGAACAGCAAACATTTTCATTCCATTTCATCCCTTAAGCCTGCAAAACCCACTATGAGTGTGGGTAAGAACTACTGTAGGTGAGGCACGAGAAAGCACTGATAACCACATGCCCAGTTGGTCCTTAATGTGTTGGGAAGCATGAAATTAAACAAAAAATGTGGAACTGAACCTTAACTTATGAGAACACATGGATTCCCCCACCTCCCCAATTAGCATACATTTTTATTCTATTTCATCCCCTGAAATTGTAAAACCCATAAATTTCATCAAATCATTCAGCCTTAAGTGTGCCCAGGAAGCATATTTCCATTCAGTATGCGTACTCATCCCACCAACAGGAACCCTCAGCCAGGAAAGACGCTTGCCCAGTCGTTTCAAAACTAACCACAGGTTTTTCTCGAAAATATGCTCCATGTGTTTCCCAAGCACAATTTTCTCATCAACCTAACCTAACCTAACTTAACTTATCCCATTAGGGCTGCTTGACTGAGGTGGCTGGCTGTGGTATTGAGATAAATACCCATACAGAATGGACATATGCGCCCAGGAAAGGTACCCAGAGTTTACAGGATGATGTCATCGCATGCGACTTTCAAATTTCGTCGACTTTCAAATTTCGTCGCCGGGCAAACTGACTTCCTGCGTGAGCTCAAGTTTTTCCGCGTGTTGACATGACTTGTCTCATTATGCTGAGCACATTAGAACAAAAACGTTTTGCTCAACCACGTGTTACTCTAAGATTGAGTGTAATAAGAACAACACCTGGATTCAAGGGGTTAACAATGGATGGTGCACATACATAGCAAATTCAACTGCAGGCTTTTCTAAGTGATATGTATACCACTTTAAAGTTACCTGTAATGATGATCTAATGATTTGCTTTCATGGCAACAAATTCAAATGCTTCTGTAAGCAAACACAAGAAACTAACACTGACACCACCACAACACTGAAGTCTTCCCAGTATCAAGATTTATATGCTGCCACAATACTGTGGTAATGATAAGTAAGTTAACAAGTTATTTACAGAGCTTCAACTGCACATGACCCATAAGACTGTGAATCCCAAAGGTGTTCTGGGTCTATCGTTAACATAATGTCATTCAGGTGAGCAGTTGGCCACTTATAATAACTGTCAGAAAAGACTAGTCTAGCCATGGGCCCCTATGTTGCTGAGGAAGCAATAAAGGACTGGATGATGTACTGTACATATGTATGTATGTTTTCTTCAGCCACTCACCTCTTGCTTTTGCTCAAAGATGTCACCCTCTTCCTTCCTGGGACGAGTTTCCTTCTGTCGGCGGAAGTACTTGTCACTGATATGCTTCGGGATCCCAAAGCCACTGATGTCAATCTTGGTGGATGTGGCAATAAGGTAAATCTGATTCACTCGGCGCAGGGGACACCCATTAACTTTGAAGGGACCTTGAAAAAGACAGGAAAGGTAATGAGTTAGAGGGAGGGCAGCCTGATGGCAAATGACATGGTGACAGGGAGGCAACAGATTTACAGATTTATGACCACCCCCTCTGGAATGAAGATGTCTGGCTATAGATAGAGAGAGAGAGAGAGAGATAGCTTGAAAACTCTCCTAAGATCATGACGAATGTGATGAACCAACTGATAGAGATAAAGAAAACCGATTTTGAAAAAAGTTCTAGGCAGTGGAAAGAAATGTGGGATGTGTGTGCCACATCTGAAGGGGCCTACTTTGAGGAGGATTAGTATCCTAGCTCAAAAGGTTAACTGTTTATTTTTTTAGAGCCTATGGTCTGCTGCCTTCTGAACAGACCTCATATATTTGTCACCAACAAAAAGATGATACCGAGGTGTGCAAAATAAGTCACTGTGGTAGTTGGTATTAAAAAAAAAAAAAAAAAAAAAAAAATATCGAAGCCACTTCAACTACAACCCTTTCTTTCTCTTACTCTGCCACCTGATCTTCAATGCCATCACCCTAACCCTTATTTCAACCTACAGGATGGGGTACGGTTGGATCCTTAAAAAAATAATTTAAAAAATAAACAAAATAATCTGAAAACATTACTGGCTGTGGGTGTTTGCAAAGCTTAAATCCTCAACTTCTATGGTTTAAAATTCATGATACCACTGTACGGTATATTCTTTAACTTAAAACTTCAAAACTGGTTTTGCACTAAACAGAAAACCTGCCTGACAAAATTATTATATCCCTAACTGCAACTTCTGCTTTTCAGCTCTGGTTATTCATCGACTTTAATAAATGTTCAAAATACATTTCAGACAAGTAGACTCTCAACATCTGATGATGAGTCACCACAAAGGGCTTTAAGGGAATCAAATAGCTAAATTATGACAACAGGGACTGGTTGGGGGGGGGAGGGCAGCATTTACTTATTGTCTGCTATATGTAGTGATCATTTGGGGGGGTAAGGGGAACTGACCTGTGACAAGGCAGAGCCCACCAGGCAGCTCCTTGAGGAAGACCACCTTCTTGCCCCTGTGGATGCCTGCCAGAAGAATGCACACAGTGCCAGGGGTGATTGAAGACCGAAGTGGCCTCTTGCTGTGCCTGAAATACAAATTCCCTATTACAGTGGTAGGTGGGGGCACCCATCATCCACTCACTCAATGCAGGGATACCTCATGGAGTGACAAGCCAAATGGTCTCCCGCACCCAGGAAACCATTTACCATGCTGGGTGGTAACCATATAGCCGGGGTTTCTGAACGGGTTAAGTGTTTCCCACTTCTTCCCACCTGAAATCACTTACCGGTAATCATGGCAGACGTTTCAGAGAGCTTTGGAGGGCCCAATGCCTGCCCAGGACCCCAACCAAATGGGCAGACTTGTATGGCCAAGTGGACTGTGAGAAGTGTGAATAAGGATGGCATGAGGGTAGATGTAGTGACTGTGTTCAACAGTGCGAGATATGCCGTCATGGCACTGTGTGAAACAAATATGAAATGTGTGAAATGTGTAAGATCTGGCATGAATGGGTGAGGAAGATACAAGGAAGGAGATGCTTTGTTGATGAATGACATGTGGCACATTGGAAATGAGAGATTACAAATAAATGTGTCACCCTGAGATGTATGTATGTCAAGTTCAAGTTTGAGAGGGTGAAAGTGGCAATGACTGTTGCATATGCACTGTGTGATGACAGGAGTGAGAAAGAGAATGACAGGTTTTGGGACGAGTTGGAAGAAGCATTGGGAGAAATGCCCAAGGGCTTAGTGATCATAATGGGCAATATGAACGGAAGAGTAGGCACTGGTCCTGAGGATGACATAATGGGTTATAAAGGAGTACTAGGAGAAAATAATAATGGGAAGCAACTGAAAGGTGGTGGTGACCATCATCCACTCACTTGATGTAGTGCTGCCTACTTCTTCCTTAGCCTTTATCATTCTTTTTCTGTGCCTGTCCTCCTCTCTTCCTATTTCTCCCATCTTTCCTGTCACTTCTTATTGCTTTTCTTTCCTTTACAGGTGGCTTTACATTGAGTGACAAGCCAAATGGTTTCCTGTAAGCCAAGAAACCATTTACAACGCTGGGTGGTAACCATATAACCAAATCATAAGTGCTCCCTACGTGTCAGCAAGTGAGTTGGTGGAGGGTAAGTGCCCCTCCCCGTAAAACAAATAACTCAAAGTCAAATGGCCACCCCTTATGGGATTATGGCGTCTGGCAATAGATAGATAGATAGAACTGAAAGGTAAGTAGAGGGAACATGGATTGTGTTGAAAGGAGCCTGATTGATTACAAGCTTGTAGAGAGGTTGATGCTGGGAATGGCTGCTGATACGAGGGCATGGCAGGACGATGTGAAGGTCTGTCAGATCATGTGATTGTGCTATGCAAGATCAAGCTGAGAGGAGTGAGGTGGACCAGGAGAGAGAGGAGCAGTCAGGGAGAAAGAATGGAAGTCCAGAAGCTGAGGATCAAAGAAATGGCAGATGAATACAGAGCCAAAGTAGAGCAGAATTTGGATTCAATGAATTGGAATGAAATGGATTTGGACAGCCTGTGGAATGCATATACCATAGGGACTGCTTAGTTAGGAATACAAAAGCAGTGTGTGTGGTGTGGCAGGAATAACAACAAAGAAAGGTATGGCATGGTGGGATGAAGAGGTTAAGAGAAAAAGAGGAAGAAGTGACAACAGTGGTTACAAAACAGGGGTTCACTTCTAATCAGAACTGAATATACTGAGTGCATCAGGGGTCAGTTTTGAGTCCCATGTTGTTAATCATGGTACTTGAAGCCCTCTCACATGATTTCAAAAACGGACTCCCGTGGGAGATGTTGTATGCTGATGATTTGGTGTTGACTGCAGGGAACAAGAGGGAGGTGGATGAAGTAGAGAGATGGTATGGGGCACAAGGGCTTAAGGGAAAATGCAGATAAAACAAAAGTGATGATATCTAAGGTTTGTGGCGGTACTGTCAAAGACGAGGGAGAATGGCCATGTGCAGTTTGCCACAAGGGCGTGGGAAGTAATTCCATCTTGTGCAGTGTTTGTGATAAATGGGTGCACAAGAGATGTAGTGGTATCAGAGTTGGACTGCGAGATAATGCTGATTTTATGTGTATGGCGTGTCGGGGAGAGCAGGTGGAGATTGTCAGGCGGGAAAGGATTGAACTTGCTGGCGAGTCTCTTGAGTGTGTGGAAGAGTTTTGTTATTTGGGAGACATGTTGTGTGCTGGAGGTGGGGCTGGAGCTAGCTCTGCGGCTGCAGTGAGAAGTGGTAGGAAGAAGTTCAGGGAGCTGTTGCCTCTCCTGACATTGACAGGGCTCTCCCTATGTGCTATAGGATCTTTGTGTGCAGCATGTGTTAGGAGTGCAATGCTGTATTGTAGTGAGACCTGGGCAGTAAGGGAAGAGGATATTCGCAGGCTCAGACGTACAGAAATAACAATGATTAGGTGGATGTGCAGTGCGTCCCTGCATGCAAAGTCTGGGGGGGCTGGGTTTACTGTACAATGGAAGAGTTGAGAGGTAGGATGGGACTGGAGTGTATTGTTGTGATGAGGAAAGGTAGACTGAGATGGTTTGGGCATGTGGAGAGCATGGGGGATGATACTTGGGTGCAGAAGGTGAGAGGCATTAATATTGGGGGTCGGGTTATGAGGGGTAGACCGAGAAAGACATGGGATGAGGTCATTAAGTGTGAGCTCAGAGTTAGGTGACTGAACTGGGAGGCTGCAACAGTGTGCAGCATGGAGAGCTGCCATTAGGTGACCAAGGCTGATGCATGCAAGCACGTTGGAGCCTACGAAAACGAAAACAAGAAACAAGTAGAGAGACTATAGTCGCGGTGCATGACTCTGAGGTCATTATCATACCCAGGCAACCTAACATTCAACAGTGCATCTGATTACGTATCATATTATACACAAATCACATTACAGTGAGCCCTCACTATATTGGACTAATTGGGGCTCAAGCCATTCCAAAAAAAGCAACATCCGGACTTCCCCCTGCTAATCCAGACTTTTTCCGATATATCAGACATTAGTCCAGATTGCACCAAGGGTTTTTAAATTGTTTTCACTACCATTCCAGTCCTGTACATTAATCATATGGTATAATATATATAATAATTCTGTACTGTACACTGATAAACATCTCTTTTATTCACCTTATTGTGGTGAACATAGGTGAAGTGGTCAGGCAGTCTGGACTGCTTCTGGCTTTATCGGACATTTTCCAATTGATAGGAATTTAGTCCAGTGGCTCCTTGAGTCTGATAAAAGCGAATTCCGGTCTAATGAAGTCTGCTGTATCAAGGTTTTACTGTACTGTACATGAATATACAATACACGAATATTATTTTACACAAATCACAGGTGTATCATATTTTACACAAAATCGGATGCACTGTTGAAGGGTATGTTGCCAGGGCACGATAATGACAACCTCAGAGTCGCACACCGCGACTATAGTGAAGTGGAAAAAGGAGGAGGTAAATGATGGTCTAGGAAGACAAATATAAAAAATGAATGCAAATTAATCTGAAAACAGAAACTTTTTCTGGAAAGAGGTGCAGAAATGTAAAGTGATAGCAGAAAGAAATGTGAAAGTGTGAAGGATGTGAGTGGTAGATTATTAACCCATGGGGATAAAGGAAGGACCAGATGGGACCAAAATTTGGAAAGCCTGATGTATGCAAAGAGAGAAAGAGCAGAGCAACTCTAAACATGATTGGTTTGGGGGGGGTGCACAGAAGGAATGCAGTGCCAGGAAATGTGACACTTGCAGAGGTGAAGAATGCTGTGAAGCAGCTGAAAAATGGGAAAGCAGCTGGGGATGATGAGGAGTATGCAGGGATGATTAAGTGTAGTGTACAAAGCGAAATGAAGGGCTTGTTAGAGATACGTAAGAAGGCATGGATGAGTGAAACTGAACCAGCAGCAGAAAAAGGCTGTGACTGTACCATCACCATCATCATTTGGACCTCCTTTCCCACCCTTGGGCAAGGTGAGGAGTAACAATGTCCAGACAGCACAAGATTGCCCAATTCAATGGGCCACGCTTCCATTCACTCATCATTCAAGCCCCTGGAATCTTGGCTCTATCTCATATGCTAAAAAAATTTCACCACATTCTGTTGCTACACATAAACATACCCGATAGAGTCAATCCGAATGCTGTCATATTAAAAAGGGAGTGCCAAATCCCCGATCATGCATTTCTCACAACATTCATCCAGCCAGCTCAATCTCTCGTCAGTCCCCTAGCCTCACTGACTTCTATACCTCTCTTCCTCACACACTCATCTACCATATCCCTCCACCTTCTCCTTGGCCTACCTAGTCTCCTCCCTCCTTCAACTCTGCTCACATATACCTTTTTCACTATTGTTATCCACTGTCTCCACATGACCATACCATCTCAGTACACTCTCTTCAATTCTGGTGTCCATATACTTCCTCACTCCGTATCTTTCACGAATCACATTACAGTATTTCGTCTCCTATCCACCCTCTGTACTCCACATACATTTCTCAGCAGTTCCATCTCCACTGCTCTTACTCCTGACTTCTCATTTTCATGCCACACCACAGTCTCACTCATATGTTAAAGATAGCACTAACACTCCTTCATGTAAGCTTCACGCAGCTGCAACACTCAAGCCTTTGTTTCTTATCAAGGCCGTCATAGCACCAACTACTTTCCTTCCTTGTGTCGCTCTACTTTCCACTTCTTTCGCACATTTTCCTCTCTTTTCTATCATTATAACCAGGTATTTGAACACTCTCACCAATTCCAGTCTCTCTCCATTCACTATAACATCACACTGGAAGTCACTTCCTCTCTCAATAACCATCACTTTACCTTTTTCTGCATTTACTGTCAAGGCACGATACTCACAGACATCAGCAAAACTCTTCACTGGTCTACCAAGTTCTTTTCTGGTATTTGCAAGTACCACAGCATCTTCAGCATACAAAAAATTCTTAACCAATACCATCCCTCTCTCCATTACTCTTGATTTTATTTCTCTCATCATCCCATCCAGATGTAAATAATATATATATACTGTATATATATATATATATGGGGCCCCGGGTGCAAGAGTATACCCATGCGCTATTTTTTAAAAGTGGCAGAAATCGCATTTAAAGTTTTTACAACTTTGAAGAACGATACCGCAAAAACTATTATACCTAGGATAATGGCGTTTACATCATCTTAAAGCTGATTGTCTCTACTTTATCCAAAAACTTTTTAGTAAAGGTACTATTGTTTTTACCCGGAAAAAAAAAAAATTGACATATTAGCATACAATGCTGCTACTTTTATGCATAAACTAGTACCGCAGGACAATACCTAGTGAGTTCCTTTATGTTGTAAGATGAAGTTGAATGTCTGTAGAATGGTTGGTTATGAATATGCCTGGTTATTGTCATAAACAGTAAGTTTTATAAATTAAAAAGTTATCAACACGCAGCATTTTCTTTTTCACCTGGTTCCTGTTGTTCTGTGTTTTTATGTGAACAATAGACACTTTACATCTCTTAAATGCGATAACAAATAAAATAACACCAATTATACTAGGAATAATGATGTTTTACATAAGTAATCTTATTAATGAATACAGTGGCTGCTGCAATTAAAAATACAATGGTTCAATAAAGAAACTAACCTCACTGAATGAGTTAATGAACACAAAGCCATGGGAAGTTATGAAAGGTTATTATTTCTTTTTATTGAAAAAACAAAGTCAAAACTCACACTGTGTCCTGCTGTGGTGTTATAACCTCTGAAATTACGTAGGTTATGACACACAACAGAGCGTGCACACCACATGGTCAGCCAGAAAAAGCTTGGGACGAGAGAATTAGTGTTACTACAGCACAGCAAAAAGGCTTGGGATGAGACTATCCACATCGCCTTGGTGATTGTTAACACTACTGCATACATAAAATGGTGCGCTGAGAAGCCATTCTCCATGAGGATGGCGCATGGGTATACTCTTGCTCCAACATAGTGGTGAAAAGCGTTTAATAAAGGTTGGCGATGTAAACCCAATGTTATTTTTATGGGTTTTTGCCCTTATGTCTTGGGTCATACATCACATCCACCAAGTCCACATGAAAGTACATACTCTGAGGGACCGTGGGATGGCATTACCGTACCTCAATTTTTGACAAGGTGGCGCATGGGTATACTCTTGCACGCGGGGCCTCATATATTGAACAACTATGGGGACATTAGACACAACCTTGTCACACACCCACACTGATCGTGAACCATTCACTTAGATATCCATTTACCCTTACACATGCCTCATTACCATCATAAAATCTCCTGATGGCACCTAGCAGCTTACCATCTAAAATCTACATGCACAAAACCTTCCACAATCCTTCTCTGTCTACATTCTCCTATGCTTTTTCCAGATCCATAAATGCCAAAAACACCTTACAGTCCTTCTCAACTATCCGTCACACTGCAAATATTTGATCCACACATCCTCTGCCACTCCTAAAGCCACCCTGTTCATTGCTCACTAGGACCTCTAGACTTGCCTCTTGATCGGGTTCACTGTCGCTAGAGTTAGCCTCTTGGATCTCCTTCAGTTCTCGAAAGTTATCAGTCTTTTCCCTGTTTGCTGTGGAGCTTGCCATAGAAGAAGAGTTGTGTTAGCAATTAACTCTTGATCTAAAGGTAGAATTTTGGTGGTAGTGTTGGGAGGCATAAAAACAACCTATATGCTAGGGTGGCAGTCTACCATGAAGCGAGCGTGCCCGGGTGCATTATCCAGGAACAACAATATTTTCCAGTCAATACTTTTCTTCTTGCAATACTCGCGAGTCTGGGGCACAAAAATCTCATCTAACCACTTAATAGAAAGGCTTGAGGTCACATATCCAGTGCTGTTTGAGTACCACACACAGTTGGGGAGTTTGTTCATATCACAGTGGCGGTAGGAATGTGGTTTGGCATATTTATAGACAATAACGGGTTTTATTTTGAAGTCCCTTGAAGCATTGCAGCAAAGCAGGACACTGAAGCGATCCTTGGCCATTTTGGTTCCAGCAGCCTGGCGTAGGTTTTTGTGGGCATACGTGGACTTGGGTGATTTCTTCCGAGACACCCCAGTCTCGTCACAATTAAAAACTTGATCTGGGGTGTACCCTTCTTCCTCCATAATAGCCTTAGCAATTTGGAGAAATTCTTGTGCAGCTGTAGTGTCTGCAGATGCAACCTCGTCCTGGTAGAAAGCCAGCTTTACCCAACAGCGTTTTTTAAACCTATGTACCCACCAACGTGAAGCATTGAAAGGAGCAGGATTTTTGATATTTTTTTTGCACATAGTCCCTGGTACACTGCTATTGCCCTTGCACGTGGTCCATCAACACTTGCTCCTTTTCTTAATCGCCTTGCTAACCACTTTATTACATAATGTTCAGTCACCACTTGGAGTCTGTTTTTTCGGTAGTTTCGTGCATGGCCCGTCTAGCTCCACCTGCATCACCCATAAAACACTTTGTTGTGGTTTTTATTGCTGCCTTTTTCTTTCTTATGTTTCTTACACTCGATTCAGACATATTCAACAGTTTAACAATTTCACATGTCTTTGCACCGTCTTCAACCATCTGGATCATCTTTTACATTTCCTCCACGCTGTATTGTTTCTTTGGCTTGCCACGCATTTATTCTCTGGCCTTTTTTATCACTTTCACACTACATGGACTTCCTGTTTTTTTCCCTGGGCCACCGCCACCACTTGGGCCAGCCACCGAAGTTGAAGCAATGATAATAGAACACTCAGTAGCCAGACAATAAATGGAAGGTCACAAAAAAACTTTAACAATGGTGAGATTGCAACGAGTTGAATGAATGCGCAGAGTGTGGATAAACAATGAGTCAATGAACTGAGTGAGGATAGACTCGCACTCACTGTCAGTGTTACCAGGGTCTGACCTTGGTAACTCTGCCCATCCACTCGCTACGTGTTAAATGCCTAGCGGATTAACACTAACCATGCAGCATTAATCGCTACAAGATAGTTTCTTTCCTATCGCTATCCGTGCATTCACTATTGAAAAAAACGCTATCTGAGGGGCTCCACTTTACAGTATACTCATCAGACAGTTTGTTGTCACCTACCCACGAACTGCACACCCCTTCACTGTACTGTACTGGATGTGTGAAAAAATCTGGTACTTCAAACTTCCCTGACATAAAATAATGACTCACCACTCTTCAACACAATAGCTTACTCTGTACACAGAAACACTGCCTATTAATGCTCCAATCCTACCTATAAAGCTTATTTACTCGTATGTTTCTCTATTTACAGTACGAGTTATTATTAAAATTACCATTATTATAACTGATAAATTAGCATTACACAATCAACAAAGAGGACTCACTGCACTTCAGTAACTTACTTCACACGCTTGGGCCTCTTTTTGGGGTTGTGCTGTGTGGCATAGTAGGCAGGAAGTTTCTTGACACGCACAAGACGAGTACCTCCATTCTTCTCACCCCCGATTGGCTTCTCAATGAAGGCGTTGGATGGAAGCTGTACACAAAAAAGAAGGCAACTATGATAAAATTCTTTACTGTCCCAGTAAGTGCACTGGGGCCTACAGCTAGACTAGTTAGGCCTACCACTTAAAGCAAGTGACAAGCAATCCATCCATAAGTAGCATTATGTGAGTAATAACAGCCACAACACCTTAGATGTAACCACTATGGGTCACATCCAGTCAGAGCACCATTGCTACAATACAAAAATTGTGCAGTTACCAATGCACATTAAAGCTTATTAACCCAATCACAGCAAAGGCCTATTTTATAATCTGTCGAGCTACCATCACACGATTTTACTTGTTAGGATGGAGATGACTAAGGAGCAAAGGAAATTAAGTTTAACACCTACAGTTCTAACCCCTCTTCAAAATATATTCAAGTTTCAGGAAACAATTTGGAAATGGCAACAAATTAAACTGTGAAAAGAAAGTATCATACCCTGACAGGGTAAGGACTCTTATATCTCCCGATGACAGGGACAGGATTTTTTTTTTTCTTTATAATATATAGAAGATTTTTGATAATAAAGTACTGTATACTGATGGCCTAAAAAAAACATGATGCTACTCATGCACTTTATTCGTTTCATATTGCGCAGTACTGGTACTACCCAACTCACCAACTATAATTATGACTAAATGGAATACAGTATACAACACAATTACACACACCTCCATCTTGCAACTGACAACATTTAACCAAGCAGTTGCTTGGAACATGGTAGAAAGTCTTCTCAGGATTGTCTTAAAGCAGTTTAACCCAAATGATGACCCATCTCCACACAACACTATAATTCTAATACAAATACTCCGATCTGAGTAGCATGCTTTTATTACCCTTTGATAAATAAACTTGCCAAATGTCACCTTAACAAAAATTACTATTCTGAGTACAGTAATTGTGAAGATTTCATCCCTAAAGCTTACAGATTATAAGTAAATTACTCACCCTTTTAGTGCCAAAACGTACACGTCCTGCCTTCACCAGCTTCTTGCTGGATGACTTAATTGGTTTCTTGGGGATCTTGCCAAGCCTCTTCTTTGCCAGTTTCACCTTCTTTGCCACAACCTTAGTCTTATCCCCAGCTACTTCTGGTTTCTTTGCATCTGGTTTCTTCTCTACCACTTTAGCCTTCTTTCCTGCCACAGCAGGCTTCTCCCCTGCAGGAGCAGGCCTCTTCACTCCAGAAGCAGGTTTCTTCCCTCCCACAGCAGGCTTTTTCCCTCCCACGGCAGGCTTTTTCCCTCCCACGGCAGGCTTTTTCCCTCCCACGGCAGGCTTTTTCCCTCCCACGGCAGGCTTTTTCCCTCCCACGGCAGGCTTTTTCCCTCCCACAGCAGGCTTTTTGCCTCCTGCAGCAGGCTTTTTCCCTGCACCTGCTGGTTTTGCTGCCCCTGTAGGCTTCTTTCCAGCTTCTGCAGGCTTCTTTGCTGCCCCTGTAGGCTTCTTTCCAGCTTCTGCAGGCTTCTTTGCTGCCCCTGCAGGCTTCTTTCCAGCTTCTGCAGGCTTCTTTGCTGCCCCTGCAGGCTTCTTTCCAGCTTCTGCTGGCTTCTTTGCTGCCCCTGCAGGTTTCTTTACTGCCCCTGCAGGCTTCTTTCCAGCTTCTGCAGGCTTCTTTCCAGCTTCTGCAGGCTTCTTTGCTGCCCCTGCAGGCTTCTTTGCTGCCCCTGCAGGCTTCTTTGCTGCCCCTTCAGGCTTCTTTCCAGCTTCTGCAGGTTTCTTCGCTGTCCCAGCAGGCTTCATTCCAGCTTCTGCAGGCTTCTTCCCAGCTTCTGTAGGTTTCTTTGCAGCACCTGCAGGCTTCTTCCCTGCTGCAGCAGGCTTCTTTTCTTCTTTTTTCTCCACCATAATCTAAAAATATTTTAACATAATGTAATACCCAACCTTAAAAAGCAATACAGTGTAACATTTAATGGTCAAGATATTAACTATAGACAGTATGTGCAAAAAATCCCATGAAAATATAAACATAAAAAGCAGTTCTTTGAATAATATCAATCACCATATGCATAGCTACAATATTAAATCCAACCCAAAGCAGTAACCATATGGCATTACAGTTCACATATTAATAATCTACAGCATGAAAAGTAGCAACAATTCACGTACCTAACGGATGTGATATCTTGAGTGCAGTTATGCAAGTAAAGATTAGAAATAGGGACATTTATAAAACACTGACCAGCTATATACTGTATTTGTATATTAATTAGAAAATACTAAAGGTAGATAGAGAGTCAGCTACCACTAGACCTTGGGAGGTGCTACCCGAGTGACACTCCCTTGGTGCCACCAATATCAGTAGGTGGTTCTGCTTCTCAGTTATACATCAACTCCTTCCCTATCCCCCAAAAGTAGGATGGGACACTGTATAAAAGCAGCAATTCCAACCTGCACTCCATCAGATTCACATCAAGTTGAGCTTGGGCCACCAACAACTACCACAGGCTGTAAGTGAAGAGCTATTTGCACACCAAGTGCTCCTGGCATAAAGCCAAGTACAACAAAATAAATAATCATCTGCATGAAATAGGCTGGCATTTGAATCCCAAAGCCTATCAATTGATCCCATGTATGACAGATTGCAGTCCATCCTTAGCCCATTAGTTGACTAGTATGTGCTGAATATGCCTAGCACACCTTCCCCACCTTCCAAGGCCTTGAAAAACCATCGCAGGAAAGCCTGGGAAACATACAAACACTCCAGGAGTGTTTATGGCAGACTATCTCCTGAGGCTTACTGAGCTCTATCACACTACGACTCTCTCAACGACAGCTTTCGTAACTAGTTTACACACGTGCAAATCAATCACGAAATATCACTGATTAGAAAACTACAGGTCTCCTCAAAACCATTTCACCAGTACATCAGAAATAAGAAAGTAGGTGCACCCTCAGTAGGCCCCATAAGATTGGACAATGGAGTGTTAACATCTGACTGTACTCAGATGGCAAAAACTTTTGCTACACATTTTTGTACAGTTTACTCAACACATGCTCCTTACGCTCCCTTCCCTCACCAAACTTTTGAGGGTATCCTTGATACAGTGACCTTATCTTTGCAAGAATTGAGAAATAGGCTTGCAGCATTGGACTCGAACACCAGTATGGGACCTGACGGCCTCCTCCCCAGTCTTTTGAAATATTGCCTAGACTTAGCCTTACCCTTGTTTTAGATAATTCAAAAGTCTGTCACCATTGGCAAATTGCCACAAGATTGGAAAAACTCCATTGTCATTCCCATATTCAAGAAAGGCTCTTGACACAAACCTCTTAACTACAGGCCTATTAGCCTAACCTCTGTCTGCTGCAAAACCCAGGAAAGATTTATTACAAAGGCATTATACAACTACCTTGACACTAATGGAGTGCTATCAAATGAGCAGTATGGATTCAGACAGGGTAGAACAGTAGACGACCCACTGTTACTTGTGTATAATGATGTTAAAGCGTGGTTGGATGCTGGGTATGCTGAGGATATTGTCTTGTTTGACTTTAGCAAAGCCTTTGACATCATCAACAATTTGATACTCAATGACAAGCTGAGGCTACTTGGGGTCAGTGGTTCCTTGCTGACCTGGATCTCTGACTTCCTGCCAACCAGGTGAGTGAACCCCCGAACCACCACATCCAACCTTCTGCACCCAACTGTCACCTTTCATTACCTAAACTTGCCAGGTTAATGCTTCCAATCCATCCTTATTCTTACTGACAGACTAGCTATTCCTGAAAAAGTTTGTTACATATCTACCTGGCTTTTTGTTCCACTGATGACTTCAAATCAATAAAAGAAAACTAAACGACCAGCACTGCAATGAGTGCCCGCCTCCTTATTGTGCTTATCAATACTGTTCATATTCATCTGTAGACTAATTTCACAAAATAAAAGTTAATACAAACGAAGTCTGGCTAACTGGCAAAATGAAATTACATGGTACTAACATCACAAACTGACCCTTAATCTGGGGTTGATCTTGGGCATGGCTACACTGCGTTAGTCAGAAATCATCATAACAGATAGTACTGGTAATACCATTAACAGATTCAGGCCATAACTTTTTTTGTGTAGATACAGACATGACATACCCACACATAAACTAACATCCTGAGGTCTGAGCCCGTATTGGCAACCATAATTGAAAACTGGAAAAAAAAAAAAAAAATGGGTGATTTGGCCATCCTTTGGTGAAAGATCATACAAATATTATGGGATATCAATCTATTAAAAAATGTAAAGAAAAAAATTATCACAATCCAAAATTGATAAATGAACAGTTTACTAAGAAGCAATAAGACCTTACCAATTCATATTCCTCCCATCTATTCTCTGTACTTATAAATTTCCATGGTAGTAAATGACTTTTTCCTGCTGAAAAATTTACCCCCGTTACTCTTATCACCTTCCTTAAGCCATAATAAGGGTTATTTATTTCGAGTGTATTAGGAGAATCTTACTAAAATGTACTCAATGGTGGATTTCGTTTCCCATTTCCTAACAGGAGAATTGGGTAGAGTGCGTTGGGTTAAGATTGGTTAAACTATCCAATTAAGCTAGGTTGGATTATGTTGGAATAAGTTAGGAGTCTCTTCCACCATTACACTGGCGAATCTGGAAGTGTCACGACGAAATAAAAGCTTAAAACACAGGGAAAACACATTTAACAAGAAATGTGTATTTACCACCCCAGAAATAAGCAGAAAAATTTTTGACTATCAAGAATAATCTGGTAAGGTGTTTCTACTGCTTAAAGTAAGGCGTATGTTTACTCCAAAATATTGACCCAATAAACAACCTAAATTTTAAATCCCCATACACACTACACTTTGGCCAAGGTTACGGTGAACATTTTTATTTAACACATGGGTTGCATGCACCTCTTCGTTTGTTTACATCAATTTCCCCAACACATTTCACCGAACAATCCTGCTCTTATAAATCACCACAGAACTAGCTGGTATATCAGAGTCATTAATGATACGCAAACCAAGTATACACGCCTACTCGAGCAATGATAGATTATTTCTTGTAACGATTAACAACGATAGGGAAAACAACGTTCACTTACCCTGGCAGAACCTACATCCAGCCAGTAAAAGGAAGGAGTTACGGAGAGTAGGCGCTAGGTGGCTCTGAGTATAAACAATTATGGATAATTTGTACCTCATAGTGCTTTTTTTACTAGGTTAAAAAATATAATCTTGTTACGTAAATAAATATGATGCATTTTTTTGTTGTCTTTGTACCTCATATTAACACACTTTTGAAATATTTTGTCGGACGGTCTGCTACACTGCGAAGCGCGCGAATTTTAACTTCTGCATAAGTTCCTCCGTCACTTCCAGGTCATTGTGACCAACGTATTTTTACTTGTTTTATCGTACTTTTACTTGTTTTATCAAAATTATTCTTCTTGCATAACTCGATGCATTATTTGTACTTCACTGGCCATGCTGTTGGTAGCTCTGCTGCTATTACTACTATTATTTCTGCTATATTATTCTACCTCACCCCATCTGTTATGAAAGTTTAGAATGTTGATAATTGGCCATTACCCATCTCTGCTTCAGTATCAGCTCAATATAAAACTCAATCCACTCTGCCTTATTTGTAAAGCCACCCTCTACACCATGACATATTTATTCATCTCATGAATCTCACTCTCACAGTGGGCTACAGCCTGTCCTCACTAATTCAGCGCATCACACCCACAGCATGCTTACTCACCTCATGCACATCCCTCTCACAACACACATTGCTCTGAGTCTAATGCAGACCCTAACACTACATCATACTCATTTTTTATCACTTCATCTACCAGAGGAGGCTACTGGGCCTCTGCTGGTATCATCACCACCACCATTGCTCCTTTGTAGTATGATAATGACAAAAAAGAGCAAGCAGATCCAGGAAGCACACAGGATGGCAGTTGCTATCTTGATCTTCAATACTTCATGTCTCATATAACATACTTGGGAATGGGATGAACTTGAATGCAAAACACATTCAGCTGAGCCTGGGGCCACAAGAAGAATGTGATGGTTTACATCTACATACATACATCATCCAGTCTTTTATTGTCCTAGCAGAGGAACAGAGTCTAGGTTTTGAGTTGAGGTAAGATTGCACAAACATTCCCCCTCTCCCCCAAGTGGCATATACAGTACAAACAAGAAATTCCAACCACTTCTCTGAATTAAACTCTTATGGGCTACATCTAGTTGGGGTGTCTAACCCAAGACCACCTAGTAACCCAATGTTGTCATTGGTTTTCCGAGTTACAGGAAACCACTAGCTTGTCAGTCAGTGCAGTCACCTGAGGACAGCACAACATCACTGAGTGGATGTTGGGTAATTTAAGTGCTTTCCAAAACAACAAATCCCATTCTACCCCACTTAAGATAGGGGCCCACAACTAGGCTACCACATCCCATATACTGTAGTTTATTCTTTCATGTGGGATGCTGACACCAGGATACACTGTAAAAAGATATGCTTGTGTGACTAATATTTATTAATGAATCAGCATGTCACATTCATATACAGTATCTTTCATTGTGTGCTTGGTAGAAAAAATATCAATGAAGAAAACTACAGGAAAATCATCTGTACATTAAAAGCTCTCTCCCTCTCTCTCTCATACTTACTCTATCTCTGTCTGTCTGTCTCTCTCTCACACACACACAGACACACACACAGTTGAGGTATCAGAGAGACAACACGCATATCACCTCGCTCCGCGCTGGTCACCCTCGGCCACAACTGGCCATACCTAAATAGTATCTTTATATAAGTCAAGTTCTGTACTAGGTTAAACTAAATGGTGTTCTAATACAGTAGAGCAATTTTAAGCAAAAGTGTTGTCCAAATAACAGAATACAGCCAATCAGTGCGGGAAAGTGCTAATCAAGATTCAAGCTGTTTCGTCTACCACAGGTGAGTAAGGAGATGCATACTTGTGAGCAGAATTTTTTTCTCAGTTATACAACAAGATGACCACCATAATTAGTAAAGTGAAAATGGAAGGAATTAAGAAAAGGGATAAAGTTAGAAAACAGGATGATGATTTCTACCAGGAACTGGTTGAAATGGAAACAAATAACGAACTAGTAGAGAGGGTGAACAAATTGGAAAATGCATTTCAGAGTGAAATGGATGAAATCAAGATGCAATTGCGCATGCAGAAGGAGGAAAACGAAGAATTAGCAAAGGAACTAAACAAGAAAGACACAACAATAGATGAACCGTCAGTCGAGGTGGGTTCACTTAGAAGGAAGATTAGTGAAATGGTAAGTACAGTTGTCAACCATGAAAATATTATGAAGGAGTTCAGAAATGATAGAGACAATTAGGCAGGCAAGCAGTTTGCTAGACCAAAGCAGTGATACTGAAGAGAAGATAACTCAGGTGAACGAAGTGATGTAAAGTTATAAAAATTATGTAGAAACTACATATGCTGAAATGGTGAAAGTAAGGTAAGACGTATAAACAAGAGATGAAGAAAAATACTTTAGGAAGGAAGTAAAAGATATTATCAAAAACAACCCAAAACTGGTCAAAGATTCAGCTGATACCAACAAATCAATAGCAATCACTGGTATAGATGAACAAGAAATAGAAAACAAAATTTTGAGGGATAAAAAGGAGATGGCAAATATAATGAACATACCAAAGGAAGTATCAGAGGAAATCTGTGATAAAGACATAGAGGAACACAAAAGGCTAAGGAAATATGAGGGAAATAAGTCAAGACCCCTGAAAGTAACCTTCCAGAGTGTTAACACTGTAGAGGAAATACTAAAAAATGCAAACTCATGGAAAAAATGGAATTTAAAAAAGTATAGATAAAAAGATGTCTACCTCAAGGGGAATTGGAAATACAAAAGGAGAAGAGGGAGGAGGTAAAAACAAAGAACGAGGGAGATCAGAGGAAGAGAAGAGTACATATTCTTTACAAGGTAAGTGGATTGCAGGTACGAAAGTGGTACATAACCAACAGGGAATAAAAAGGAGGAAGGTAGTAGACCCAAGTTATGGCAAGTATGTAAACAAGATGATTAAGATGTACTCATATGTAGATGGAATGGTGTCTAAATTATTAGAGATAGAAGACTATACCAAAGAAAAGGAACCACATACAGTATATATTATTTGCCTAACTGAAACAAAATTAACCTAAAGATATCAAATGATACCCTAAACTCTGAGGAATACAATATATGGAGAAGAGACAGAAATTTAAGAAAGGGAGGAGGAAATATAATCTTAGCAAAGAAATATCTACAAGTCAAAGAAATAAAACTAGATATACCCTCACAAGTAGAACTGACTGCATTGGAGATTAACACATCTGAAGAGAAATTAATTGTGGCAAATTTATACATGCCACTCAAAACAAACACCTGGGCGAGGCGAATATGAAGCCCTGGCAGAAAGTACAATTCAGAGTTTAGGAACATTACTACATAGAATGGAAGAGAGATCTGAAAGAATTATATTAACTAGAGATCAATATAAATATAAATTGGAATACTCTAGATGTAAAAAACCATGAAAGGTGTTGGAATCAAAAGCTCCTAGATCTTGTGCAGGAGTTTTTCCTAACACACCATGTAAAAGAAAACACCACAAAAAGCGGACTTGATAATTCATCAATACTAAACCTTATATTTACCAGGCAAGAATATGAAACTGACAATATAATGTATCACCCTCCGTTCGATAAGAGTGACCATGCAGTATTAAACTGTAACATCAGGATTGCATATGATGTTACCAGTAATGAGAGTTACAAAAAGAGTCTAAACTACAAAAAGGGCAACTATCATAAGCCGAAGAAGTACTTCCTAGAAACAGATAGGGAAAAGGAGCTTAGAGGACAAGATTTAAATATCATTCATTCATTCATCCATCATCCAATCCTACGTTCCCCCATAACGAGTGTAGGAGCCCAGGGCTAGGCAAGTTGGTTCTGACATTGGGCTAGGCAAGTTGGTCATGACATTTATGATGAGAGTGACCAGCCTCACTCATCCCTGAATAACATTACATGAACAATAACCCCCAGCCACCCCTTGGATATAAACCTTCACCAGCTCAATCCGACTGGAGTGCCGTTATTACCTGCGAAACCAACAGGTACCAAAATTTGGTTATATGGTTACCACCCATCGTAGCAAATGGTTTCCTGGTGTACAGGAACCCATTTGGCTTGTCACTCAGTGTAGAGTCACCCACAGGCCCAAGGAAGAGGAAAGAATGAAGGAAAGAAAGACAGAAGAGTGAGTGAAAAGTCACCTGTAGACAGAAGGATGAGGAGAGAATGAAAGACAGAATGACAGAAGAGGATGGATGGAAAGAAGGATGGAGGAGAGGAAAGGGCATACACTCGAGGGCAATACTACATCGAGTAAGTGGATGGTGAGTCCCCCCCACCTACCACAAAGATTTAAATATTTAGAAAATTCTGTGATCTTTATGAAATAGGAGTACAAAATTACATCCCTCAGCACTGAGAAACAGAAATAAAAATAAAGAAATGGTTTAATACAGAATGTAAAAAATCAAAAGAAAAAAGACTTGTTGTGGAACAGATATAGAAGATACAATAATAAGAGGGCATATAACAACCATAAACAGGCAAGAAATGATTATACAAAGATAAGGAGGGAGGCTCTGAGACAGTCTGAGAGAGACATAATTAAAAGTAGTGATCAACCTAAGCTATTTTACACCTACATCTGAAGCAAAACCAAAGTTAAAGATAAAATTGGGTCCATTATGGATGTGGGGATCATTTATACACAAAAAAAAGGTGTTTGTAAAGCACTAAATAAAAACTTCCAATCACTTTTTACAAAAGAAAATAATTTTGAAAGAGATGATATGGAACATGCACGCCCACACGTATTACCAGATGTACAAATATCAGAAAAACAAGCACAAGAATACAGGAAGAGTTAAAGTAAATTAGACAAAGGAAAAGCAAGTGGTCCTGACAAAATTTCAGGTTGGGTGCTACATGAATGTGAAGAAGAGTTAAGAAGACCATTGTACAGTATTTAATATTCAAGGAATCCTTAGGTCAATGTAAACTACCATTGTTTGGATGAATGCAAACATTGTTCCCCTATTCAAGAAAGGGAATAGACAGAATCCACTCAATTACCAACAAGTATCATTGACCAGTGTTATAAGTAAGATACTAGAAAAGCTGATAAGAAAAGTTTGGGTAAAACATCTAGAACACAGTATGATAACAGAAAGGCAGTTCAGTTTTAGAAAGGGAAAATCATGTTTTAGTAATCTACTACACTACAATGATAGAGTTACAGAAACATTACAGAAAAGAGAAGGATGGGTGGACAGTCTCTATTTAGATTTCAAGAGAGCATTTGACAGAGTATCACACCAATGACTTCTATAGAAACTGTACCATCACGGAGGTATCCAAGGCAATCTGTACTGTTGGATGCAGGATTTTCTCAGAAAAAAGGGAAATGACAACAGTCTTAAGGGGAAAATTACTCATCATGGATGGAAATGACTGGCGGCGTTCCACAGGGCTCACTGCTGGCACCATTATGATTTTAGTACATATAAATGACATACAGTGTAACATTGGAAATGGAAGCTATCTAAATATGTTTGCGGCTGATGCAAAAATACAAAGGAAAATTACTAACACAGATTCTTGCAATGAGCTGCAAGAGGAATTAAATAAGCTTCATGAATGGAGCAATAAATGGCAAATGGAACTTAATGTGGAGAAGTGTCATGTAATTAAGTTTGGTAAAAGTGAGAAAAGACCAGATTGGGATTATAAGTTAGGAAGATCAACCCTATGCATATCAGAAAGGGAGAAGGACCTAGGAGTGATTATCAATAACAGACTATCTCCAGATGACAACATCAGTGAGAAAGTATGTAACATGTATACACTGCTTGCTAATATGAGAACAGCATTCACATAAGTAAATGAAGACATGCTGAGAAAGATAATAACATCATTCATCAGACCAACCCTGGAGTATGCATCAGTAGTCTGGAATTCTCATCTCAAAGTACAAACGGCAGCTACAAGATGGGTACCAAGTTTAAGGGATCTAAGTTATGAAGAAAGACTAGAAACACTGAATCTACCAACACTACAGATGAGAAGGAAAAGAAGAGACATGATTATGCTATATAAATGCATCTCAGGGAAAGGGAAAACAGACATGATTATGCTATATAAATTCATCTCAGGGAGAGAAAAAAATAAACATAAATGATTAAATAACCTATGGGGAAGCATCAGTATGAGGATACTGCAAAGAATTACATAAAAAGAGAGGTGATAAAGACGTAAGAAAATCCAGTTTCCCAAATAGGGCAATTGATCAGTGGAATGCAATACTGAATGAAATAGTGTGTGCCAAAACCATTCATAAATTTATGGATATGTATGATAAAAATGCTTTAATACACAGGACAGTACGAGCTTGACTCATTCCTGTAAAGATACAATTAGGTAAATGAACACATGCACACACACACACACACACACACACACACACACACACACACACACACACAAGAAGTCATCAGATGCAGACGTTGGACATCGGCACTCCGTACCAAAACAACACGGCCAGTGGCAATTACCTAAATTAGTGTCTTTGAATGAGTCAAGCTCTGTACCAGGTTAGACTAAATGATTTTTCATTATTAAAAGGTAAAGAAATAATAAGTTTAAATAAGACTGGTTCAAACAACAAAGAACCACGATGCGTTGAGTCAGCTGGGTTTGTTTATACTACAGCAACACGGGGAAAGCGTGCATACTTTGTAAGTACATACTCTGTTCATTTAGTACAGTATTACAAAATGGATACATACTTCAGTAAAACAAATTTGGAAAAGAAAAGGGATAAAAGTAAAAAGCAAAATGATGATTTCTACCAAGAACTGGTTGAAGTGGGGACTCACAATAAACTGGTTGAACGTGTACACAAACTAGAAATGGCTTTCAAAAATGAAATTGATGAAATAAAGAAGCAAATGCACTTGCAAAAGGAAGAGATAGAAAAACTAGGAAGGGAGGCCAATAAGAAAGACACAATCATCAGTGAACTAACAGTGGAATTGACTACGCTTAGGAAGAAAGTGAGTGAAATGGGAAGTACAGTAGTCAATCACGAGAGTGTTATGGAAGAGTTAAAAAATGACACAGAGACAATTAGACAAGCAAGCAGTCTTATGGACCGGAGCAGTGATATTGAGGAGAAGATAACACAGGTGAATGAAGCTGTGCAAAGCTACAAAAATGATGTAGAAACCACGTATGCTGAAATGGTGAAAGTAAAGAAAGACTTAGAAACAAGGGTGGAGGAAAAAAGCATTAAAAAGGAAGTGAAAAGAAAAATCCAAAACAATCCAAAGTTAGTCAGAGATTCAGTAGAAATAAATAAATCAATAGTAATCACTGGTATAGAAGAGGAAGAAATTAAAAACAAGATCACTAGAGACAAAAAGGAGATGGCAAATGTAATGAGCTTACTGAAAAAAGTATCAGAGGAAATCTGCAGTAAAGACATAGAGGAACACAAAAGGTTAGGGAAATACGAGAAAAGCAAGACAAGACCTCTAAAGGTGACTTTCCAGAGTGTAAACACTGTGGAAGAGATACTAAAAAATGCAAAGAACCTTACGGAAAAAGAGAAGTTCAAAAATGTATGGATAAAAAGATGCCTAACACAAGAGGAACTGGAATTACTGAAAGAGAAAAGGGAGGAAGCAAAAACAAAAAATGAGGGAAGATCAGAAGAGGACAAGAAGAAATTTTTTTACAAAGTAATAGGATTGCAGGTACGAAAGTGGTACACAAACAGGATGGAAGAAAAAGGAGGAAGTTAGTAGAACCATGTCATGACAAGCATATAAACAAGATGATAAAGTTGATGTACTCAAATGTGGATGGAATGGTATCTAAATTACTAGAGATGAATGATTATGTCAGAGAAAATGAACCACAAATAATATGCCTAACTGAGACAAAGTTAACACCAAGGATATCCAATGACATACTAAACTTAGAGGAATACAATATATGGAGAAGAGACAGAAATTTAAAAAAAGGAGGAGGAATTATAATATTAACTAAGAAAAATCTAAAAGTCAAGGAAATAAACCTAGATATACCATCACAAGTAGAACTGATTGCAGTAGAGATCGACACATCTGAAGGTAAAGTAATTGTAGCCAATTTGTATATGCCACCCAGATCAAACACATGGGAAAGAGACGAATATGAGGACCTGGCAGAGAGTACAATTCAGAGTATAAGATCCTTGCTACATAAAATGGAAGAGAAATTGGAAAGAATTATACTAACTGGGGACTTCAATACAAATATAAATTGGAATACTCTAGATATAAATAGCCAAGAAAGCTGTTGGGACCAAAAGCTCCTGGATCTTGTACAAGAGTTTTTCTTAATGCAACATGTGAGGAAAACCACTAGAAAAAGAGGACTTGATGTACCTTCAGTGCTAGATCTAATATTTACTAGGCAAGAAAATGACATTGACAGTTTAATATATCACCCTCCACTCAGCAAATGCGATCATGCAGTACTAAATTATAACTTCAGGATAGCATATGACATAGTAAACAACAATGACAGTTACAAAAAGAGCCTAAACTATAAAAAGGGAAATTATCAAGACCTAAAGAAGTATTTCTTAGAAGTTGATTGGGAAAATGAGCTTAGAGGACAAGATTTAAATGCTGTATATAAAAAATTTTGTGAATTTTATGAAATAGGAGTCCAGAAGTACATCCCACAGCACAAAGAAGCAGATAAGAAAATACAGAAATGGTTCAATACAGAATGTAAAAAATCAAAAGAAAGAAGAGATTTGTTGTGGAATAGATACAGAAGACACAATAGTGAAAGGGTGTATAATAATTACAAACAGGCAAGAAACGACTATACAAGAATAAGGAGGGAAGCCCAAAAACAGTTTGAGGAGGATATAATAAATAAAAGTAGTGATCAACCAAAGCTGTTTTACAGCTATATCAGAAGCAAAATCAAAGTAAAAGATATAATATGATCCATTACGGACGAGGGAATCACTTATACACAAGAGAAAGATATTTGTGAAGCACTAAATAAGAATTTCCAATTAGTTTTTACAGAAGAAAAAAATTTTGAGAGGGACTATGTGGAACACGCATGTCCACACATACTACCAGATATACAAATAGCAGAAAAAGTAATACAGGAGGAGTTAAGTAGATTAGACAGAGGAAAAGCAAGTGGTCCTGATGAAATTTCATGTTGGGTGTTACGAGAATGTGCAAAGGAGTTAAGTAAACCATTATTTTTAATTTTCAAGAAATCCTTGAGTCAAGGGAAACTACCTGATATTTGGAAAAAAGCAAATATAGTCCCCTTATTCAAGAAAGGAAATAGACAAAATCCTCACAACTACCGACCAGTATCACTGACCAGTGTTGTAAGCAATGTATTAGAAAAACTTATAAGAAAAGCTTGGGTAAATCATCTAGAAGAACACAGTATGATAACAGAAAGACAGTTTGGTTTCAGAAAAGGAAAATCATGTGTTACTAATCTGTTGAGCTACTATGACAGAGTAACAAACACAATACAGGAAAGGGAAGGATGGGTGGACAGTATCTATTTAGATTTCAAGAAAGCTTTTGACACAGTACCACACCAAAGACTTTTATGGAAGCTGTACCATCAAGGAGAAATTCGAGGCAAACTGTTTTGTTGGATGCAAGACTTTCTCATAAAAAGAGAAATGAGGACAGTACTAAGAGGAAACTACCCATCATGGAAAGAAGTGACTAGTGGAGTACCACAGGGTTCGGTGCTGGCACCAATCATGTTTTTAGTGTACAAAAATGATATAAACAGTAACACTGGAAATGAGAGCTATCTGAATATGTTTGCAGATGGTGCAAATATACAAAGGAGAATTACTAGCACAGACTCCTGTAGGGAGCTACAAGAAGAATTAAATAAACTTCATGAATGGAGTAGTACATGGCAAATGGAATTAAATGTGGACAAGTGTCATGTAATCAAGTTTGGTAAAAGTGGAAAAAGACCTGATTGGGATTATAAGTTAGGAAATAAAACCCTATACACATCAGAAAGAGAGAAAGACCTAGGTGTGCTTATCAATAACAGACTATCTCCGGCTGACCACATCAGCGAGAAGGTACGGAACATGTATACACTGCTTGCAAATATGAGAATAGCATTCACATACATAAATGAAGACATGCTAAGAAGGATAATAACATCATTCATTAGACCAACCCTGAAATATGCATCAATAGTCTGGAGTCCTCATCTCAAAAAGCACATAGACAAGATTGAAAAAGTTCAAAGGGCCGCTACAAGATGGATACCAAGCTTAAGGGACCTAAGCTACGAAGAAAGACTAAATAAACTGAATCTACCAACACTACAGGAGAGAAGGAAAAGAGGTGACATGATAATGCTATATAAGTGCATATCAGGAAAGGAGAAAATAGACATAAATGATTACTTAACATATGGAGAAGCATCAGCAAGAGGACACTGCAAAAAACTGCATAAGAAGAGAGGTGATAAAGACGTAAGGAAATTCAGTTTCCCAAACAGAGAAATTAATCAATGGAATGCACTACCGAATGAAATAGTGTGTGCCAAAAAATTCACAAATTTAAGGATATGTACGATAAATATGGTCTAAGACACGGGACAGTACGAGCTTGACTCATTCCTGTAAAGATACAATTAGGTAACAATTAGGTAAGAACACACACACACACACACACACACACACACACACACACACACACACACACACACACACACACACACACAAACACACACTTACTTCAGGTGTTGTTGGACATGGTTAGATACCTACAGAAAGTGACTGAGAAAAGCAACAACATAATCCTGATGGGGAACTTCAATTGTAAAGAGGTAAACTGGGAGGAGTGGGACTCAGGAAATCGTGAAGATTCGTGGGGTAGTACACTATTAAATGTAGCAATGAATAATGTAATGACCCAGTGGGTCAAAGAAGAGACAAGATTTAGGGGGGATGACACACCAGGAAGACTAGATTTAATTCTAACCAAAGAACCTGATGCAACTGAATCTCTGAAATATCTGTGTCCTGTAGGAAAAAGGGATCAGGTAGTGACAGAGTTCCAAACAACAGAAGGAAATGAGAAGACAAGAGATGAACCATACAGACATGAAAGATACAACTTTGGGAAAGCAAACTTTACAGGACTGAGAAAACTTTTTGAAGAAGCGGAATGGTAAGAATTCTGAGAAACAAGAGAGATACAGAAGAAATGGGATAACAAAACAATCTGGAGGGGAAAAAAATTAACAGCTATAATATGTTTGTTCTAATCTGACACAAATAACTAACCTCTTTCAGCACAACTGATGACTAAGTGTGAGACTGGAAGATCAGTCAGACTAGCAACAATGGACAGTTTTTTTCTACTTCATATCTATGCCTCATTTAGTTTCTTGTAACTACAATTTAATATTTAAGTTGTCAGAGTGGCCCAGTTCTAACAGGCGAAAACAAATTGACTACATGCATTGTTCCCAGTTTCACAATACTTCTTGTGAGGAATAAAGGCCAGAGGCTAGACTAACACAGAGTAAACATGTAACCCTATCACCAAAATGACATCTTACATTTTTCATTCTATGATATTTTCAAACTACAGTACATCCCCACAGTACGCAAATTCCGAGTACGCGATCCCTCTTGTACGCGAGGACCTTTTTTTTTTTTTTTGGTTAGTGGACATTTGTGCTGGGAGGGGGTTGGTGATAGCCAATACCCTCTTCAGGCATAAAATGATCCACAGGTATACATGGCGAGTGATGAGAAAGGTGCGAGGTGAACTGAATGAAAGGAAGGCAATGATTGATTATGTGTGTGTGGATGAAAGGATGCGAAGATGTGTAATGGATGCAAGAGCGTATAGAGGTTGGGGGAGTGGACTTTCTGACCAATACTTGGTGGTGGCCAGAATTAGGATTCAAGTAAGATGGAGGAATAGAAGAAGGGAAAGACGAGAGGAAGGAGTAGTTGCAAGGAGAGTGGAAAGGTTACAAGAAGATGAGAAAAAGGCAGAGTATAAGAGAGAAGTGGAGGAACGATTGGGCAAATAAGAATTGGAGCAGATGGGAGACGTGGAAGGTGTGTTTAGGATATTTACAGAAGAAATATGTGCAGCATGTGATGTGGTGTGTGGAAGGAAGAGAAGACGGAGGGGGGTGCAAGGAACAGCGTGGTGGACTGAAGAGGTGAAACAGGCTGTGGCACAAAAGAAGAAAGCATACAATGAATGGATGAGAAATAGGGGCGTGGAAGAAGTTGAGAGGCGGAAGAGAGAGTTATATGTAGAAAGAAAGAGAGAGGTGAAAAGATTAGAAAGAGAGAGTAAGAAGAGAGTGGATGAGGAATTTGGAAGGGATTTGAGTGTAAAGTGGAGGGACTGTAAGAAAATGTTCTGGAAAGGTGAAAAGAGTAAGACAGGGTGGAAGTGAAGTTAGCAGGAAAGAGAAAGATAAAAATGGTAGATTACTAGTGGAGAAGGGAGAAAAAGTGAGCAGATGGAGAGAACACTTTAAGGAATTGTTGAACATAGAGGATGGAAGTAATGCGAGTATAAGTGGCTAGGGAATGGCTGGGAGAAGGAGGGAGGTGAGAAGACAGGAAGAAATCAGTAGGATAGAAGTTGTGGAAGCAATGAAGAAAGTTAAATCGGGGAAAGCCCCAGGAATTGATGGAGTGTGTGGTGAAATGCTGAAGCATGGGGGAGAGATAGTAGTAGAATGGATGTGGAAGATGTGCAGATTGGCCTGGGAGGAAGGTAGAGTCCCGGAGGATTGGAAGTCAGGTATAATTATTCCCTTGTACAAAGGAAAAGGGGAAAAAGAAGTGTGTGGTAATCATAGGGGCATTTGTCTTCTTAGTATAATAGGAAAAGTGTATGGTAGGATACTTATTGACAGAGTTAGAGAAAGAACAGAGAAGGTAGTTGGAGAAGAACAGGGAGGCTTTAGGAAGGGAAGAGGTTGTGTAGATCAGATATTCATTCTTAGATCTTTAGTGGAAATGTTTCTAGAGAAGGGAAAGAAGCTGTATGCGGCTTTCATGGATTTGGAGAAAGCATATGACAGGGTGGATAGACAAGGATTGTGGAAAGTGTTAAGAATATATGGAGTAGATGGGAAGTTGTTGAATGCTGTGAAGAGTATGTACGATGGTGCTAAGGCTGCAGTGCGTGTGGATGGTGAACTAAGTGAAATTTTCTCTTTGAAAGTTGGGTTGAAACAAGGATGTGTCATGTCTCCATGGTTGTTCAATCTGCACATGGATGGGGTAATAAAAGAGGTACAAGGTAGGGTAGTGGATGTTGGAGTGGCCCTGGTGAGAGAGGATAGTGTTTGGAAACTCCCTGTACTGTTGTTTGCAGATGATACTGTGTTGTTGAGTGAAGAAGAAGGGGAGCTGCAAGGCTTGGTGGATGAGTTTGGGAGAGTGTGTAAGAAATGGAATCTAAAGGTGAATGTAGGGAAGAGTAAAGTGATGGTCTTGGAGAGAGGTGAAGTCAGTGAATGTACAGTGAGGTTGGATGGTCAGGAATTGGAAAATGTGAGTACGTTCAAGTACAGTACTTGGGTAGTGTGATGAGTAAGGATGGAGGTTTGGAGGGTGAAGTGGTTGAAAGGGTACAGCAGGGAAGAAAGGCTGCTGGTTCTTTGAAAGCAGTGATTAGAAACAGGGAAGTGAGCATGGATGTGAAAAAGTTACTACATGACAGTATTGTGATACCAACTCTAACATACGGAAGTGAAGCTTGGACGTTGTTGGAAGGGCACAAGTCAAGAGTGAGAGCAGTGGAAATGAGTTATTTAAGAGGAGCCTGTGGAGTCACATGGAGAGATAGGCTGACGAATAAGGAAATAAAGGAGCGTTGTGGTGTGGATGTGGATGTGATAGGAAGCGTTATGAGGAACACACTGAGGTGGTTTGGCCATGTGGAGAGGATGGAGGGTGAAAGACTGATGAAGAGAGTGTATGTGAGTGAGGTGGAGGGGGGAAGAGGGAGGGGGAGGCCGAGGATGAGATGGAGGGATGGGATGGAGAGGTATATGAGAGAGGGGGGTGTGCATTGGGAGCAGGGCACTGAAATGGCGGGGGACAGGGTGACTTGGAGGCGATTTGTTTGTGGCCACCCCAAACGGGATTGAGGCGTCTGGCAATAGATAGATAGATAGATAGTATTTTTTATTAGTAGGTGAACTGAACTCCTTGTAAGTGAGACGGGCAGCGAAGTGGCCCAAATCCGGGGTTACCCCGAGTATGCGACATTGCCCCCCCAAGAAGCAATAACGGTTACTTACGCTCTGCCCACCTTGTGACGTCGATGCTGCGCACTCGTCACGTGATGCCCATATGAGCCACTTGGAGGGTGGTGAGGTGAGAGTCCCAGCAGAGGAAACACACGCGCACAGAGGGTACACTTGCTGTTCCAGGTACGTCCCCGTGTACTATGAGCCTATTTTTTTTGTGAACCAGTATGTCTGCTCCCTCCTCCAGGAAGGAGAAGTGCATCACCCATGCCATGAAGATGCAAGTCATTAGGAAGAAGGAGAGTGGGAAGGGTTACACGGCCATTGGCAAGGAACTAGGCTTGGCAGAAACGTCAGTGGGAACTATATGGGCTAACAGGGTGGCCATAAAGACTGTGAAGACATATGGGACGGCGGCATTGGACGGGAGAAGCAGGCTGACCAACCAGGCTATAATTCTTATGGAGCAGTACTGTGCTACATTTATCCTGAGGAAGGAGAAGGAAGGAATTCCACTGAATGGGCACTACATCAGGGACCAGGCCAAGATTTTCTACAAAACTGCAGTTCCGAAGCTTACTGTAATGAAACCATTTAAAGCCTCCGTGGGATGGCTTTGCTGCTTTCTGAAGAGGAAGGAGCTATGTCACATTCGTCTCACGGGGAAGCATGCATCAGCAGATGAAATGGCAGCCAGGGATTATCCAGCCATCCTAAAGGGGATAATTGACGAGGGCAGCTACAGCAGGAACCAAATTTATAACACTGATGAAATAGCCCTATACTACAAGGCTATGCCGAAGTGTACTTATGTTAGTAAGCACCAGCGCCAGGCCCAAGGCAGAAAAATCGACAAGAGCAGGATAACAGTCATGTTTGCTGTGAACTTATCAGGCTCATACAAGATGCGGCCTGTTGTGGCGCATACCGCAGCACACCCCAGATGTTACAAGAATCTGCACTGCATGGATGACAGCGGGGTGTAATACTGGTACAGCAACTCCAATGGCTGGATGACAAGTAGCATCATTTCCGAGTGGCTATTGCAGCATTTCATCCCTGATGCCAAGGCAAAATCCCAGGAACTTGGCATCCCCTTCAAGGTACTTCTCATCCTCGACAATGCCCCAAGTCATCCAACCTGGCTAGCAGACCTCAGCAAGGAATGCAAGATCATTTTTCTGCCCCCAAGAACGACCTCTCTCATCCAACCGATAGACCAGGAGTTGATTGCAATGGTCAAGCAGCTATACCACCAACGCCTCTACGATTACCTCCGCAGCAAGACTGACAGCTGTGAGGAACTGCAGGCAATTCTTGACTTGAATGCAATTGGGAGTGATGTCATGGATGCCGAGGATGGTTTGGACTCGCCACCCGCTTCACCCACTTCATCCTCACCACGCACAGCACCCGCACAACCAACTTCAACTTCTGAGAAGACTATTATGGCTTTTTGGCAGTCATTCATCCTCAAGGATGCCATTACTCTCTTGTCCTCTTGGGCAGATATAACCACTCCAACAATTAACCATGCTTGGCGCCTCCTCATACCACACCTGTGTGAAATCGCACTGGGAAGGGCTTTCAGTCCCTGGCCGCTGCTAAAGCAGCCACTCTCACAAGTGCACAAGCTGTGCCTGAGTTTCAGGCTGTCTCGCTGGATGAGATCAGGGGCTTACATTCGGCTGCAGCAGAGCAGGATCCCCAGGAAATCGTGCAGCGAGTGGACGAGGCCGACGCAAAGCAGGAGATCGCATCAGAAAAGGCAGCAACACCAGTGATGAAGAGTGAAGATTTGTCCATGATGGAAATCAGCCGGATACTGTGTGCCCTTCATAAATTCAAGGAAGAATTCAAGGACGTCGAACGTTCTCAGTTGCGAGTGGAGGAGGTGATGTCTTCACTGGACAAAACCTTCCACTACTACACGGACAAGTACAACCAGGAAGTAAACAGATGGAGGCAAACACTCATCACCCTTTACGTTCAGTTTGAACAAAGTGAGGAATCACTCCCTTCAACATAAGAAGAGCCATATCCTGAGGAAGATCAAGAGATTGATTCGATGTCTGAGGTGTCAGAAATAGACTTTGAAGGGCTTATGAACGAAGTGAATGCATTAGCTAGCAAAAGTGTCGAAAGTGCTGGTGATGACAGTGATGAGAAAGGTGGTGTGTCGGGTGGTGTGGTGGGTGATGCAGGAGATGCACGCTAGGTGCCTTATCCTGCCTCAGATCCTCTTCTTACCTCCATCACACCTGTTGTCCTCTTGGGTAAAGGTGAGCAGCCATATTCTTGTTGGTTTAGTTAAGCCATATCCTTGTTGATTTACCTAGTAAAGCCATAATCTTGTTGGTTTACTTTATCTTAGGTAATATGTCTTAGAAAGTTTCCCTGTATAGTACAATACTTAGGTCTGAAAGGTGTCTCAAGGGTTGCCCATGAAGGGGGGTGCCACCCATATGTAATTTTTCCCATAAGTCTATGTATTCACAGTATGTGAATTCCTAGTAGGCGATGTCCTCTGCCGCCCATACACTCACGTACTAGGGGAATGGACTGTATTTTATATCACTCATATACCTGTGTAGTATTCTCCACTACTAAGAATGTGCACCATGAAAAAGGTTACAGGTACAGTATTCAGCTCTGTACGAACTGCTATGGACAAAGTCTGGATGATAGAAATGCAGTAACAGTGAAATACAGTGATTGTACAATGGAAACAAGTTATCTGTCCAAAAAACAGTAATTGCTGTTTTCTCAGGATGCTGGAGTTCTCTGTCCTTCTCCTATTGACCCTGTTCCTCTCCCCTCCCCCCACACACAAAAAATGGGGTGGTCAGAATCTAGATATACAGTACTGTATAAAGGGGAGAGTACTAAGTCGGAACACTTTCAACTAAGCTCTCTGTTGTCACTGTCATCATTCTAACCTCAACTCCCACAAAAGAGATGGGGTTCAGTCTAATCCAAGAACAATGAAAGCAAAAGCAAAAAAGTTAGAGAACCTTTGTACAACATACAGCCTCTTTGTTTCTGGACTTTACCTCAGCCTATCTCTTAAATGGGAATTATGACCGGAACAATAATGATGATGATGATGATACTATGATAACAAAGAGCTTGACTGATAGTCTCCCCACTTTGTAACCACTGTAATAAGAAGACTTCATGGCATTCAACTTATTTTCATAAAGATGACCTCTTTGGAAAAATTCGTATAAATATCACCATCCCTGAAAAGACAGAAAGAAAATTACATTAATAATGTTCCACCTTCATGTCCTGTCAAACATTACTCAAGGTTTATTAGATTGCTATGTGGAACAAGTCTATTAAGAAAAACAGTACTGGGCATTTTATAGAGAATAAATCAAAAAATAAATGTGAAATATATCACATGGAAATGGTTAACAAATAAGTACAGTTGTTTACAGGTCATGATTTTAAACAGTTCAATATCTTATGGTAAAATTCAGATCAAATAAAGTAAAACCAAATGAAATACAGTACTCCCTCTTAAGAGATGCCCATACTAATGTTGGTCATAGTACAGCTGATGTTTTCTATGGATCATTAGTAATAAGTCATCTAATACCTAAATAGTACAGTACAATTAACAATTCTTGATTACAATTGCATATGGAGTAAGTAAATATTATTACCCAAAATTAAATTACCTGTGGTCAAGAAAAAAATTACAACTTGTCTCACCTATAAATGTGAAGCAGACAAAGATGATCATGATCCATATCCAAAAGTTACACGCCCTCTTGTTGTATTCAGCCAGTCTGTTAGCCTCCACTTTAAGGTGGGACTGATTGGAGTCTGCCAGTTTTGATGATGTGTCAAGGCTCTGTAATGTATACATATAAATTAAAAGACCTACAAGTACCTATTTACCATAGAATTCTTTTAAGTCCCACCAGGAGTGTACAGTCAAAGGTTTGGCTACTTACTCTTAACATTTGGGCTGAGGGGGACCAGTTGGTCACCCCAGGGTGCCATTACAGATTGTGAGCAATACATCCCCAACCACTCCTCAGATGGAAACCCTTAAAGGCCACATCTTCTTGGAGTGCAGTAATCCACCGGACTACAAGAATGATATTATACCTGAAAAGATCTTTCCTCAATATGAACAATTAAATATACAGCAGACCCTCTCTTTTGTGGACCTCGATAGACCGGATATCGGAATTAATGGACACTCTGAAGACCCTCAGACAAACCTTCAGATATACTATCTGTTACATGGAAAAAATCATGCGGACCTTCAGGACAACTCTGGGCCCCCCAGACACTTTTTTTGCCTTTAATGTATACTATACATTGCATGGGGCGTATGATACATGGCTGCCAGTTCCCCACATGAGGGGTGACTCAGAACACAGTTACCAATAATGGCAGTGGTTTTTCCCACCCACTTGGGGTAGGCTGGGGAGGAATGGGCAGGAAGCCGTAGTGTGTCGGGCTATTTTGGGGCTACTTTCGGTAGGCCTGGGCAGGACTGGAGGATATGGACACGCTGTACCACACGCTGCAGGCCTCAGTCTTGCTGCATCTTTCACTTGTCGACATTCCCACCTGAACAACTTGTGTCTCGAGTGTGGCAAGTGTTTTCCCACAGTGATCATGAAAAATGGCTTATCATATGGAATCTCCAAGCACCTCCTCTTTTGGAAATGCAAAGAAGAGGATCATAACCAATGCGGAGAACATGGAGTGATTGCAGCACTCAAGAAAGTGTTGAGCCGGGGCAACCTCCTGAAGAGGTCGCCCCTGCATGACATCCTGAAGGCAAAAGGCAAAACAAAGGAGGTAATGAAGAAAATGGAAAGTGGGAGGAAGGATAAGGATGTGTTCAGGACCAGGAAGCTGCCCAACGAGAAACTCGACGAAGTGAAGTATAAGTGGTACATGCAGGAGTGAGCTGAGATGGTAACTGTGTGTGGCCTTGACATCCAACATGCAGCACAAAGGTTTGCAACTCACCTTGGAGTAGAATATTTCAAGTGTAGTGATGGGTGACTGTGAAGGTTCAGGAGACACCACAGTATTGTTTACATGGCCATAACTGGAGGAACGCTCAGCACTGATGTCGATGCTGTGGAGCTATTCATCCACATCTTCGGAAGCTGATGGTGGACGAGGGGCTGCACAAGTTCCAAATATACATCCATCCATCCATCATCCAATCCTATGTTGCCCCATCAGGAACGTAGAAGCCCGGGGGCTAGGCAGCTGGTCCTGATATTTAAGATGAGTGACCAGCCTCACTCATCCCTGAGTGGCATTACGAGAGCAATAAACCCCAACCACCCCTTTGATGTAAACCTTCAACGGCTCAATCCGACTGGAGTGCAATAATTGCCCACTGAACCACCACGCGCCAAAATTTGGTTATACGGTTACCACCCAGCATAGTAAATGGTTTCCTGGTGTACAGGAAACCATTTGGCTTGTCACTCAGTGTAGAGTCACCCACATGCAGAAGGAAGAGGAAAGAATGAAGGAAAGAGAGACAGAAGAGGGAGTGTAAAGTCACCCGAAGGCAGAAGGACAAGGAAAGACTGAAGGAAAGAATGGCAGAAGAGGATGGAAGGAAAGAGCAATGCTGATAAAACTTGGCTCTTCTGGTGTGCTCTCTCTTAAAATACCCAGGCCTTGAAGGATATTGGCAGCACTCCAGGGCATAAGACAATGAAGGAGCATCTCTCCATTCTGGCCAGTGCCAATATGGATGGCTCCCATCACCTTCACCAAAGTAAGTATGGGCATGAAACCAGGGTCACTCAAGAACATCATGGCCAAGCTTCCAGTTGTTCCACCATAGCTTTGACCCTTCTGTAAGGCAGCAACGAAAAAGGTATGGCATCAGTACTGATAAAATGAAGGCAGTGATGCTGTTGGACAATGCACTAGCCCATCCTTCCTCCACCAAACTCCACAGCAGGGAGGGACAAAGCAAGGCTTTGTTCTTGCCAGCCAACACCACTGCCCTAACCCAGCCCATGAACCAGGGAATTATAAAGAGTACAAACGTCTATCTACACCAGTGCCTCATTGTGACTGAGGATGGAATGGACCAGGAAGACCGTGAGGACACCAGAGGCAAGACAACCCTGCACAACTTCAAGATAACACCATCAAGGATGCCATCCTCAACTGGGCAGAGGTATGGAAGAAAGCATCTCTTGCCACACTCAAGAATGGGTGGTGCAAATTCCTTAAAACCTACATGACTCAAGCACCAGTGCATGATTTTGAGGGGTTTTAGCCACTGAGGATGTCAGAAATGTTGGCAGCAGCAGCGCAGGGAACCTTGCAGAGAAGGAGATGCAAGAATGGCTGAATAAGGATGCTTGAGTACCTGGCTACCATCAACTGATGGAAGAGGAGAATGAGGCTGAACTACAACAAGATAAAAGACCGGCAAAAGCTGGAAGATGTAGAGAATATAGAGAAAGTGGAGGCACCTGGACCATCTCTGGCTGCAGCCATTAATGCTGCAGACACCATCCTCACCATGACTGACAAAGGTGGAGGGCTTCTAGCTCTGCATTATGAGGTCATGTGGCTCATCAGGTTGAAATTAATGCAGCTGCAGCAGCCAACGACAATACATATTAAGATCTCCCAGTTTTTTAACCCTGTGTCCTTGCCTGCTGCCAAGAGGTTCCGCACAGTCAATGACCTCCAGTGTGTCCATAATATCAACATCCTCAGCCAGCCTCCACATAGCCTCAGAATCCAGCAGTATAGCCTCCAGTACCCCAACCCCCAGCACCTCGGGGCTCTGTATACCAGATGTGACAAAAGCCACAAGAAACCATCTCTGCTGATAGTGACGATGAATGACATTTAATGTAGTCTACAAAATAAGAGGAAAGTGAATGTGTGGGCAGTCTGCATCCATCTATAAAGGTAAAGTGTACAATACATGAGTTTCCTACCCTTTTTGCCCCAACCCTGCCCACTGCCCCTCATGACTGCTAAGTTGTTATTAAAGTCTATAGTAATATTGTAATGGTCATGAAGTGCTATGACATGGGCTTGAAATTATGGGTCATTAGTGTAAAACTAATACACTTTTCATTTTTAATACTAGAATATGCTATCTTATTCAGTTATTTTCCAATGTGTGCCTGAAATCCCACTTGAAGTGGGAGGGGGGGGCTTGGATATACTGTGCTGGATTATCAGCTTTATTGGATCGGACCTTCCCCCAACTTACCCGGTATAGTGAGGATCTACTGTAGTAAAAAAATAACCCTATATCCCATTTTACCCCTTCAAGGTTTGAGACTCAAGGCAAGGATCCTATTTAAAAAAAAAAAAAAAAAAAAAAAAAAAAAAAAGTAATCTCTTGGGAACTGAACCTATGAATCCCACCAATCCAACCGAGGAGTTCAAATTACTAGAACACCAGGCACTGATAAACTCACATCAATGTCCTTCTTTATTATCTTGTTTGCTATCTTGGACTGCTCTTTCCATTCTCGAGTCATTGTAATCATATCCTCCATCATCCTCTCTCTCTTCTGCTCATCAGACAGAAGCTGGCTCTGGAAATCATCTATACCAATATCACCTCCAGAACCTTCCTTCTTATCTCGCAGCTCCATATTTCCATTGGGATCTGGTGGAAGTAAGAACATATACACTTAGTCATCATTAAAAGTTCCAGCTATCTATTCATGCATCCTCCACCACCAGGCTGTCCGTCCTCTAACTCTCACCACCCTCAGTCAAATATTTTACCTCATCCCTCCACCTCATCTCCTTGCCACCCTGTCCTCTGCACTCTGGCTGCTCTCCCTCAAGTTCACACCACTCTCATTCATATATCTCTCCACGCTATCCTTTCAACTCATCCTTGGTCTCCCTCATCCATTTTCCCTCTCCATCTCTATCTATCTATCTATCTACTGCCAGACGCCTCAATCCCATTTGGGGTGGCCACAAACAAATCGCCTCCAAGTCGCCCTGTCCCCCGCCATTTCACTGCCCTGCTCCCAACTCACACCCCCTTCTCTCATATACCTCTCCACCCCATCCCTCCATCTCATCCTCGGCCTCCCCCTCCCTCTTCCCCCCTCCACCTCACTCACATACACTCTCTTCGTCAGTCTTTCACCCTCCATCCTCTCCACATGGCCAAACCACCTCAGTGTGTTCCTCATAACGCTTCCTATCACATCCACATCCACACCACAACGCTCCTTTATATCCTCATTCGTCAGCCTGTCTCTCCACGTGACTCCACAGGCTCCTCTTAAATAACTCATTTCCACTGCTCTCACTCTTGACTTGTGTCCTTCCAACAATGTCCAAGCTTCACTTCCGTACGTTAGAGTTGGTATCACAATACTGTCATGTAGTAACTTTTTCACTTCCATGCTCACTTCCCTGTTTCTTATCACTGCTTTCAAAAAACCAGCTACCTTTCTTCCCTGCTGTACCCTTTCAAGTACTTCACCCTCCAAACCTCCATCCTTACTCATCACACTACCCAAGTACTTAAACGTACTCACATTTTCCAATTCCTCACCATCCAACCTCGCTGTACATTCACTAACTTCACCTCTCTCAAAGACCATCACTTTACTCTTCCCTACATTCACCTTTAGATTCCGTTTCTTACACACTCTCCCAAACTCATCCACCAAGCCTTGCAGCTCCCCTTCGTCTTCACTCAACAACACAGTATCATCTGCAAACAACAGTACAGGGAGTTTCCAAACACTATCCTCTCTCACCAGGGCCACTCCAACATCCACTACCCTACCTTGTACCTCTTTTATTACCCCATCCATGTACAGATTGAACAACCATGGAGACATGACACATCCCTGTTTCAAACCAACTTTCAAAGAGAAAAATTCACTTAGTTCACCATCCACACGCACTGCAGCCTTCGCACCATCGTACATACTCTTCACAGCATTCAACAACTTCCCATCTACTCCATATATTCTTAACACTTTCCACAATCCTTGTCTATCCACCCTGTCATATGCTTTCTCCAAATCCATGAAAGCCGCATACAACTTCTTTCCCTTCTCTAGAAACTTTTCCACTAAAGATCTAAGAATGAATATCTGATCTACACAACCTCTTCCCTTCCTAAAGCCTCCCTGTTCTTCTCCAACTAATTTCTCTGTTCTTTCTCTAACTCTGTCTATAAGTATCCTACCATACACTTTTCCTATTATACTAAGAAGACAAATGCCCCTATGATTACCACACACTTCTTTTTCCCCTTTTCCTTTGTACAAGGGAATAATTATACCTGATTTCCAATCCTCCGGGACTCTACCTTCCTCCCAGGCCAATCTGCACATCTTCCACATCCATTCTACTACTATCTCTCCCCCATGCTTCAGCATTTCACCACACACTCCATCAATTCCTGGGGCTTTCCCCGATTTAACTTTCTTCACTGCTTCCACAACTTCTATCCTACTGATTTCTTCCTGTCTTCTCACCTCCCTCCTTCTCCCAGCCATTCCCCAGCCACTTATACTCGCATTACTTCCATCCTCTACGTTGAACAATTCCTTAAAGTGTTCTCTCCATCTGCTCACTTTTTCTCCCTTCTCCACTAGTAATCTACCATTTTTATCTTTCACTCCCCTGCTAACTTCACTTCCACCCTGTCTTACTCTTTTCACTTCTCTCCAGAACATTTTCTTACAGTCCCTCCACTTTACACTCAGATTCCTTCCAAATTCCTCATCCACTCTCTTCCTACTCTCTCTTACTAATCTTTTCACCTCTCTCTTCCTTTCCACATATAACTCTCTCTTCCGCCTCTCAACTTCTTCCACGCCCCTATTTCTCATCCATTCATTGTATGCTTTCTTCTTTTGTGCCACAGCCTGTTTCACCTCTTCAGTCCACCACGCTGTTCCTTGCACCCCCCTCCGTCTTCTCTTCCTTCCACACACCACATCACATGCTGCACATATTTCTTCTGTAAATATCTTACACATACCTTCCACGCCTCCCATCTGCTCCAATTCATATTTGCCCAATCGTTCCTCCACTTCTCTCTTATACTCTGCCTTTTTCTCATCCTCTTGTAACCTTTCCACTCTCCTTGCAACTACTCCTTCCTCTCGTCTTTCCCTTCTTCTATTCCTCCATCTTACTTGCATCCTAATTCTGGCCACCACCAAGTAGTGGTCAGAAAGTCCACTCCCCCAGCCTCTATACACTCTTGCATCCTTTACACATCTTCGCATCCTTTCATCCACACACACATAATCAATCATTGCCTTCCTTTCATTCAGTTCACTACCCACCCTTCTCATCATTCGCCATGTATACCTGTGGATCATTTTATGCCTGAAGAGGGTATTGGCTATCACCAACCCCCTCCCAGCACAAATGTCCACTAACGCACTCCCATTCTCATCTAGCTCAGCAGGCACACCCCACTCACCAACTATTCCATCCACCTTCACATTACCAACTTTACCATTCATATCACCAATCAAAAACACTCTCTCATTCCTTCCAAACTTTTCCATGCACACTTCCACATTTGTCCAGAACTCTTCTCTCACTCTTCTAGCACGATCTTGCGTTGGCGCATACACACACACAATCGCCCACATTTATATTCCAACTTTCAACTTTACCCACACAATCCTTGACCCAACTGATCCATACTGTCTTATGCTCTTCTTCCATCTTTTACTCACAACTATACACACTCCTTCCTTTGCCCTCTCATTCTCATCTACTCCTGCACATATACCCCATCCATACTCCCATTCTCTCACACTGTCTCCTCTCCATTTTGTTTCAGTTATTCCACATACATCCACTTTCGCATCCTCAAGCACCTGGACAATCTCTCTCTCTTTCACCTCATCATTCGCTCCTCTTACATTCCATGTACTCATTACCAAGTCCTTTGTCCGGTCCTGGGTCGTCATCGTTTGGTCAGTCCTTGTCCGAGGCTTCTTGTTTGTTTTTTTAGTTAGTTGTTTTCCGGGGAGGGGCACTAACCCTCCGCCAACCCTTTTAGTCGCCTTTTACGACAAGCAGGGATACTGGGGGAGTATTCTTGAAAACCCCCCTACCCCCAGGGGGTAGTCAATCACTCACTCTCTATTCTCTCCACATGGCAAAACCATCTCAGGGTACTTCTCATAGACTTTCCAGAACATCCACATCCATACCACAACACTTCTTACAAAGAATCTATCTATCTATTGTCAGACGCCATAATCCCTTAAGGGATGGCCATTTGACATTGAGTTATTTGTTTTACAGGGAGGTGCACTAACCCTCTCCCAACCCACTTGTTGACACGTAGGGAGCACATAGTGTTTGGTTATATGGTTACCACCGTTTTCGTTTTTAAAGGCTCCAACATGCTTGCATGTCGGCCTTGGTCACCTAATGGCGGCTCTCCATGCTGCACGATCCATTGCAGCCTCCCTGTTCAGTCCCTTAGCCCTGAGGTCACACTTAATGACCTCGTCCCATGTCTTTCTCGGTCTACCCCTCATAACCCCACCCCCAATATTAACACTTCTCACCTTCCTCACCCAATTATCATCCCCCATCCTCTCCACATGTCCAAACCATCTCAATCTACCTCTCCTCATCACAACACCAATACACTCCAGTCCCATCCTACCTCTCAACTCTTCCATCGTAAACCCAGCCCCTCCAGGCCTTGGACGCAGGGACGCACTGCACATCCACCTAATCATTGTCATTTCTGTACGTCTCAGCCGGCGAATATCTTCCTCCTTCACTGCCCAGGTCTCACTACCATACAGCATTACACTCCTAACACATGCTGCATACAAAGATCCCTTAGCACATAGGGAGAGTCCTCTCAATGTCAGGAGAGGCAAGAGCTCCCTGAACTTCTTCCAACCACTTCTCACTCTAGCCACAGAGCTAGCTCCAGCCCCACCTGCAGCACACAACATGTCTCCCAAATAACAAAATTCTTCCACACACTCAAGACATTCACCAGCAAGTCCAATCCTTTCATGTCTGACAATCTCCACCTGCTCACCCCGACACGCCGTACACATAAAATCAGCATTATCTTCCAGTCTACCTCTGATACCACTACATCTCTTATGCACCCATTTATCACACACACCACACAAGATAGAATTACTTCCCATGCCCTTGTGGCAAACTGCACATGGCCACTCTCCCTCGTCTTTGACAGTACCGCCACCAACCCTCGATATCATCACTTTTGTTTTATCTGCATTTACCCTTAAACCCTTGTGCCCCATACCATCTCTCCACTTCCTAAACCTTTCCTCTGCCTCCCTTTCATTCTCTGCAATCAACACCAAATCATCAGCATACAACAACTCCTACAGGAGTCCGTTTCTAAAGTCATGTGAAAGGGCTTCAAGTACCATGATAAACAACATGGGACTCAAGACTGACCCCTGATGCACACCAACATTCACGGAAAACTCATCACTCTTACCTGGGTGTGAGCACCCACATACATAGCCATAACCACCCTAACCAGCCACTCCTCCAAGCCAAGCTTTCTCATTGCCCACTTCACCACCTCTCTAGGGACTCTGTCAAAGGCCTTTTCCAAATCAACAAAAACAAAATAAAGATCCCTTCTCCTACCAATATATTTTACCTGAAGCTGTCGAACAATGAATATAGCATCAGTGGTCCCCCTACCTGGCATAAACCCAAACCGCATCTCATCAATATTCACTCTTTCTCTAATCATACCTTCTAAAACTCTCTCCATTACCTTCATTATCTGATCTAAAAGCTTTATACCTCTATAATTTCCTCTTTTCAGGGCATCACCCTTCCCTTTATACACATTTACAATTACACTCTTCAGCCAATCATCTGGGACAACACACTCATAAATAATCCTATTTATCAGGTCAGTGACTAAACTCACCTCTATATCGCCTGAGGCCTTCAGCATTTCAGCAGTCGACCCAGACACATCTGCTGCCTTCCCCACCCTCATCCTGCCTATTGCCTCACTCACAGTAGCAGTATCAATCAAAGGCCAAGGGCCATACACTGGATCTGCTGGCTCTAAACCTTCCCTGTCCCAGTCAAACTCCTTATAATGCTCTCTCCATGCATCTTTAATATCCTCACTGTTCACCACTACCCTTCCTTCATCATTCTTCACACACTGCTCACCTATAATATCCCGATTATCCCTCTTCACTTGACCTGCCACCCTAAATATCATATTTTTCCTTTCCCCATGATTTAGGTTATCAAGTAATAGCCTCTGTGACTCAGACTTTGCCCCGTATACCTCTCTTCTAGCCCTACGCTTGGCAGTCAAATATTCCTCTTTGCTACCACCCTTCTTCCACTCCCGGAAAAGCCTTCTTTTCTCCTTAACTGTAGCTTCTACACCCTCATCCCACCACCAAGTTACTTTATGTCTTGGTGGTCCTCTTGTCCAACCGCATGTTACATCAGTAACTCTCAAGAAATTGTTCTTGAGGGCTCTGTACTGTTCATTAACACCTCTGTCTACAGCTCCCTGTTCAGCCACCACTCTCCTCAACTCACTATAGAAGGCATCCCTTACTACTTGGTTTTTCAGCTTCCATATTTTCCTTCTAGGTACATAAGTCCTCTTTTTCATCACTTGTTCTTTAAGCACCATATCACAAATCAATAGTTTGTGCTGCTGCACACACTCCTCACATCCTATTACTTTAACATCCCTCACTAACCAATGGTTAGTTTCTTGGCTTACAGGAAACCATTTGGCTTGTCACTCAATGTAAAGCCACTTGTAAAGGAAAGAAAAGCAATAAGAAGTGACAGGAAAGATGGGAGAAATAGGAAGAGAGGAGGGCAGGCACAGAAGAATAATGATACAGGCTAAGGAAGAAGTAGGAAGCACTACATCAAGTGAGTGGATGATGGTCACCACCACCTACCACTAAAAAATATTTTTAAAAATCCCTTTAGATCTTACTGCTTCTGTACAATATTGTACATACCATCATTATCATTCTGGCCTCTTTTTCCCACCAATCGATGAGGTGAGATAGGTCCATAAAGCAAGGAATGGTGAAAATAGTTACCCTCACCAAGACCAAGCAGATCCTGCCTAAGCCTTGCAGTTGTCTTGGCATGAGTGCGTTGGTGGATCTGCTGTGTGAGTGCATGGCCGCTTGTGGTGGCAGGCCCGTGGGGAATCATCTGAGTTGCAACAGCACTGTCCAGCACCTCTACCTGTGCAATACATGGTAGAATATCGTCAATAAATTACTATTATACTCCACACTGTGCCAGTCACATTTACTGTATTTTCTGTTTCACTAAAGGTGCGGTAAAATCTTGATATAATGGACTTCAGTAGACCAGACTTTGCTTTATCGGAATCGGAGCTACCAGACTAAATTCTTACATATCGGAAAAAGTCCGATAAAACCAGAAGCAGTCAGAACTGCCTGACCACTTCAGCTATGTTCACCACAATGAGGTAAATAAAAGACATGTTTATCAGTGTATGGTACAGTATAATTATATATACTGCATTATACCATTTGATTACTGCAGTGAATGTATAATACAGTACAGTACTGCAATGGTTGTGAAAAGAATTTAAAAACCGTTGGTGCGATTGGGACTAATGTCTGATATATCAGAAAAAGTCCAGGTTAGCAGCCGGAAGTCCAGATGTCGCTTTTATCGAAATTTCGCTTGATTTGGCATGGCTTGGGCCCAAATCAGTCCGTTATAGTGAGGTTTTACTGTACTGTATTTTCAAAACCTATGTAAAGAAGTACTGTACCTGTACTCATCAGCATAGCTGTGTTTCTGAACAGTACTGTTCTGTGTACTGAAATGGTACCAACAACGACACACTAACTCCAACTACTGTCGTCAAAATACAATAGAACGTTGATTTAATGTGAATCAATTTTAAATTATCAATTTAAAACAACACATACAATTACGTACTTACTTCCAATTTAAAGCAAAACCTTCCAATTTTATGTGAGTTAAATTTGGCACGTCAATGTACAAAAGTCTGGCGCCTTACATTTCCTGCCAGATGCTTCTCTGGTAAAGTAGGGAATGTGAAGGTGGATGGAGTAGTTGGTGAGTGGGGTGTGCCTGCTGAGATAGATGAGAATGGCAGTGCGTTAGTGGACATTTGTGCCGGGAGGGGGTTGGTGATAGCTAATACCCTCTTTAGGCACAAAATGATCCACAGGTATACATGGCGGGTGATGAGAAGGGTGGGTGGTTAACTGAATGAAAGGAAGGCAATGACTGATTATGTGTGTGTGGATGAAAGGATGCAAAGATGTGTAATGGATGCAAGAGCTTATAGAGGCTGGAGGAGTGGACTTTCTGACCAATACTTGATGGTGGCCAGAATCAAGATCCAAGTAAGATGAAGAAATAGAAGAAAGGAAGGATGGGAGGAGGAGTACTTGCAAGGAGAGTGGAAAGGTTACAAGAGGTTGAGAAAAAGGCAAAATATAAGAGAGAAGTAGAGGAACGATTGGGTAAACATGAATTGGAGCAGAAGGGGGACGTGGAAGGTGTGTGCATGATATTCACAGAAGAAATATGTGCAGCATGTGATGTGGTGTGTGGAAGGAAGAGAAGACGGAAGGGGGTGCTAGGAACAGCATGGTGAAATGAAGTGGTGAGACAGGCTGTGGCACAGAAGAAGAAAGCATACAATGAATGGTTGACAAATAGGGGCATGGGAGAAGTTGAGAGGCGGAAGAAAGAGTAATATGTAGAAAGGAAGTGAGAGGTGAAAAGCTTAGTAAGAGAGAGTAAGAACAGAGTGGATGAGGAATTTGAAAGGAATTTGAGTGTAAAGTGGAGGGACTGTAAGAAAATGTTCTGGAACGAGATGAAGAGAGTAAAACAGGGTGGCTGTGAAGTTAGTAGGGGAGTGAAAGATAAAAATGGTATATTACTAGTGGAGAAGGGAGAAAAAGTATGCAGATGGAGAGAACACTTTAAGAAATTGCTGAACATAGAGAATGGAAGTAATGGGAGTATAAGTGGCTGGGGAATGGCTGGGAGAAGGAGGGAGGTGAGAATCAGGAAGAAATCAGTAGGATAGAAGTTGTGGAAGGAATAAAGTCAAATTGGGGAAAGCCCCAGGAATTAATGGCGTGTGTGGTAAAATGCTGAAGCATGGGGGAGAGATAGTACTAGAATGGATGAGGAAGATGTGCAGATTGGCCTGGGAGGAAGGTAGAGTCCTGGAGGATTGGAAGTCAGGTATAATTATTCCCTTGTACAAAGGAAAAGGGGAAAATGAAGTGTGTGGTAATCATAGGGGCATTTGTCTTCTTAGTATAATAGGACAGAGTTAGGGAAATAACAGAGGAATTAGTTGGAGAAGAACAGGGAGGTTTTAGGAAGGGAAGAGGTTGTGTACATCAGATACTCATTCTTAGATCTTTAGTGGAAAAGTTTCTAGTGAAGGGAAAGAAGTTGTATTCGGCTTTCATGGATTTGGAGAAAGCATATGATAGGGTGGATAGACAAGGATTGTGGAAAGTAATGAGAATATATGGAGTAGATGGGAAGTTGTTGAATGCTGTGAAGAGTATGTATGATGGTGCTAAGGATGTAGTGCATGTGGATGGTGAACTGAGTGAATTTTTCTCTTTGAAGATTAGGTTGAAACAGGGATGTGTCATGTCTCCATGGTTGTTAAATCTGTACATGTATGGGGTAATAAAAGAGATACAAGGTAGGGCAGTGGATGTTGGAGTGGCCTTTGTGAGAGAGGGTAGTGTTTGGAAACTCCCTGTACTGTTGTTTGCAGATGATACTGTGTTGTTAAGTGAAGATGAAGGGGAGCTGCAAGGCTTGGTGGATGAGTTTGGAAGAGTGTGTAAGAAATGGAATCTAAAGGTGAATGTAGGGAAGAGTAAGGTGATGGTCTTTGAAAGAGGGGAAGTCAGTGAATATACAGTGAGGTTGGATGGTGAGGAAATGGAAAATGTGAGTACCCTTAAGTACTCGGGGAGTGTGATAAGTAAGGATGGAAGTTTGGAGGGTGAAGTGTTTGAAAGGGTACAACAAGGAAGAAAGGTTGCTGGTTCCTTGAAGGCAGTGATGAGAAACAGGGAAGTGAGCAAGGAAGTGAAAAAATTGCCACCTGACAGTATTGTGATACCAACTCTAACATATGGAAGTGAAGCTTGGACGTTGTTGGAAGGACACAAGTCAAGAGTGAAAGCAGTGGAAATGAGTTATTTAAGAGGAGCCTATGGAGCCACATGGAGAGACAGGCTGACAAATGAGGATATAAAGAAGCATTGTGGTGTGGATGTGGATGTGATAGGAAGCGTTAGGAGGAACACACTGAGGTGGTTTGGCCATGTGGAGAGGAAGGAGGGTGAGAGACTGACGAGGAGAGTGCATGTGAGTGACGTGGAAGGGGGGAGAGGGAGAGTGAGGCCGAGGATGAGGTGGAGAGATGGAGTGGAGAGGCATATGAGAGAGGGGGGTGTGAGTTGGGAGCAGGGCAGTGAAATGGCGGGGGACAGGGCGACGTGGAGGTAAGTTGTTCGTGGCCACCCGGTACGAGATTAAGGCATCTGGCAACAGATAGTAGATAGATAGATAGATGCTTCTCTGGGCATTCGTTCCGTACCCTGGCCTGCACTCTGTCACCCACCACAGAGCCAGTGTTGCCATTTCATGGATTTTCATCTGCTAATGTGGAAACACAAAGAAGCGAAGGACATGGACATGGACAGGTAGTGGTCATTCCACACTAGTGTGGAATTTTTTTCCACACTACCTTTCATTTTATTTTTTAGGAATAAGGGTGATTTTATCATAGTTGGGAGGCATTAAACAAGGAAGATTACATAGTGGGACACCGTTTACCTACACCCACCTGGCGATATCATTACTTCTTAATGAAAAAAAAATACTTACCAATTATATACAAGGCACATGCCAACTATCAGCAGTCCACACTTACCTTGTAATAGTAATGAACTACTGAAACATGGTTGTGAATTGTGTACAGTTGATCAACTACAATACTGTACTTGGAAGTGAATAAATTTACATGTATCTTGGTTGGTTATTTATTAGCATTTGCTGAATTATTAACCATCTTAATCATCAAATGGCCTTTCACTTAAATCATAATAGGTTTGACATCATTATTAATACTCTCTCTCTCAGTATTCACAGTATACCAAATTTTATGTTAATTGTACCAATAACACATCCTCTGCCATCCTTGTCTCTAAACGAGAAGGTGTGGAATAATGACATCACAACCAGGCACAGGGCAATTACAGGGGTACTGTAATCGATTATGATTACGACTGCTTTGCAAACTCCAGATTACGATTACGATTATGATTACAGTAGAAGTAAGAGTAATCGATTACGATTACATAAGAAGTAATCATGATTACATGTACTGTTATGCACTATATGATTATGAGCACGTTTCTTTTATACTTGACACTGATTAAATGAATAGCTGAAGTTAGTTTTTAAAAGCAAAAACATCATCCAGTAATATTTCATTCATTCATTCATTGCCAGACGCCATGTATCCCAAACGGGATGGCCAAGGGCTTAGAGTTAATTGTTTTACAGGGAGGAGCACTAATCCTCCACCAACCCCACTTGACACATAGGGATGCCAACAGCATCTGGTGTTCCCAGGCAGTCACCCATCCAAGTACTAACTAGACCCAACGTTGCTTAAAATAAAACTGATATTTTCTAGGGATATATATCTTATACGCAAATCATTTTAATATGAATTGCCTGCATAAGGAAGAACATAGGGTTAAGCTCTGCAGAACCTGTGGTGACTGTTACTCTGGATAACAATATACTGTACAGTGCTATGTCCAGTACGTTGTTCCTTTAGTTTTTTGCCAATTTGCAATACAAATGTGTTTTAATTATTCAAGCACTGAGACTTTTCTTCACTTTGTCCTTACTTTTCTACTATTTGAGATTTTCCCAGGTGATATTATTCTAGCTTAGGTAGGATATTATTTGAAAGCTTCTAAGTGATAACCTACAATTCACTTTTGTTTTCACATTACTTATGGACTTTTATGGTGTATATTTGACTGTTTGACACTGAACTACAGTATTTTATTCTTGATGAGTATTTGTGGAAGAATAACTTATTTGGGGCCTTGTAATCGTAAAAGTAACCATGATTACGATTACAATACGAGAGTAATCGATTACGATTGCGATTACTTTGAAAAAAATGCCTAAGTAATCGATTACGATTACACAAAAGTCTGTAATCGATTACAATCGATTACGATTACCCCATGTCTGATCACAACCAGTGTGGATTTCATGGCAACTCTGCACAAAGCATTCTCAGTTTATGTGCTGGTTCCCTAGCTAGCAGACGTACAGAACTGTGTGATTTACTCTCCCCCACCACCACAACCATCGAGTCCATCAACCACCACCTCAATGTCCAAGAGACCTTTAGTCACCCCAGATACGAAGTAATCAAGGCAACTGATTATGATGGAGCTGAAAAGCAAGGTGCTGGATGCTCTGCAATATGGCAATGGCACTTCAAGTGCAGGGTGCCAGTTTGGAGCAGAGGTATAGCGTGAGTGACGTGAGGCAACGCGAGTGCCATGAGTCAGCATGCACTGTATTCATACATACCATGCAGTCAGGATGCCATTCACCTCCCGACTTCAATGTCGGGAATGAAGCTAATTTATCATTCTGACTTGTATTTTCTATGACTATTAGTTAATAAAATGCATTTTTACTATTGTGTTTCTCTCAAGTACCAAACTATTTTATACCCATTAAATAACATTGATTTTGAGCAAAATCAATTTTAGGCAACCTCTCAAGGAATCTATCTCGTGTTAAATTGGCATTTGATTCTACCGTATTCATGCCTGTTTCTAACTAATGTTGTTGGTGCAGAAAGCTCATTTCAAATAAGTGCAAGACACAGGCACAAGAGGCTTTATTATAACTTCATAAATACTGTCACTGTGACTTTTGATAATGCTATGTATCTTAAAAAAAAAAAAAAAAGTGATTGGTACAGTTAATAGTTACAATGAGCTGGATGGCTATCCAAAGCCCAAAGCCAATTTAATACAGTATACCAAATTGTTGCTGCCTAACAGTGGTAACTGTACAGCTTGTTACCAACCTTGTAATCACACATTACTATTATGGTATCATACTACTTCCCAGGGTCAATCGCAGTGGCCAACCACATACAGTACTTTATATACAGTAAATCCTCGATGTAAAGGACTTCAATAGGCTGGAATTCGCTTTTATCGGACTCGAGGAGCTACCGGACTAAATTCCTATATATCGGAAAAAGTCCGATAAAGCCAGAAGCAGTCCGGACTGCCTGACCACTTCAGGTATGTTCACCACAATAATGTAAATAAAAGACATGTTTATCAGTGTACAGTACAGTATTATTATATATATTATACCATTTGATTAATGTAGTAAAGTTATAATGCAGTACAGTATCGCAATGGCAGTCAAAGCAGTTTAAAAACGTTCATGTGATCCGGACTAATGTCTGATATATCGGAAAAAGCCCGGATTAGCAGGGGGAAGTCCGGATGTCGCTTTTATTGGACTTCCACGTTTTTCAGACTGGCTTGGACCCCAATTAGTCCATTATAATGAGGCCTTACTGTACTGTATTTGATGTTCAAATCAATCAGCTTTTGTCAGCAAATCATTAAATGTTCCGTACTTACACAACTTTCAGCCTCCAACACACCCCTGAGGAAGTCCACCTGTCGCTTGTAGTGCTTTAACGTGTCCTCGCTGGGTGCACTAGGAGGGAGAAAAAAAAAAAAAAATATCTGGTTGAAAAATGACCACTCTACTCTCCATCTCCTTTAACACAGTTGTCTCTCATTTCTATCTCTGCATCAAGGCACTCAGTGTTGAACTCTAAATGGCTTTGGAGATTTCATAACACCTCTTGCTTTGCGATTTATTTTGTAAACAACACCTCAATATCCTCTTGTATGTTATCGATGTAAATTACTGTATGCATATATTAAAATGATACACTGTAATATGCCTTATAAACTGCTATGAAAGAGGTATTACAAAACCTATTATGCCACCTAGAAGAGGGCCCATAAATTCTTCCTTCAATTCTTGTCTTTCTCCATTAACCAACACAACTCTCTCTCTCTCCCAACAACCATCACTTGTCTCAACAGTTACATCCACAAAACTCTGAACCAATCTGCACATTTCACTCACTATTTGCACACAGCACTGCATCATTTGTATACCGTAGTTCCAAGAATGAAAATTGATTAGTGCTGTGAAGGCCCTGTTATGAAACAAAGGACTAAGCATTGAGACTGCAAAAGGACCATTAATCCAGCTTACATTTCTTTTTCTTCTAAATCAATTAATTCTCTATTATCATACAGACCATGGCCACTGTTACCTCGAAACATCATGAAAAATTTCATGTAGCACATTATTACAGTAATGCAGAAGCAGAACTACTGACAGAACAAGTAATAGCAATAAGGAAAGTCCTCGATGCTTATCTGACACTTTTTTTTTTTTTATATTAAATTTACACTAAAGACAAAGTGCATGCTAAAGTTACACTGCTACTTGTACAGCTGATGTGCCAGTCTCTCAGCATTTAACATGGATTTACAGTAGGATACTGTATTACAGAGGAAAAACGGAATCAAGAAAACAGTATTTGCAGCAACATGAAAAGAATCACTGATCAAATATGAAAACTCTCTACAGGTATATACAGTATATGCATGTAAATGGTGCCTCTTAAATTTACTGATACACAAACAGTATCTCATCAACCTAAAATCAATATGTCAATCATGTAAGGTGAAGCTAAAAAAAAAAAAAAAAAAAAAAAAAAAAAAAAACTACCTATAGCTAGACACCTCAATCACATAAGGGGTGGCCACAAACAAACTGCCTCCAAGTTGCCCTTTCCCCTGCCATTTTGCTGCCCTTCCCCCAACTCACACACTCCCTCTCTCATATACCTCTCTACTCCATACCTCCATCTCAAAATAAGAACAAAAGTAATAATAATAATGATAACCTGCAGATATTTCAATAGTACAGATTACTAAAAATAGAGTGAGACACAGATAACACAGATACACAACAAGTCAGTCCAATCTGACACACACAAAAAAATGTAATTCATGATTTGTTTAATGATAAATTTGACCTATAATTTCCCTATTATTATACTGTGATAAATACACTAAAAACGATGGAGACTCGGATAATATAGACAGCTATCTGTCTATCTAACTCTCTATTGCCAGTTGCCAGATGTCTTAATCTTGTATGGAGTGGCCACAAACAAATCACCTCCATGTCGCCCTGTCCCCCACCATTTCACTGCCCTGCTCCCAGCTCAACCCCTCTCTCATATACCTCTACATTCCACCCCTCCATCTCATCCTTGGCCTCTACCTCACTCACATACACTCTCCTCATCAGTCTCTCACTCTCCATCCTTTCCACATGGCCAAACCACCTCAATGTTTTTCTCCTAACATTTCCTATCACATCCACATCCACACCACAATGCTTCTTCACTTCCTCATTTGTTAGTTTGTCTCTCCATGTGACTCCATATGCTCCTCTTAAATAACTCATTTTCACTGCCCTCACTCTTGACTTGTGTCCCTCCAACAAGGTCCAAGCTTCACTTCTGTACATTAGTGCTGGTATCACAAAATTGTCATGCTATAACTTTTTCACTTCCATGCTCCCTTCCCTGCTTCTTATCGCTGCTTTCAAAGAACCAGCAGCCTTTCTTCCTTGTTGTACCCTTTCAAGCACTTCACCCTCTAAACTTCCATCCTTACTCATCACATTACCCAAATACAGTACTTAAATGCACTCATATTTTCCATTTCCTCCTCATCCAACCTCATTGTACATTCAGTGACTTAATTTCTAAGACCATAACTTTACTCTTCCCTACATTTACCTTAAGATTCCATTTCTTACACACTCTCCCAGACTCATTCACAAAGCCTTGCAGCTCCCCTTTGTCTTCATTTAACAACACAGTATCATCTGCAAAAAACAGCACAGAGAGTTTCCAAACACTGCCCTCTCTCATTAGGGCCGCTCCAACATCCACTGCTCTACCTGACATCTCTTTTATAACCCCATCCACATACAAACTGAACAACCATGGGGACATAACACATCCCTGTTTCAAACCAACCTTCAGAGAGAAAAATTCACCCTGTTCACCATCCACATGCACTGCAGCCTTAGCACCCTCATACATACTCTTCATGGCATTCAGCAACTTCCCATTTACTCCATATATTCCTAATACTTTCCACAATCCTTGTCTATCCATCCTGTCACATGCTTTCTCCAAATCTATGAAGGTCGTATACAACTTCTTTCCCTTCTCTAGAAACTTTTCCACTAAAGAACTAAGAATGAGTATCTGATCTACACAACCTCTTCCCTTCCTAAAACCTCCCTGTTCTTCTCCACCTAATTCCTCTGTTATTTCCCAAACTCTGTCAATAAGTATCCTAATAAACATATACTTTTCCTGTTACACTAAGAAGACAAATGCCCCTGATTACCTGTCCAAAATTTGTACCAAAGTGTACATATTAACTGCACTTACTTTGGACTTTTCTCCATTTCTGGAATCTTATCTTGTAACCATCGTATGTACTGTGGGGAGAAAGGATACAACAAAAGAATAAGTGTTCTGCTCAAAATGTTATGGACACAGCAGCCACACCTCTGACCCAACCATGGCATATTGTGGAACTGGCAGTTAATACTGCTTTTTTTTTTTGGGATTAAAAGCATATCTGACACATTTCCCAAAACATAATATACAATATGCTTATGAATTCCAAAGTATAACGGTCATCACAACAGGAACACATCACTTCATCCTATTTAAGGGCAGTAGTCCAATGAAATGCAGCAAAGGAACTATGCCCTTTGAGGCAAAAGGGCATGAGAAAATAGATAAAGCTTTAATACTCCTTCTTTAGTGAGCTGTCCTAAGTTGAGTAAGTTGTATTATAATGACTTTACCTGCATGGCCACCAGGCAGCACAAGTACTGTAAAGTAACAAGTATATCACCTAGACTGGAGGGGTAAAATCCATTCCAGGAAGCACAACCAAATTTATGTTAATTGGCCCACAAACACTAGCTTGTTACTGTTGTCTCTGGTTCACCTGGATGTGAACCCTGATGCCTTCAAGCTGAAGTTACTCTTTTCCTGCAGTCTCTCACCTTCCTTTAAGGTACAGGGAAAACATCTGCATAGCCAGGCAGCAAAACTGTCCAGTTCTAGTGATGCCAGCATATGAAGGCATCCCTCGACACTCTACAGCATCCGACACTAACCTGGCCATTCATAACACACTATGAAGCCATCTTGCCAGTGACTGGAGACCAGTCAGGCAGGTCAGATTTTTTTTTTTTTTCCAGTGCATCTGACACTGGACATAAACTTGAAAGTCTATTTCATGAGGCCCAGAAATCCTTGTATGTACTCGAGATTGTGCCATATACCTTCTGGATGTTGATACCATACTGCTTATACTGATGCATGGTAAGGTTATGGTATCTCATTCATGACTGGTGTGATGGCATATCTGAAGTTGTTTTTATGACATATGAAAGGGAAATTTAGTACTCCATACTCAGCACGTGACTGTGCCAAAACTTCAAGTAACTCTCTCTACATTCACAATCACAGCACAGACAATCCTTCATCATACTGACAAAAGACCTCTGAGAGCACTTGGATGAACTGGCTTCCTGAAGACCACAGGATTCACATCCAGGTGAGCTTGGAGTTATATCTACTACTCTACTACAACTACATTCATCTGAGTGTGCCATGCACATTACAGAGGTTATTCTTCAGGGCACGGAAACATACATTCCATTCTCATATCCTTTGACTAATGCAAAAAAGCCTTGGTTTAATCAAGCTTGTTCTAGTGCTGTCCACAAGAAGACCTACAAAAGGTACCAGAGCCAACCCACCCCTGAATCACAACTTTTTTATGTTTCTGCCCAGAATTATGTTAAGTCTGTTCTTCACTCTGATAAAAATAGATTCATCTGTATAAAATGCTCTCAACTCTCCAACTTGAATTCTTCCTGCTCCTTATGGTACCTTGCCAAAAACCTTTCTAACAACTTTACCTCATCATACTTCCCTCCTCTTTTCTATCCTGATGGCTCTGTAGCTATTTCTTCTACTGATATGGCAGATCTTTTCGCTCAGACTTTCTTCATCAATTCCTTAGACAATTCCAGTGCTGTTCCTCCATCACTTCCCCCATCTGACTTCCTCATGGCTGGCATTAAAATGTCTTAAACTGATGTATTTTCTGCTATCACTGGCCTCAATACTAACAAGACACATGGACCTGATGGGGTCCCTCCTGTTGTCCTCATGAACTGTAATTTGTGCTTAAACCCAGCCGAGGTAAACTCTTTCACCTTTGGCTATTAATTTGTACCTTTCCTTGCTGTTGGAAGTTTGCCCTCAATCAGCCAGTCCCAAAGAAGGGTGACCTTTCCCAACCCTCTAACTATTGCCCAATTGCTTTAATATCCTGTGTCTCAAAAGTTTTCGAGTCTTCTTAACAGAAAATTTTTTAAAGCATCTTTCCTATCACAATCTTCTTTCTGATGGTCAGTACGGGTTCCATCAGGGACGCTCCACTGGCACAACCTTCCTTCTGATTGTCACTATGGTTTCCATCAGGGACGCTCCACTGGCGATCTTCTCACCTACCTTTCAGACTCCTGGTCATCCTCCTTTTGGGACTTTGGCGAAAGCTTTGCCATTGCACTTGACATCTCAAAGGTTTTCAGTTGAGTTTGGCAAAAATCTTTAATTTCCAAACTGCCCTCTTAAGGCTTCTATCCTTCTATCTGTGCCTTCATCTATAACCTCCTTTCTGGTCATTCAATAGCTGCTGTTGTAGACAGCCACCGTTCTCCTAGATCTATCAACAATGGTGTTCCTCATGGCTCTGTCCTACCATTGACTCTTTATTTTATTCATCAAATGACCTTCTATGCTGTACAACTAATCCTTCCCACTCATACGCTGATGATTCCACCCTTCACCTTTCCAGTCAGTTCCTGCAGCGCCCATCTCAGCATTTACTTCAACAAACAAGGGATGAGGCTATGGCACACCTAATGTCAGAGTTGGCTCATATCTGACTGGGGTGAAAATAATCTTGTTGTTTTTAATGCATCAAAGATTCAATTTTTACACCTATCAACCCAACAAAATCTTCCACAGGAGTACCCACTAATGTTTAACAATATCTGCCTCAATCCTGCATCATCCTTAAACATACTTGGGGTTTCATTCTCTCAGGATTTATCTTGGAAAGATTACATTACATATCTTGTAAAATCTGCTTCCAAGAGATTAGGTGTGCTAAGCCTACTCCATACATTCTTTACCCCTGCACAATTGTTGTCTTTATACACGGGTTTTATTCTCCCGTGCAGAGTACGACTCTCATGTGTGGGAAGGCTCCCCACATACACCTCTTCTCAATAGGGTGGAGTCAATTGCTTTTGGTCTCATTAACTCTCCTCCTCTTACTGGCTCCCTTCCACTTCTGTCTCTTCACTGCACTGTTGTATCTGTATCTCTTTTCTACTGCTACTTCAATGGTCACTACTCCTCTGTACTGTCTGCTTGCATCCTTCCACCTCTATGATGGGTGTGTAACACCTGTCTAGCAACAAACTCTCATCCTTTTTCTGTCCAACCCTCCAATGAAAGAATTAACCATTATGTTCAGTCCTTCATTTATGTAACAGGTCAACAGGTCAACAGGTCAACTCTGGAACTGTCTCCCTTTGTCTGTATTTCCTATTTCCTATGATCTCCAGTCTTTCAAAACGCAGTGTGTCCAAGCATCCTGAAGTGAATGGATCTTGAATTTGGCTTTCTTTTGTAATGATTTTGTTTTTTCTTGGAAGGAACAGTTTTGTGGGCTCCTGGCCTTTGGTTCCTTGCATTAAAAAAAAAAAAAAAAAAAAAAAAAAAAAAAAAATCAGCACCCAACTTAAGAAACTACACTATCCATACTGGTGAAATAAGTCTAAAGACTCTGACATGTGAAACTGGGCCATAATGTACGCCCTCAATGTCAACACTGTACTTTATCAATGTCAACACTGTACTTTATAAACAGAAAGGAAACTACATCAATCAAAAGGTACCAGTGAAGAAACTCATGTAGTAGCTTACTCCATATTATTTGCATATGTACAATACTGGTACAGTATATTCTTAAAATGCAGATAGTTACTGCACTTCAGCTTTCAGGACCTATTAATACAAAAAGAGGCAACAGTGCAGCAATACTGTACAAGGACTGCTGCACTGCCCAAAAGAGGAAAGATAAAGTAATACTGTACAAGGATGGCATGTACTGTACTATACAGTACCATACTCAAATTGAGCTAAAAATCTACTCTATCTATCTATCACCAAATGCCTTAATCCCACAAGCGTTAGCCAGAAATGAATCACCTCCACGTCACCCTGTCCTCTGTCAACAGGCTGCCCCCTCTCCAACTCACACTCCTCTGTCTTAAAACTCTCAGCCCCATCCCTCCATCTCATCCTCAATCTCCCCGTCCTTCTCCCTCCTCCACCGAGCAAAAATACAAGTGAAACTGTATGTCACCACAACATGCCTTTACATTTGAAAAATAAATCCCCTTATGAAGCATGTATGTATGTATGTATAAATGCAACATAGGCCTATGTATCTTATTCTGTAATTAGTGTACAAACTTAACCTTCTCATGGTCACATCTTCTTCAATAATGTACTTTATTTCAGTTACTGTCAGGTGATTTCAAACAGATGAGTGAGTGATAAAAGAGACAGAGTGTTAATACTGTTACAACACCATAAATTTTTGTATGGTTGGGACAACACTATTCTATTCTATTCCAGCTAATGCCAGATGATTTTATTTACCTGAGTGAGTCACAGGAACCCAAGTGTTAAAATCCTACCTGCATATATAATACCTGTACATTAACCTAGTAAAAGTAACTGCAAAGCTTTTCATGTGGTACTTTGCAACTCGTACTGACTTTTAAATCAATCCTAAAATTTATGGGTCATACTCTAAGTGGCATAGGAGGCTTCACGGCACCTCATTCTGCATGTTATACCTTCACATTCTCCTGTAAACCACTTATGGTATACAGGTATACCTTGCATCAGTAACAAACATGAGGATATTTAGGTGCAATGAGTTGAATAAATCATGGAAAAGGCAGTATGAAATATCCAAATCACTTAGAATACGATCCTCTACCACAATACATTAATGCTGTATCTTTCTGTACTCTACGCCCAAGGTTCTGTCTGGTATCGTTTAGTCAGATTATTTTTCACATACTCTTCAGCATCTTATGTTTCCTTCTCTCTTCCTGTTTCAATAATGTAAGTCAATGCTCTATCCACATCAACTGGATGCTATATCGTTCTGTACTCTATGCCCAAGTTTCTGTCTGGTATCGTTTAGTCAGATTATTTTTCATATACTCTTCAGCATCTTGTGCTCCCTTCCCTCTTCCTGTTTCAATAATGTAAGTCAATGCTTCATACACATCAATTGGCACCCTCTTAGCATTACCAGCAAAATACACCATTGCGTTCTGTTCTCCAATGAGCTTCCAAAGATACTGTGCATTTTTCTTCATGACATGCTGCACATACACCTTCTCTTCCTGATCTCTTGAAAAAGCACAATACAACTCAAGCTGTTCATTATTTACCAGTGCCTCCCATTCCTCCTTGAAGAAAAAGTCTTTTGAACTGTATCTGCAGCCAAACACCATTACTAAACCCTTTGAGACCCCACTTGCAACTCTCTCTTGGATATAGGAGCGAAAAGGTGCACAGCCAGTGCCGGGGGCAATCATAATTACAGGTGGTATACTCTCACTGGACAGATCTGGGAAAGTCAAAGTACCTGGCTTAATCCAAACAGGCACACAGTCTCCCACCTTCTGTCGAGCTAACCAATTCGTGCAAAGGCCAAGTCTTTTTCGCTTTAGAATCGTACGGTACTGAACAACTGCAATCAGAAGCTGAGCTCTGTTAGGAACTGCCAGACTGGAAGATGCAATGGAATATGGTCTTGGCTTAATTGCAGGAACCAGGTCAAACAAATACTCAAAAGGAATATTAGTACTTGTGTGAGGGAAATCAGCAAACACCTCCATGATAGTCCTCTTTGGTCGATTACAGTAGTCATAAAGAGCCTGTTGGCCCTCAGATGAAGAAAATTCAAGAAACTTCTCTTTCTCATTTTCATCACTGGTAAAATGTGCCAGAAGTTCAAAGAAATACCTCTGAGGTATGGCCTGTACATCAAAATATGTCTCAACGCATTCTTTAATCGTGCAAGGTCTCGGTAGGAGTGAAGGCGATGGCAGAACACTATTGGGATCATTCACTTCTAAGTAAAACCTCTGTTGTGGATTAAGGGCCAGAACATTTATAAATTCCTCTACATGCTCTTCAAGGTTCTGTGGCTGTACCATCAACACATCGCCTGGCTTATGTCGACCTTCAATCTGTGAAATGTCAAACTCTACCAATCGTACTTCTTGGAAATGATCCACAGATGTGACCCTTTGGTTCATTGTTACTTTGACTTTGCAGGCACTGTCAAAAGAACTGGCATTTGATTTTGACTGCACTGTGTTTTGGCTGGATTCTACATCTTCAGATCCTAACTGCAATGTGTTTTCGCTGGATTCTAAGTCATTTACAAAAGTAGCTTTGAACTTTGATGGTAATAACACTGATGGACTTAGAGGCTGCATTCCCTCAGGAAATGGATATAACTTTGTGATCTTACTCCAGAAACTCTCTAGCCACGGGTCAATCACAAATTCTGGACCAAGGTCGTGTTGGTCATCAGCAAGACCAAGATTCATGATGGGCTGCCCACCTAGGTGAGTTAACAAGTTATTCAGTCTTTTGGCAGCATAATTAAATTTCTGATAAGAGGAATCTCCAAGCCCAATCACTCCAAACTGCAGACTGGATAAAAACATTCTATCCTTTCTCTTTGACCATATAGTTTTAAAAAAGGACCTCATGTTGCTGGGGTCATCTCCTTGTCCTGTTGTGGAGACTACAAACACCACAAGTGTCTGCTTCAACAGCCTCTCTATGGGGTAATCATCCATGGCAGACACGTTAGGCATGAAGAAGTGGCGCCTGGCCTCCCTCCCCACCCTTGCTGCAATCTCCTGAGCTGTTCCCATCTCACTGCCGTACAGGACTACCAAACTTCGACCTTCCAGCCACTGAAAGAAATGGCAATATAGGTCAAACTATTCAGTTATTCTCTTTTCTTATGTACTATGAGATTTTTGGATACAGTTCAATCACACTGCAGTAAAGTATTGAAGTGACTTATATTGCCATTTCCTCTCATCCTCAACATATAGGTGACAACACAACATTAATATTTATATTTTACCATGTGAAACTCCTGTCATCATCATTCATCATCCAGACCTCCTTTCTCACCCTAGGGCAGGGTGAGGGGTAGCAATGTCCAGACAGCTCAAATTTGCCCAGTCCAATGGGCCATGCTTCCATTCACTCATCATTCAAGTCCCCGGAATCCTGGCTCTATCTCATACACCAAAAACATTCACCACGTTCTGTAGCTTCACATTAACATATCCGACAGAGTCAATCTGGACGCTGTCACATTAAAAAAGGGTGCCAAATCCCTGATCATGCACTTCTCACAATATTCATCCAGCCAGCTCGATCTCTTGTCAGTCCCCTAGCCTCACTGACTTCTATACCTCTTTCCTCACACACTCATCCACCATATCCCTCCACCTTCTCCTTGGCCTACCTTGCCTCCTCCCTCCTTCAAATTAGTTCAGATATACCTTTTTCACCAAGCTATTGTTATCCATTCCCTCCATATGACCATACCATCTCAGTACACTCTCTTCGATTCTGGTGTTCACAGACTTTCTAACTCCACATCTTTCACAAATCATATCCCATCCTCTCTTACTCTGTACTCCACATAAATTCCTCAGCAGTCCCATCTCCACTGCTATCACACTTGACTTTTAATTTTCATACCACACAATAGTCTCACATCCATATGTTAAAACTAGAACTAAGACTCCTTCATGCAAGCCTTGTGCAGCAGCAGCACTCAAACCTCTGTTTCTTATCAAGGCCTTCATTGCACCAGTTACTTTCCTTCCTTGTATCACTCTACTTTCCACTTCTTTTGGACATTTTGTCTCCTTTCTCTCACTGTACCCAGGTATTTGAACTCTCTCACCAATTCCAGTCTCTCTCTCCATTCACTGTAACATTGCACTGGGAGTCACCTTCTCCCTAAATAACATCACTTTACCCTTTTCTACATTTACTCTCAAGGCACGAAGCTCACAGACACCAGCAAAACTCTGCACTAGTCTACCAAGTTCTTGTCCGGTATTTGCAAGCAGCAGCTATTGCATCACCACCAGACAACAAATTTGAAATACCAGTATTCCATCCATCACCATTCATTACCAGCACCATCCTTCTCTCCATTACTCGTGTTTTTACTTCTTTCATCACCCCATCCATCTATAAACTGAACAACCATGGGGACATCACACAACCTTCTCACACGCCCACACCCATCGTGAACCATTCACTTAAATGCCCATTAACCCTTACACATGCTTCACTACCACCATAAAAGCTCTTGACGGCACATAGCAGCTTACCATCTACACCATACATGCGTAAAACCTTCCACAATCCTTCGCTGTCTACTTTGTCATATGCTTTTTCCAGATCCAAGAATGCCATAAACACCTTATAGTCCTTCTCACAAGCCTTCTCTGCTATCTGTCTCACTGCAAATATTTGATCCACACATCATCTGCCACTCCTAAAGCCACCCTGTTCATCTTTCACCAGGACTTCTGATATCTCTCTTACTTTCTCTATAATAATTTTTCCATATACCTTCCCTACCACACTCAATAAACTTATGCCACAATAATTTTTGCACTCACTTCACGCACCTTTAATTTTGTACAGGGGTAAAATCACAGCCTCTTTCCACTCTGCTGACAGTTTCACTCGTCCATGCCTTCTTAAATATCTCCAACAGGCACTTCATTCTGCTCTCTCCACTACACTTAATCACCTCTGCATACACCTCATCAACCCCAGCTTCTTTCCCATCTTCCAGCCGCTTCACAGCGCTCTTCGCCTGTGTCAGTGTCACATTTCCTGGAACTGCATTCCTTCTCTGCACACCCCCAAAACCAATAATGTTTACAATGGCTCTGCTCTCTCTATTCCCATTCATTAGGAATATTCTTTCCATCTGGTCCTTACTTCATCCCCATGGGTTAATAATCTACCACCTACATCCTTCATATTTCTTTCCGCTTTCACTTCTACATTTCTGCACCTCTTTCCAGAATAGCTTCCTATTTTCAGAGTAGTTTGCATTCATATTTCTCCCTAGATCATCATTTACAGTACCTCCTTCCTTTTCCTTTTCACTAGTCTCTTAACATGCTTCTTGCTCTCAATATATTCAGTTATTTCAACTGAACCCCCATCCTGTAACCACTCAAGCCACTTCTTCCTCTTTTCTTCCACTGCTCTCTTAACCTCTTCATCCCACCATGCCGTACCTTTCTTCTTTGTTGTTACTCTTGCCACACCACACACCGCTTTAGCATTTCTAACCAAGCAATCCCTATAAGCATTCCACAGACTGTCCAGATCCATTTCATTCCAATCCACTAATTCTAACTCCTCCCCTACTTTGGCCCTGTATTCATCTGCCATTTCTTCGATCCTCAGCTTCTCGACTTTCAGTCTTTCTCCCTGATTGCTCCTCTCTCTCCTGGTCCACCTCACTCCTCTCAGCTTGATCTTGCATACCACAATCATATGATCTGACAGACCTCCACATCGTCCTCTCATGGCCCTCGTATCAGCAACCATTCCAAGCATCAACCTCTCTATGAGCACGTAATCAATTAGGCTCCTTTCAACATAATCCCTGTTCCCTCTACACCATGCAAATTTATGTCCATCTTTGTGTTTGAAACTCCTGTCAACTAAATATAATCATCCAGAATAAAGCATCTAATCTGGCCTAACACACTGAAACAATTGTTAAGAGTGATATACATTTGTGTGGTATTCCCCTTGGCTGGAGAAAATTCTTTTGCTATTTCAAACAATCAGTCTCATTTTAACCCTTTTGCTGTGTAGGTGCCTGAGGTTAGGTTACCACAATCCACTGCAGTTAATGATAAATGACCAAATGACCAGCATGTTTCCCTTGATGGCATTAACTGATTGAAAAAAAAAAACAGTCTCCTCTTGGGAATTGAAACTGTGCAGGGCCTGGGATGATCTAACCCAGGGGTTCCCAACCTTTTTAGCACTGCGCCCCCCTTTGGTCAGGACTGCATTCATGATGCCCCCTACCCGGGCCACCCCTCTGACGCCTAAACAACGATGCTTTTATCTGTTCCATATGGATGCTTAAGACGCTAGATGGCAACACTATATGTGGTTGCTTGAAATGACGATTGTGAAGTTTTCCTATCAAAGTTTCTTATTCCTACATATCTTTGGGAATACCCTGTATGCATTTGAATGGCCTAGCGCTATGTTGAACTCTGATTACCCCACGCCCCCACTGGCAATCTCAAACACCCCCCCAGAGGAGTGTGCCCCCAAGGTTGGGAAACACTGTTCTAACCATTTGTAAAAGAGAATAAAATACCAGTAGGCTACCTGACTTAGGACAACATAATGAAATCATGCAGACATATCATTTCCTTTTAATACCCATATTCCAGTACTGTACCTCCAGGATTACTGATTTCTGATCGAAGTGCCACATAAGCGAGAAGAAGTGTTTACACAAGCGAGATCTAACTACAGTACTTAAGACCGATAAAATAACGGATAGAGCATGGGCTGAAATGAGCATAATATCCAGATTACGTTAGGTCTGATTAGGTCTGGCTTGTAGCATCAAATGCCACATTTTCACGAAGATTTCAGAACAGTCCAGGCTGGTCGAGACTCGTCCCATGGCTGTTCTGGTGAGAGTTTCTGAAAAATCAGACCGGTCAAGATTGGTCTTAAGCAGTCCTGCTCCAGAGCCAGGATTGGGTCTACCTAGTCCTGCACACAAAGGATGTGTGTGGTAGCACTGGGCAACAAGGACAGCCAAGAGCATTCTGTGCCCAGAGTAAACAGCTGATATGGCACTGATGGCCGACAGAAGTACAAGCAAAATAATCAGGGCTCTTGTTTGGCGAGCCACAGCTCGCAAATGCAAGTATTTTTTTCCTTCGGCGAACAAATTTTACATGCAAGTCACCTTTTGGCGAGGAGAAAATACATCCACTTCAAAACCCAGTAAACTACAAAATAAGTAAATCTCACTTAAATGAACAAAAAAGCACGTTGTGATCAATTGTCTTTCCTTGTCACCATTGTGAATGTTTAAAACCTCATTATATGATTGTAATCATCACAATGTGTAAATAAATAAATATATTTATTGCTCATAAAATATTTCGGCTCGTAGTCAGTTTGGCTACTAAAATTTTATTTGGATCGTAAATCTGAAACCTTAGGAGCCAGATGGCTCGCAACCATCGGCAGTTAGCAAGAGCCCTGATAATGTATTATTTTCAAAACAGAATTTTGCATAAGTCAACAGTGACATAGGACGGTGATATCAATGTAGATGCTACCTGAAATGAATGCTTGTTTAAACCTGAATAGAAAAAGATGATCTGTTATGGCTGAATTAGTGAGAGAAAATGTCTGGAAATTCAAATTTTGTGAGTCTCTATGGATTATTATAAGGTCATGACAGCACTTACTATATCCCAGTAATACTTCCTTAAGGACACGTACTGCATCCTTTGTCTCTGGTTATCAGCTAGTTCTCTATTTAAGTAAAAATGTAAGTTGCACAGTTATTTAACTTCACAGTGTACTGAGAACTCATTACCATGATTCTAAAAGTGATACAGTGGCAAGCTGTCATATTTTCTTTTATATGACATAGAAACAGCTACTGTGTACTCTAATGACGACGATATTTATAGCTATGTAAGTATGAGGGTGCTAAAGCTGCAGTGCGTGTGGATAGTGAACTGAGTGAGTTTTTCTATTTGAAGGTTGGGTTGAGACAGGGATGTGTCATGTCTCCATGGCTGTTCAATCTGTATATGGGTGGGGTTATAAAAGAGATACTGTACAAGGTAGGGCAGTGGATATTGTAGTGGCCCTGGTGGGAGAGGGCAGAGTTTGTAAACTCCCTGTGCTGTTGTTTGCAAATGATTTTGTGTTGTTAAGTGAAGACGAAGGGAAACTGCAAGGCTTGGTGGATGAGTTTTGGAGAGTGTGTATGAAACGGAATCTAAAGGTGAATGTAGGGAAGAGTAAAGCGATGGTCTTCGAGACAGGTGAAGCCTGTGAATGTACAGTAAGATTGGATGATGAGGAAATGGAAAATGCGAGTATGTTTAAGTACTTGGGTAGTGTGATGAGTAAGGATGGAAGTTTGGAGGGTGAAGTGCTTGAAAGGGCACAACAAGAAAGGTTGCTGGTTCCTTGAAAGCAGTGATAAGAAACAGGGACGTAAGCATGGAAGTGAAAAAGTTATTACATGACAGTACTGTATTGTGATACCAACTCTGATGTATGGAAGTGAAGCTTGGACGCTGTTGGAGGGACACAAGTCAAGAGTGAGAGCAGTGGAAATGAGTTATTGGAGAGGAGCCTGTGGAGTCACAAGGAGAGACAGACTGACAAATGAGGAGGTGAAGGAACATTGTGGTGTGGCTGTGGATGTGATAGGAAGCATTAGGAGAAACACACTGAGGTGGTTTGGCCATGTGAAGAGGATGGGGGTGAGAGACTGATGAGCAGAGTGTATGTGAGTGAGGTGGAGGGGAAGAGAGGGAGGGGAAGGCCAAGGTTGAGATGGAGGGATGGAGTGGAGAGGTATATGAGAGAGGGGGAAGTGAATTGGGAGCAGGACAGTGAAACGGCGAGGGACAGGGCGACGTGGAGGCGATTTGTTTGTGGCCACCTCGTATAAGGGATTAAGGCGTCTGGCAATGGATACATAGATAGATTTATTACCATCTTATTCCCTCTGTTTACATAACTCAGCTGATTCTGTCACGACTGCCCACTCCATCCTCTACCCAATACATGCACATCAGAGATGGAACTGGTCTAAAAAGACCTTATGAAAACATGATTAAAATGACTGGTAACAGACTGAACTTGGGGCCAAAGTGACCTGAAAGTCCCTGTAGGGCTTTCAGGTTTTAAGTAAATGCTTGGTTTGTGTAAAATTTGTGAGATTTATAATATTAATAACTTCACAATTAATCACTTGTGAAACTTTATAAGCCTATTACTGTACTTTGATAATCAGGTTAGATTCTACACAGCAAATTATACAAAACTGTATTAAAGGGCTGGGAGTTTAAAGAATTGGTCAATTTTCGGTGGTTCACATCACTCAATTTCAAAACAGAAAAATATTTTTCTGGTTGATTTTAGTGTGATTTAAATGAATCTGAGCTTCATTTTTTTTTTTTTAACCACTCATTTTGGAGATTAGGCATAGGCTATCCAAGGCAAAATATACCTAGTTTTGGGTAGTTTAGGAGGTGGCCAGGTTGCCCGTGGTAATGTTTACCAATGGTCTCTCCGACTGGCCGCATTATTTACCAATTATCACTCCAACAAGATGCATCAGTGTCTTTCATGTCAAAGCAATGGGAAACTTAACGATTTAACCAAACCTAATTCAACCCAACCTCACTTGTGTTTGACATCCAGCTTTCAAAAGTAAAAAAATGCGTGTTAGGAACATTAAATATGGCCGGCCTCTGCCAGACGTCAGTAGAGATCAGAGATAATTAAATACAGGATTTTCACGTTAATTATACATTTCCAAATACAAGTTTATCGTGGAACAGATTCGAAATAATGTGGTCTACAACTTGGTTGTATCAGATTTCCTGGACTGAGTATGGTGAACTACCGAAAATTGACCGTAGAATTTTTGCTTCCATTATTGTTTCAACTCCTAACAGAAATATGAGTTTTTCATCCATTTTTTTCGGTATATTAGAAAATTCTAAGACAATTCTTCTGACACTTTTGTTACAAATTATATATATTTTATTCCTGAAGGTTTGATTAGGTAGAGTAAAATAAAAATAATTTGGGTCAATTTTTGGAAAATTACATTCCTCCATTTTGAAACCAAAAATATTTTTTCTGGTTAATTTTAGTGTGATCTGAATGAATTTGACCTTTATTTTTGTCGGAAATCACTCGTTTTGGAGACAGGCCTACCCAAGTTTATCTCCAGAACAAGTGATTTCCGACAAAATGGAAGGTCAAATTCATTCAAATCACACTAAAATTGACCAGAAAAAATATTTTTGGATTCAAAATCAAGGATATGGGTTGAACCGTGTAGATCTTTTCCACGTGACGTCATGGGTCATGTGACTTTTGTTTACGACGCCATACTGGATGGCAAATTGTCAGACGTCTAGAGAGAGAGAATTGCAATTTCCACAATGGTATTCCACTGTTGTGCCTTCGGCTGTAAGTCACAGCAGAAAAGTGGAAGTGGGTAAACTTCTGCCAGTTTCCAGGAAATGAGGAAAGGCAACAGAAGGGGATAGCTGCCATGAAGAGAGAGAACTGGCAGCCGACGGCCTACACCTGACTTTGAAGCAGGCATTTCATATCAGGTGAGCCACCCCCCACCCCCATCTCCCCCACTGCCACCCAACCACCTCACACACACACCCACTACCCTCCCATTGCCACTCCCATCCCACCATCATCCCCCACCCCTCAACAACCACATACCCCCCACTTTTGAACCCCAACCCCCCCACACCCCCAACTCCCCTCCACAATACTCTCTACCATCACCCAACCCCTTCCCCTCCATCCCCTACCCATCTCAGCCCCTACCCTCCTCCACACCCTCACCCCCCAAACCTCCACCTGCCAAACCAGCGTTTCTTAACCTGGGGTGCTAGTACCCCAGGGGGTGCTTCAGTCAGCTTTAGGGGGTGCTGGAAAGTGCAACAAATGTTGGTTATGCTTAGTATTGGCATTGTTGATATTTTATTTTTGGAGAATGTATAAACTGAATTGTCAAGAAGTACTTCGCTTTACTTTTTCCTTGTAGCAGGGCAGTAACTGTAGCAGTGTAGCAACCATTGTCCCAGTAACCAGATTTAAGGGGTGCTGGACTGTGTGACCTTACCGCAGAGGGTGATGAGGTCTGAAAAGGTTAAGAAATGCTGCGCCAAACCAACCCTAATCCCCCCCCCACCCCCACTGCCATTCAAACCCCTCACCCTCCCTCCACCTCCTTCCTGCACTCCTACCCTCCACTCATTCATCAAATACTCGATTCCTTGTGTATACAATCCCTACCACCTTGGCCCCACGTCAATAATTTATGATTTACATGTGCTGTATATCAAGTCCAGCTAGATATATTAATCATATTTACCTTGAGGGATGCCCTGGTGAACTCACGGGGTTTTAACCAAACAGTGATAGAGATCGCCATATCTGAGATCTGGTTTTGGTCACCCGTACTTAAAACAGGTGAATTTCTCCCTAGATATGGGGTAAGCGTCTAGCCTCAAACACTTTATCTTGTTCCTGTACAGATCTTGGTGGTGTTGATCCAGATTTCTGCATATATCTGACAGTTTCATCTCTGACAGCCTTGTCTGGACAGTCAATACTGTGAGGAGTTTGCCGTCCAATATGGAGTCGTAAACAAAACCATGACATTTCTGTGATGTCACTGGAAAAGGACTATATCCTAACTGGGGGGCTTCACCCCCTCCATATTATTAACATAACATTAACCCAACCCAACCTAACCTAACCTTACCTGGCCTTAAATGTCGGAGGAGGAGAATGAGGTGGAAGGGTTTGCCTTAATCCTCTAAACCTACAAGCCCTTCACTTCTTTGAATTTGCGTAACCCTTAAAATTCTTACAGTATTACCGATGAAGGTCCTGTCTATAATGTAGGTCACTTCCACACTTCTTACACTTCAGGGAGGAAGACAGAACAGGTGCCTGCAAAGGAAATTCACACTTTCCTGCTTATTCTTAAAAAACTGAGCGATGGCCTCATTATTCAGACACAGCACGCCCACTACAAGTGGAAGCCATTGTGGAACTGACTAAAGTAAGGGATGTTTGAAATTTGAAAATCTCCTAATGCTATCAATGATCTGATTGGCCCACCTCTTGGCTGATTTTAATTTCACTGACCGTGACGTACAAGCATGAACTGTACTGGCATGACGTCACGCCCGGGAGCTGCCATGACAGGCAGAATGGATAATGCGAAAGTTTGAATCTGAGGGGAGATCCATGGTAATATTATACAGGATTTTTACATTAAATATACATTTCCAAAATCAAATGTATAATGGAAAAGATTCAGAATGACGTGGTCTACAATGTGGTTGTGTCAGACTTCCTGGGTCGAGAAATGTAGTTTTCCGAAAACTGACCATAATTTGCGACAAAAAGGCCATAGAAGAAAAGGGCCTTAGAACTGTCTACAATACCAAAAAAAAGGTTCAAAATCTCGTACTTCTGTTAGGGGTTGAAACAAAAATTTTACCGAATTTTTAAAACAGCAACCAAAATAGTGTTGCTGGTACAGTCATCGACAAAGAAACCTGGACACTCAGGGGCTGAGCTGATAGTTTCTTTTTCCTTTTCGATTTTTCCACTAAATCTTCGTCCATATGAGCCGTACCCCCCCATCCCCTTCCTTCCCTCACCTCCTCACCGTCCTAACCATATGACCAGGAAAGGCTGGTTACTCCCAGGGGACATGTGGACACTCCTCACCTCTCTCTCTCTCTCAATCACTCATATATATATATATATATATATATATATATATATATATATATATAATGGTCTTTCCTTTCTTCTCTCCCTCCTCCCTCCCCCATCTACCCTCTCTCTCTCTCTCAATCTAAACACTTCCTTGCATCCTTTCTTCTCCCCCTCCTCCCGTCCCCATCTACCATCTCTCTGGCACCATCTGTCTGTCGTATATATATATATATATATATATATATATATATATATATATATATATATATATACACATATATATATATATATATATATATATATATATATATATACATATATATATATATATATATATATATATATATATATATATATATATATATATATATATATATATGTGTGTGTATGTGTATGTGTCTGTATGTGCAATTCTTATCATAACGAATGGCATGGTGTGAATTGGAAAGTAAAGATGAAGAGAATTGGCGAAAATGGTGGCAGAAGGGAGTAGGCAAGTATGAAGGTGAACGTTAATTGGCCCGCAGGGAAATAATGACAGTTCCACATGCTGACGTCTCAAGAGGATTTCCTGCAGTTGTTCTCTATAAATATGTTCCAGTGTTTTAATTTGTAATGCTTATATCACAGTAAAGGCATACTTTGCACTGACATTATTATTCACTCCTATACATTATTGAGAGAGAGAGAGAGAGAGAGAGAGAGATGGGGGGACAAGTGGTCACTCCTCACTTCTCTCTTGTATGCAGATCCAAAATCAGGAGTTGCCTCACATGGGCCAACCAGCCTACTGCAGTTGTTTTCTTTAAATATATTCCTAAGTTTTATTTTATAATACTTATATCACAATAATAAAAGCATACTTTGCACTGACATTACTATTCCGTCCTACAGAATCTTGAAAAACAGAGAGAGAGAGAGAGAGAGCAGCTGCGTATACGAAGAATGAAGATGAGCTTATATGTGTGTGTGTGCGTGTTAGCAGAGTAGCTGTAGGGAAGAGGGAGGGATGGGTTGTGATCAAAAAATGTTTGGAGAGGCTTGTGTCAAGGATGCACACACACACACACACACACACATGGTTCAAGGTCGGCGGATTAGTGAACTGGCGTGTATCAGGGAAGGGGGGATGGGGAGCGCAGCCTGGCAGGTGCTATGAAGAGAGGGTAAACGGGATGGGGGGTGGGGGGGATGGGGGAAAGGAGTCGTGAACGAAGAGTGACGGACAAGCCGGGGCAAAAGAGAAAATATGACATTTGCCTCGCCTCACCTGCCCAGGTTTCTCTGTCCACGACTGTACTTAAAGCTTGGTATGGAAGTTTATAGTCCAGACACAGCATTGGTCAATAATGTATACCTATATAATTTTGAGTAGGATATGTAAAAATTATACACACATACCTTTTCGAAAGTCCAATCCTTTGGTTTGTTGCCACTGGCCATTTGTTGAGTTTCATTTAAAAGGCGCATGAAGTTGATTTCCAGCCTCGATCTTGACACAGGCGATTCCATTTTGCCTCGAAATTTGCACGTCATGCAGGAAGGATCCGCCCTCCAGGTAAGGATAGACGTCCACTATTCACAAACGCCAACCAACCAAATTCCCAACTGCCAAAGCTCCAACTGACGTGACGCACTGTCGTCAGTCTGTTGCATCCAGTAATCCAGTTCCAGCTGATGGCCAGAGAATTTCGGTTAACAGTAATTTCGGCTCAGCGTTACGCTCATATTACCTAAATAGTTCATCATCTTCATAAACATCTTTACCACTTACATATCCTTTTGGTATGCTAAAAATTAACACCACTTAGATGACTGTATGTGACTGTATTTCCTGGAGAAGGTGTGTAGCACGACCCACCATCTTCTTTTGTTGTATTAGCACTCTGTACCTTTTACAACAATAAATATTTCAATTCAATTCAATTCGTTACATACGACTTTGTAAAAATAAACATTTCAGCCATTCAGTCTTTGCTGAAGGAATGTCTAGTTAAATCCACCACATTTTGTTGCACAAGCCACAACTTATGCACAGATTTGTAACCACTGTGTTATATACAGTATGTAGAAAGTGTGTGGCACGACCATTGAGCTTGGAGGGGCTATCTCCACAGCGATCGTGTGACTTTAGCCGCCACATTGAAACACCCGCACTCGTCGCATCCACCATGGTAATACTATTCTTAACTTGCTGTCACGGTTTCGCTGTTGCTTACATAAGCTGAGCAGTGGGCCTTGGCACTATATTTTAACTGCGCAGTGGACTATGACACTATAGTTTCCGAATTCATCGGCTGATTTCAAAAGGCGCGGGCATCGGGTGTAGTGCATAAATATCATCAGCGCTGCCCTGGGTCCTGACGGCGGACACACAAACTACGCGGTGCTACCCATGAAAAAGCTTCTCCATACTATAGAGCTCAGTGGGCACGATCCACCATTAAGTCTTAAGCAGCATTATCAGCAAATTTTTATTGACAAGACAGAATAAAAAAAAAAAAAAGGCAAAACAGAGAACTATAACTGAAATGCGCGCTCCCGCCGCCAGACCCCTCGCTCCACTACGGAGCCGCAACCCCACCCTCACCCCAGGAGGACACCACAGTGGGCCAGGTGAGCGCGACGCCGGCCCAGAGCGAGACGGGCTCAGGTGCGCCCCGACTTAGTGTTCCTCTTCCCCTCAACCTGCCCAGCCACGGGACGTACCGGGGAGGGAACGGCCACTGTACGTCCCTCAACTGTTTCCCCCTGCAGCACCGCGATGACGGCCACTGTACGCGTTGGGGAAGGAATGGCCACTGTACGACCTACTGCTGCAACCACATTTGGAGCCCACCTCGGTGTGACGGCCACTGTACGCACACAGACAGGCAAAGGTAGGAGGAGTGGAACCGCGATGACGGCCACTGTACGCGTCAGGGAGGGAATGGCCACTGTACGTCCCTAATCCACCTCCTCCTCCTACCGGAGTATCACCGCGGTAACGGCCACAGGACGTACCGGGGAGGGAATGGCCACTGTATGTTCCTCAGCTACTTCCCGTTGGGCAGGCAGACCCGCGGCGATGGCCACTGTACGTGCCGGGGAGGGAGCGGCCACTGTACATCCCTCATCTGCATCTTTCTCCTTCGGAAGCAGCACCGCAGCGACGGCCACTGTACGAGCCGGGGAAGGAACGGCCACTGTATATCCTTCCGCTGCCATCCCAAGGGCCTGTGGAACCGCAATGATGGCCACTGTACGGATCGAGGAAGAGACGGCCACTGTACGCCCTTCGTCTACAGTCTCGAGGGTTCTCCCGGAGGAGAAAGTCCCTTGCGTGGCCCACTCTCCACCCGATGGCTGCGCGGGACGCCCCTCTGTCTCTCCCTCCAGGTGTGGTTCCCCGGAGATGCTGCCGTTCCAGGACTGGTGGCTAGGCCCGGTCGCTGAAGGCAGGATCCACGCCCTCCAGCCTGCCCCTGGACGACACAGGGTCCTGACGGACGCCCCACGGACAAGGTGCCGCAGTCAACCCCTGACGACGTCCCAACCTAGAGGCGACTGCAGTCCCAGGCCTCCCAGGGCCAGTCTTCGGACCACAGGGCGGGACCGCCCTGGCCCCACTCACCGTCGGCCCTCCGCCCAGAATAAGAAGCGGCAGGCCTGATTCCTGACGCTGTTTGGCCCCAGCCCCGAGGGCCCCTCACCAGGTCGAGGCCCTGACAGGAAAGGGCCTCCCTGTATCCCAGACCAGAAACGCGCCAGGGCTGTGACGACCCCAAGAGCCGTCCCGTGCCTACGGCAGGAGGCCTCACCTGTAGGACTCCCTCCGACTCCCGGGCGCCATATCGACTAAGCCTAGACTTTGTCAGCACAGTGAGATCCTAGTGTCGTGTTAGGGACTTAGCAGTAACAGTGCCCGTGTATTCTACAGACAGTGAGACAAGACCACCAGTAAAATGTCTCTAACCTAACGTACTCAGTGTGCTGTGTCAGTGCCTAAGTTCCCAGGACTAGAGCAACATACAAGTGTGTGGCGATATCTAAGTGCAGCAGACCAGTGTACTCCGCAAAGTCTGAGGAGACACATTGTATGAACAGTGTCACCATACCTATTATAATATCATCTTGTACAATAACTCAGGTATAATCACAGTGTCTGTGTGACGTGATGTATTGTTGTTGACTAACCTGTCACTATACCCGTTCCTTATTTAGTGCACCATTGTATGTATATTGTAAGGGAAATTTGATTAAGGCAATATATGTGTTAGGGTGTCTTGCCGAGTTTTTATGCCCTGTTCCTCTGTATGTTCTATTTCCGGTCTAGAGAGAGGACCCCGCTCAGTCGCTGGTGTCTAGGATAAGTCGACCATAACAATAACAAACCGAGGTGCCAATGCCATTTGCGGAATCAAATGGGCGAACTTAAACATTCATCCTTCATCATTCATCAGTATTCTGTTTTAAAGGGATGCAAATGAATTGCCGACTGCCTAAAAGCCATTAGCCGGATGGTTGATTAGGCCGAGCCTGGCGCCCTGGCCGACTGTCAGTGATAGTGGAACCACGGCGTAAGGAGGTCAACAGACTGCAACCAAAGAAGATTCTCCAATAAAGTACACGGGTTAGCATTTGATATTCCTACAGTGATATTATTGCCTGTTTTCTGTTCTCATTAGCATATGCCTATAAGCCTCCTAGATTGGGTCACAGACCCCCAACACCAAAGAGCTGCCACGATGCGTGTCTAGTGGCATATTGTATTATGCTCTTGCAGTGATAAATGGAAGTGTTTGGTAGTCATGCAACTGAAAATTATTGTTTCACCAAAATTTTGGAACTTAGTAATATTGCTCCTGTGGATTAGATTAGGTTAGTTTAGGTGGGGTTAGATAAGGATTGCCGGTGATTAGTTAAGGTTCCAGTGACCAGTCCCATGTAGTCTGCAGGTAAATAAACTGTCTTCACTTCAGTGATGTATTTTGCAAATTGTAGCTCCTAACTTATTTGCAGGAAAAGCTTGAGCCGATAGTCACCAGTCAGCCGCAGCCTTTGAGGTCAGAATAATGTCTTGGCTAAGGAGGTTATCCCGAGTAAGTGTGTGTGGTGTGGGGGCGGTGGGTGGTGCTTTCCTGGGCTATACATTCTCCACAAATGGCCACACCCGCACTGCTTATAGTTCCTGGACCACAGGATACACTCCATCGACCAAGTGGGACTGGAATTGGGATAGGTTTGTAGGTCTGACTGGTATGCCCTCTGGGGATGGGGGGAAAAGAATACTTCCCCAGTATCCCTGCTTGTCGTAAGAGGCGACTAAAAGGGGTCTTTGTCTCCAGTCTTTCCTTAATGAGCTCTTCCCTCATACCTATCCTTGATATTTCCATGTTTCTTTCAGCCTTTGTTTTCCCCCTGCTCTGCAGTGCCATATAGCTATAGTCGCGGTGTGCGACAGAGGTTGTTATTATCGTGCCCTGGCAACATATCATTCAAAGGTGCATCTGATTTCGTGTATGAGACGCATGTGATTTGTGTATAATATATAATATGTTCGTGTATAATAATATTCTTGCATAATAAATTTGGGCATAATACGATTTTTGTGTAATATAATACGAAATTGGACGCATTTTTGAATGGTAGGTTGCCAGGGTACAATACTGACAACCTCAGAGTCGTGCAGCGTGACTATAGTCATATTATGGTTTGATGCTATACTCTGTCCAAGTTGGTTTGAAGGTAATGCTACACCTCCGGGATTTGAGGTCAAAATCGCTCCACCTACAGTCCAGTATGATTGGCTGGTGGGGTGACAGGCACACACATTTCGGACTGAATCAGATCGTGTCTTGCCCTGACTCAGTGCTCTCACCCTCTTATTTATATTCTTTATACTCTGTACAATATCCACAATAAACAATATAATAAATTTCTCTCTCTCTCTCTCTCTCTCTCTCTCTCTCTCTCAAGGGAAAAAAAGAAATACAACAGGGGTATTGATAAATGATTTGATGTAGAGATAAGTTTCATAATACATAAGGAAGAGGGAAGTTAAAATGAAAGGCAGCCAAGAGTGTGTGTGGCCTGAGAAGGGAGGCTAATTCTCAAGGAACAATATACAGTATTCTGGTTGTGTGTGTGTGTGTGTGTGTGTGTGTGTGTATGTATGTATGCAAGAGCCCCTCTCTCTCTATCATACTCCAGGACTCGTACACTTTGTTCCATGTCAGTAAAGACATTACCGGTATGTGCAATCCCTCCATTTCCACTGTTCTTTCACCCTATTTTTATTTTCTCTCAGCTTTTCACCCCTTTCTTTGTCTCTTAAATGTAGCATACCAGCGTACAGTGCCTCATTCCTTTCGTCCCGTCCCCTTCCAACACTCCTTTCTCTCTCTCTCTATATATATATAGAAGATAGATAGATATATATAGAAGATAGATAGATAGATATACAGAAGATAGATAGATATATATATATAGAAGATAGATAGATAGATAGATATGTATGTATGTATGTTTTTGCTTACATTTTGTTGTGTTGAGAGAGAGAGAGAACAACGGAGGGAAGCAAGGGGTTTAGGAGTGGCAAGTATGGACAGGTGGATCTTGCGACCTGTGATTCCCTTCAGCCCTCCATGAAAATCCCCAGGGATGTGAGCGCAGTCTGAGCCTCTTGGGTGCCTTTCATTTTAATTTCCCTCTTCCTTATGTATTATGAAACATACCTACATCAAATCCTTTATCAATACCCCTCTAATGTTTCCTTTTTTCGCTCGAGAGAGAGAGAGAGAGAGAAATTTATTATTTTGTTTATCGTGGATATTGTACAGAGTACAATTAAGAGGGTGAGCATTGAGTCAGGGCAAGACACAATCTGATTCAGTCTGAAGTGTGTGTGTGTGTGTGTGTGTGCCCGTTACCCCACCAGCCAATCATCGTGGACTGTAGGTGGAGCGATTTTAATGTCAAATCCCAGAGGTGGAGCATTTACCTTCAAACCAGCTTGGACAGAGTATAATTCTACATTATTCCTTCCTTCTGACTGATTCGGTAATTCTCTTTTACATTGCAGTTACCCCCTTACTTGTGAACTAAAGTGGGACTGAGAATTGGTTTGTAACTCAAGTTTGAGTCAAAATTCACTAATAGCTGAGAAGAAATGTACCTGTACAAGTCATTGGTGATCATTAGGAACACAGGTTGAAACTGAAATTCCATTGATTACTTTAAGTACAGTAAATGTTGCCATTAGTACCACTGTCATTGTCTTTGTAAATGCCATTGAAAGAAGAATGTTAGGAAGTTGGGTTGCTAGTTAGGTAGTACTGGAGAATTCCCGACGATTCTCGCACTTTTCTGTTAGGAGTTGGTGTTGCCAGATAGCCTGCTGCTGTGAGTGTAGGTACTTTGCAAAGTTGTGCATTCATTCTTATTCTCATTTTCTCTATAATGTTTTATTTAGGTGATCGTTAAGTTATGTTATTTAATTTCAGTTTGTATGTTAAAGAATTTAGAGTGCTACATAATGTAAGGAAACTCAGGAATATTTTGGATGTCTTCGATCTTGTAAATGTTGTCGCTAGGAGCAGGTATCAGCACGTCCTATAATGTTGGAGAAGCAAGGTAGGTTTTTAAAGGATGGGGGAGAGAATAGTTTAGTTTGACTTGCGGACTTGTAAACTTAGTGTAGCTCTGGATTTGTGAAGCATGTAGTGTAATTACTGTACTTGGTAAAATAAAGACAACGAATGAGAGAAGCTCGTGATATTAAACCTGAGTTGATCTTGTGTAAGGATCTGCTGTTGTACACCAAAAGGCTGACCCTAAGAAGAATGATTTACTGGGTGATGTCCTTCCTATACTGAACTACTGCTGTTGAAGCCTGTGGCAGTGTAGGACATGGATGTAACAATAACATAATAACTGCTTCTACGTGAAAAGTTCATGAGTAGGGGAGTAACTGCATAAGGAGATTCCCCCCTCCCCCCTCCTTTTTTTTTTTTTTTTTTTTTTTTTTCTCCTCCATCAAATCCACAGCAGATTATACAAAGGCTGCCAGTGAAGGTTTATTGCTACCTGTAAAGTCAGTCTGCCAGTTTCCTCAAGTTCACAGGATAGTACAGTACCAGTATAGTTCTGAGTGTCTTTGAGTAAAGTAATACAGCCAATTATTTTTCAGTAAGATTGAAGCATTAGATGTTTACCATAATTTCAGTGGTGTAAAACCTTTAAAAGTCGGAATGCTTTTAGTCGGGATTATGCTTAAAGCAGCATGGCATATGATATTCATAGATGAAAATAATGTAAATTTTTTGAAAAAATCATAATAAAAATTCTGGAAAAAAAACTCTCTTAAGTCATAAAATGTTGTCTAATGGAAACCCAATCTTGGCATGATGCAGTAGGTTCATCATTTTATAGCCTATGAGGGCCAATGATCATTAGTCAAGCATCTGCTACCACCCACATTGGTACACCCATACCCTATTATGCGGCGCATCGATAACTGGCACTTCGCAAGATGGAACACCAGAAATAGGGGAACCTTCCCACAATTCGAACAGTTTGAATGTCCATTGCCTCACTAGTCTGACACCCTGCCTCTCCCAGGTTTGAAATGAAGCTCTCTGGATCCTCCCTCCATCCCCTCTCCTCTCTCCCCCCCCTGTCCCTCCTCTCTTCTTCCCCCCCATCCCTGCTCTCCTTTGTCTCCCCATCCCTCCTCTCCTCTTCCCCTCCCATCCTTCCTCCATTCTTCATATCACTCAGCACTGCCAGGCTTGTCTCCCTCCCTGTTCCTTTACCCTCTCCCACTCCTGGTTGTCTCCCTCTTTATCCCCCCACCCCCCCTTATCTCCTGTGTGTGTGTGTGTGTGTGTGTGTGTGTGTGTGTGTATGTGTGTGTGAGAGTGGTGAGTGAGTGAGTGAGTGAGTGAGTGAGAGAGACTAGTGAATGAGTGAGACTAGGGGGGGGTAGTAGGGCTATTTGGCATTCTTGTCTCCTTCCCTGTCCTCTCACGCTGCTCCAACCCCACTTGTCTCCCACCCCCACCCCTGCCTGTCTCCCTCTCCATCCCTCCGTCCTCCTTCACCTCACTTGGTGCACTGCCAGCTACCTGCCTGGCTGTTTAGTTGCCCGGAAGCATCTCAACACCATACGTCTCACCACCCTACCCTCCTGCATGTGATGTTTGATGTGCAATTTCTTAGCAATAGTATTACGAGGATAATAACATTAACTATGGTGTTTCTGTGTCAGTCTCTATTGATTCAGTAAGGTACTGTATATGAGAGTTTGGGTTTGGATGTGGAATGCATCTCTGGCATTTCTTCAGTATCCTATGGGGAAAATTGCTTTGATATCCGACATACTCGCTGACTGAACACTCCCACTGGTACACGACACTGCCGGATATTGGGGTATGGGTGTACTGTACTTGCGCCTGCTCCTACAGTGAGTCTAGTGACTCTTTGTTCCGCACTTTTATTCGTTACCTGCATGGCTTCCACGGCTCCCAGATGTTGCACAGAAGCAATCATGTGTACTCCTAACACCTCTACATCCTACCAAAAGGGTCTCCTTGTGCTTGGATTACACCTTCTGCAAACATAGTAAATGATTTTTTTCTGGTTAGTCTGGAGGCCTCACACCTTACGTAAGTCAGAAATTCAGTGAAGTCACAGTGGCCTCAGTCCGTATTATTCCGACTTAAAGAGGTTTTACTGTAATTGGTTGTATCACATTAGTCAATACTGTACAGTACTGATGTAAGGTCAATCAAAAGTACAGTGAACAGAATTACACATGGTTTTTCACCATGTAATGCAGCATATTCCTTAAGGAAAACGTATTTGTAAGATTTTCAGGAAAAATTTTAGTTATTAAAAAAATACAGATACTGTATTGCTACTGCTGTTCTTATAATATGAGAATCATTGGATGTGAACCCAATGGACAGAAGAAAACTGGGCAATTAATAGAGTGCTCCCAGAGATATTTTGTTGAGGTTAAGAAGGAGGATGTCAGTGTTGTGACAGTGAGGTGCATGAGAATACTGTACATGCAACTTATATATTTTCCAGACGAGATGTTCATTCGTTAGTAAAGCCATTAAAATTCAAGGAAGATGTGAATAACAATATAGAATCAAATGAAGAACGACTTGACAAAATGCGTCCTTCAGCATCCCGACACTTGATATTCATACGCCACGGTCAGTACAACCTGGAGGGAGCCACGGATGCTGACAGATCACTCACTAAACTGGGTAAGAGTTGGCAGTCAGTCAGCATTTGTCTACACAGAATAGACTTACCAGTAGATTTACCAGTTAAATCCATGATACTCACTGAAGATTTACATAGATGCCTCTATTCCTGTAATAAGTCTTACAGTCATAAGGTATTCTGTATCTGTGTGTGTGTGTGTGTGTGTGTGTGTGTGTGTGTGTGTGTGTGTGTGTGTGTGTGCATCTCACCAGCATACTTTTGTGGCTGTAGAGTACTATGCTATATGTGGCTATAATAGCATTAGAATTTTTCACTGCAGTTAAGTCACTGGTTATGTCATGTTTGAAAATCAGTTAATACTGAATATGAAATTAAGAGGAGAGCTATCAGTTGATGCCATACAGTACTGCAGTATACTTTAGTACTGTACATACATTTTATTGGTAATAGTGTACAGTATTGTATATTCAACACAATATGCTGTCATATTTTTTCTGTGAAAGAATTCGTGATAACTCACATGATACTTGGAGCCAAGTAGAGACCCTGTCATACTCATGATCATCATCATCATCCAGACCTCCTTTCCCACCCTAGGGCAGGGTGAGGAGTAGCAGCATCCAGACAGCCCAGATTTGCCCAGTCCAATGGGACACATGTCCATGCACTCTTAATTCAAGCCCCCGGAATGCTGACTCTATCTGATACTTCAAGAAACTTTCACCACATTCTGTAGCTTCGCATAAACGTATCCGATAGAGTCAGTCCGAACACTGTCACGTTAAAAAGGAGTGCCAAATCCCTGATCATGCACTTCTCACAACATTCATCCAGCCAGCTCAATCTCCTTTCAGTCCCCAAGCCTCACCAACTTCCATACCTCTCTTCCTCATAGTCATCCATCATATCCCTCCATCTTCACCTTGGCCTGCCTTGCCTCCTCCCTCCTTCAAATGCATTCAGATATACCTTTTTCACCATTCTGTTGTTATCCATTCTCTCCACATGACCATACCATCTCAGTACACTCTCTTCGATTCTGGTGTCCACAGACTTCCTCACTCCGCATCTTTCACAAATCACAGTATTTCGAATCCTATCCACTCTCTGTACTCCACATACATTCCTCAGCAGTCCCACCTCCACTGCTCTCACTCTTGACTTTTCATTTTCATGCCACACCATAGTCTCACATCCATATGTTAAAGTTGGCACTAAAACTCGTTCACGTAAGCCTCGTACAGCTGCAACACTCAAGCCTCTGTTTCTTATCAAGGCCTTCAGATCACCGACTACTTTCCTTGTATCACTATACTTTCCACTCTTTCGCATATTTTCCTTTCTATCATTGTACCCAGTCTCTCTCCATTCACTGTAACTTCACACTGGGAGTCACATTCTCTCTCGATTACCATCACTTTACTCTTTTCTACATTTACTCTCAAGGCACGACCCTCACAGACATCAGCAAAACTCTGCACTAGTTTACCAAGTTCTTGTTCGGTATTTGCAAGTAGCACTGCATCATCAGTATACAACAAATTTGAGATATTCCATCCATCACCGTTTATTACCAACTTTTACTTCTCTCATCACCCCATCCATATACCTTATACAGTATATTGAACAACCATGGGAACATCACACAACCTTGTCACACACCCACACTGATCATGAACCATTCACTTAGATGCCCATTTACCCTTACACATGCCTCACTACCATCATCAAACTCTTGACTGCACTTAGAGCAACTTACCATCTACACCGTACATGCACAAAACCTTCCACAATCCTTCTCTGTCTGCTTTGTCGTATGCTTTAAATGCTATTAACACCTTATAGTCCTTCTCACAAACCTTGTGCACTATCTGTCTCACAGCAGATATATGATCCACACATTCTCTGCCACTCCTAAAGCCACCCTGTTCATCACTCACTAAGACTTCAAATATCTCTCTTACTTTATAATAATTCTTCCATATACCTTCCCTACAGCACTGAATAAACTTATGCCATGATAATTCTTGCACTCACTTGGCTTACCTTTATTTTTGTACAGGGATACAATCACAACCTTTTTCCACTCTTCTGGCACAGTTTCATTCATCCAAACCTTCTTACATATCTCCAACAAGCACTTCATTCTGCTCTCTCCACTATACTTAATCATCTCTGCATACACCTCATCAACCCCAGTTGCCTTCCCATCTTCCAGCCACTTCACAGTGTACTTCACTTGTGTGTCATATTTCCTGGCACCGCATTACTTCTTTGTACACCCGCAAAACCAATCAAGTTTACAGCGGCTGTGCTGTTTCTGTTCCCATTTGTCAGGTTTTCAAAATATTTTTTCCATCTGGTCCTTATTTCATCCCCATGTGTTAATAATCCACCACTTTCATCCTTCACATTTTCACATTTCTTTCCACTGTCACTTCTACATTTCCACACCTCTTTCCAGAATAACTTCCTATTTTCAGAGTAATTTTCATTCATTTTTCTTCCAGGATCATCATTTACCACCTCCTTTTTCCTCTTCACTAGTCTCTTTACGTGCTTCTTGCTCTCAATATATTGAGTTCTTATTTCAGTTGAACCCTGCAACCACTCAAGCCACTTCTTCCTCTTTTCCTCCACTACTCTCTTAACCTCTTCATCCCACCATGGCATACCTTTCTTTTTGTTACTGCAATTTGTTTTCCCATGAAGAACAAGAGAGAGAGAGAGAGGGGGGGGGGAGGCAAAGTCTTCTCATGTTGATTGTTCCTGCTGCAGATACAAGTTTTGATTACAAAAGGGAAATTACCTTAAAAAATATATTCGTTTTAGCGGACAAGACAACAAAGAGAGAGTAGAGAATCTTCTTACATCTTTAATCCTAAAAAAAAAAAAAATCGGTAATAGTAATAATAATAGTACCGTAATACTGTAATATTAGTTTTAGAATGGTAATAATACTGTAATAATAATAATAATAATAATCTATCTGTCTATCTATCTATAGCCCAACGCCCTAATCCCTCAAAGGGTGGCCGCAGACAAAACGCCTCAAAGTCGCTCTGTCACCCACCATTTGACTACCCTCCCCCCAACTCACCCCCCCCTCCCTCATATACCTCTCAACTCCATCCCTCCACCTCATCCATGGTCTACCTCTCCCTCTCCCTCCCTCCACCTCACCTACATACACCCTCTTAGTCAGTCTTTCATTCTCCATTCTCTTCACATGTCCAAACCACCTCAGTGTATTTCTCCTAATCTTCTCAACCACATCCACATCCACCCCACAGCGTTCCTTCACTTCTTCATTCGTCAACCTGTCCCTCCACGTCACTCCACATGCTCCTCTCAAGTAACTCATTTCCACTGCTCTCACTCTTGACTTGTTCCCCTCTTGCAAGGTCCATGCCTCGCTTCTATACGTCAGGGTAGGGATCACAATACTATCATGCAGTGACTTCTTAACTTCCATACTCACATCCCTATTTCTCATCACTGCTTTCAGTGTACCAACAACCTTCCTTCCCTGCTGTACCCTTTCACGCACTTCATCCCCCAAAGTTCCATCCTTACTCATCACACTACCCAAGTACTTGAATGCACTCACATTCTCCATATCCTCACCATCCAACCTCACTGCACACTCTGTGACTTCATTCCTCTCAAACACCATAACTTTACTTTTGTTTACATTAACTTTCAGATTCCTCCTCCTACACACTGTCCCAAATTCATTCACCAAACCTTGCAACTCCCATTCATCTTCACTCAACAGCACTGTATCATCAGCAAACAGCAACACCGGAAGCTTCCAAATCTCACCCTCATTCATTAGAGCCACCCCCACATCCACTGCCCTACCCTGCACATCCTTTACAACCCCATCCACGTATATATTAAACAGCCATGGAGACATAACACAACCCTGTTTCAGTCCCACATTGAGATCAAAGAACTCACTCAGCTCACCATCCACTCGCACCATAATAATAATAATAATAATAATAATTCATCCCTCATCTAAACCTGTGTTGCCCCATGAGGAGCATAGGAGCTCAGGACTAGGCAAGTTGGTCCTGACATTTAAGATGACGGTGGGCCTCACTCATCTGTGAGTGGCATTACATGAGCAACAAACCCCAACCATCTTGGATATGAACCAACACAGGCTCAATCCAGTTGGAGTGCCTTAATGACCCAGTAAACCACCAGGTGCCATAGTTTGGTTGTATGGTTACCATCTAGCATAGTAAATGGTTTCCTGGTGTACAGGAAACCATTTGGCTTGTAACTCGGTGTAGAGTCACCCGCAGACAGAAGGAAGAGGAAAGAATGAAGGAAAGAACAACATAATAGGAAGGAAGAGAGGAAATGGCAGCTACCTGAGAGCAGCACTGCATTGAGTGAGTGGATGGTGAGTGTCCCCTAATAATAGTAATAAAATCATCATCATCATCATCATCCAATCATGTTGCCCCATGAGGAGCATAGAAGCCCAGGCTATGCAAGTTGATCCTGATATTTAAGATCAGAGTGACCAGCCCCACTTATCTCTGAGTGGCATTACGTGAGCAATAAACATCAACTACCCCTTGGACATAAAGCTGCACAGGCCCAGTCCGATTGGAGCGCCTTCATTACCCACTAAACCACCAGGGGACGCCATAATTTGGTTTCATGGTTACCACCCAGCATAGTAAATGGTTTCCTGGTGTACAGGAAACCATTTGGCTTGTCAGTATAGAGTCACACATAGACAGAAAGAAGAAAGAATGAAGGAAAGAAAGACAGAAGAGGAAGGAAGGAAGAGAGGAAAGGGCAGTCACCTGAGTGCATTGCCACATCAAGTGAGTCGATGGTGAGTGTCCCCATCTGATGCCAATAAGAATAATAATAATAACAACAACAATTGGCGCCTGGTGATTTAGAGGGCAATTAAGGCGCTCCAATTGGATTGAGCCGGTGCAGGTTTGTATCCAAGGGTGGTTGGGATTTATTGCTCACATAATGCCATTCAGGGGTGAGTGGCATTATTTGAGCAATAAAATGTCAGGACCAACTTGCCTAGCCCTGGGCTTCTATACTTCTGGTGGGACATCACTGGATTAGCGTAGATAACAAATAATAATTTACAAGAGGGAATCGTTTATAAGTATGTTTGAGAATCCCACCCTTGGTTAGTTCATACATCAGTTTTCTCCCTCAGGTCAAGAGCAGGCAGCTTTAACAGGAGAGCGGTTACGGGAGCTGGCTTACCCTTACTCCCGAGTTGTGTACTCTACTATGACACGAGCCACTGAGACGGCAAAAATCATCCTGGGTAAACTGGAAAATGTTGAGGTTGTGGAGCACTGTGACCTGCTGAGGGAAGGGGCACCCATCCCTCCAGAGCCACCCATAGGCAGTTGGAAGCCAGAGATGCATGTGAGTTGTCTGTTTCACAGCCACTTTGACATTTTCAGTTGGTATGGAAGTTGGTAAGATGAAGAAATTGACAGGTCTTTAGGCTGCCCAGCATGGGCCATCCTACTTATTACAGTTATCCTCTTTTTCTTATATTTTTATGTTGTAGTCTGACAAAGGTTTCCAACTGCCTTCAGCTCAATTGATGACCAGGTTTAGTCAGTTCGATTAGTATCCAATGAGGCTTATTCCTACCTAATAATAAGATTCATTGTTATTTACTGTATATTGTTTTAGTACTGACATGGTTTGCATCAGTATCATAAGAGGATATTAAGGTGTAATGTGAAGAATAATTAACTAAAGAGGATATGAAGTCTCGAAAGCCACTCAAAAAACAGTTCTCTAACCCATCATTTAATTTACTGTATATTGTTTTAGTATTGACATGGTTTACATCAGTATCACATAAGAGGATGTTGAGGTGTAATATGCAGAATAAATAACTAAGCAAGAGATGTTATGAAGTCTCCAAAGCCACTCAGAATACAGTTCTCTGACCCATCATTTAATTTCACATTTTGAGTTGATATGGAAGTTGATGAGGCTGTGAAGTTGGCATGGGGACTAAATTGGTTAAATGAAATACATATTGAGGAACACATGAGAAGGGATTGGTGTCCCCCCTCCCCTCAGTTTTTACTTATTAGTTGGCTGATTGCCTCTTTTCTGGCAGGTATGTGTGAGGATTATCCATAAAGAAATATGCCAAACATTATTTAGAGATGCTTAGGCCTGTAAGGCAGAGTAAGGATTCTGAGAAATTGAATAATTTATGAATTGATTTTTTGGCCCATATCACTATACATGCTTTTGATAGTTCTCCCGCCTTTGTGGTTTCTCTTTCTTAATATCTGGATTCTTCCTAATCTCATCCTTAGGTGGAAAAAAGAAAAAAAAATGATGATGATCATAATTCAACTCATCTAAGCTTTCAGGCACAGATTCTACAAACAGCTCATTGCATTCTCACTAATATGGTTTATCATTTAAGTATGCATCATTCACTCACATCTTAAATGGCAGGACCAACTTGCGTAGTCCCGGGCTCTTACGCTCCTCATGGGGCAACATAAGATTGGATGATGGATGGATGGATGGATGGAGTATGTATCATACTCATAATTCAGTCTCTCATAATTGTTCTTTCCGCCAGAAGTTTTATGCTGATGGTGCTCGCATTGAGGCAGCCTTTAGGAAATATGTTCACCGGGCCCCGGCATCTCAGGAGAAAGACAGCTACGAGGTGTTTGTGTGTCACGCCAATGTTATCCGTTATTTTGTTTGCAGGTGAGCATGAAGGAAAGGGCATTCAGCTGTTGTCAGGATTAGACTGAAACTGACATTGAGAGCATCTAATCATTGCAGCATAACAGCAGTAATTAAGATCTGTACTGGCATGGGAGGCTTCACAGCACCTCTTCCTTGATCTGTTTTGCATATTACACCTTAACGTTCTGTCAGTATCATTTTCATAATTTTGATATTGACTAAACTCTTAGAGGGTACTAAGGTGTCATGTGCAGAATAAAACACTGTTCTCCTATTTCACCTACCGTACTTTGAAAAAAAGTGTTACAAAATCTCCAAAACCACCTAGAATTTGCCCCTGTGTGGAAAGTTATAAATCACAGTCTGGGGCTTGACTAGTGAGTGAATGGGGGTTTGACCTATTCAGTTGGGCAGATTTTTGGTAGTTTCTCTATCAATTTTTTATTTTTATTTATTTTTTTTCTGACTCTGGGCATACTCCATCCCATCCCAGGGTGGTAAGAGATCTGGATGATGATGATGATGATAATACAGACAGATGGATCTCTGCTTTTTTTATGTTTTGTACCTGAAAAAACTCTGCATTAGTAAAAACTGCCAAAGCCAAACACAATCTTTTGGAGGCAAACTGAGTTGAGACTGGAGCAGGAAAAACCTTATTTTACTGGTACATGACTCATTGTTTACAAGACATACAAAGAGCTATTACAAGCATCCTAGCATATTACAACACATTACATTTTGGTCCATTTTCCTATTTCTTTATTATAACCCACCTCATTTACCAAGTGGGAAATACCAGTAGGATGATGATGATAGGAATTCTAGTACAGTACTGTACAGTATATACTGTGTGCCTATATTATGTGTTGTTGCTCTGATATTTGCAATTACCGATGTGTTGTTTTGCATCAGGGCGCTGCAGGTGCCACCTGAAGCCTGGCTACGACTGAGCCTCCACAATGGCAGTATGACACACCTGGTAGTGCGACCTGATGGCAGAGTGGGTCTTTGGCAGCTGGGCGAGTGTGGCTACATGCCCCCAGACACACTCTCACGCACTTGAGCTTGGCACCCTGTAGTTATTGGGCTGTACAGGCAGCCCATGTTATAAGTAAAGGATGAATTCTTAAATTGGTATAAGTAAGGGATGAATTCTAAAATTGGTGGTATAAGTAAAGGATGATTCTAAAATGTCACAACTGTTTACATAAAATTTTATGTCTGTCTATAGTCAGTTGTGGGTTGGCCACAAATAAACAACCCTCATGTCACCCTATCCTCCACTATCAGGCTGCCATCTTTTCAGTTCACACCCCCTTCTCTCATATATCTTTCCACCCCACTCTCCATACAGTTCCTACAGTAAAATGTGGGAAATTAGTATATCAGTTACATAGGCAACGATGGAACTTTAACATTTTTTTTTTTTTTTTTAATGTACTGAGGACTTAATAGCTGAACATATAAAAAAGGCTACTTACAGTACGGACTGCCTGTACTTACATGAGCCTATGTGGTTTACTGTATTTCAGAACTCTATCAGTTTGTTGCAGAATAGCCTTGTACAGTACATTATAGTTACAGGGCTGTGGACCATATTCTGAGTGGCTTTGAAGATTTCATAATGTCTCTTCCTAAGCGGTGTATTCTGCACCTTGGTATCCTCTTACATATTGGTGCAGACCATGCTGATATTAAAATTATATAATTAACATACAGGAGAATGTTAAGAATTAATAGGCAAGATAAATCACTAAGGATGAGGTGCTATGAAGCCTCCTATGCCACTTGGAATGACCCTATTAAGTTTGTTAGCACCTCTTGCATCACTTTATTTTGCATCATGTACAGTAAGTTCTAATTACTGTGTGTCACTTTTTAAAATTATTTTTTTATATTAAGCCCACAGAGAATTACAGAAACACACTGACTGTTAAGTTCTGTTGCTGGCTATAAAAATTGGATTTGCCAGTTCAAGTTGTAGGGGAGGTGTATTTCGGAACACATCCCTGAATTGTACAGGGACTGTACTGTTTGTACCATGGTATGCTCTGATACGTCTTTTATACCAGTGTTTATTTAACATTGACATGATTTACAAGGTTATTAACAGGTCATAAGCAAAAATAGATTGATAGGAAAGGGATGGTAGGGAGCTCTGAGTTGCCATGCACTTTGCCCATTGGCTCAGCTTCTGTAGAAAGGTTGTATAGATTTTATTCATTCATTCATTCATTGCCAGACGCCATGTATCCCAAACGGGGCGGCCAAGGGCTTAGAGTTAATTGTTTTACCGGGAGGGGCACTAATCCTCCACCAACCCCACTTGACACGTAGGGATGCCAACAGCATCTGGTGTTCCCAGGCGGTCACCCATCCAAGTACTAACCAGACCCAACATTGATTTTATTGCTTAAATATTTAAATAAGACTTGTATTTTAAGCTAAAGTATATAACTGTACCTTCACAGATTCTCACTTCTGATGGCAAGTATTGAGACAAATTAGGATGGTCATAAGACACAACCATCATCTAGGTGGCATAGAGTACAGTACTCTGCTTCATGTTTTTCTTAGTGATTAAATAAGCTTATGTTATCTTAATATTCTCTTTTATGTTAAGTACTTCTAGTATCAACATACTGTAGTTTGCCATGTTAAAGTAAAAGAGGATAAAAAGGTGTAATATGCAAAATTAATCACTGGGAATAGGTGCTACAGAGTATCCTGTGCCAACTAGAGTATAGCATCATTGTAAGGTGGCTGAACATTTTCTAGTCATGTAAAGTCACCTGGGGCATAGCCTGGCCACTTACCTTCAGTGTTCTGGGGCTGTATTAATAAGACCCCAGTGCTCATTTTTTTTTTTTTTTTTTTTTTTTTTTTTTTTTTAATGCAAGGAAGGAGTCAAAGGCCAGGAGCCCACAAACCATTCCTTCCAAGAAGAGAACAAAGACAACCCAACAGAGAGCCAAATTCAAGATCCGTTCATTTCAAGAAGATTGGACACACTGCATTTGAAAGACTGGAGGTCATAGGAAGTAGGAAATACAGACAGAGGGAGACAGTTCCAGAGTTGAACTGTTGCATAAATGAAGGACTGGGAGTAATGGTAAACTCTTACATTAGAGAGTTGGACAGAAAAGGGATGACAGATTGTTGCTAGACGGGTGCTATGCACCCATTTGAGGTGGAGGGATGCAAGCAGACAGTACGAGCAGTGACCATTGAAGTAGCGATAGAAAAGAGATAAAGATGCAACAGTGAGGCGAAGAGACAGAAGTTAAAGGGAGCCAGTAAGAGGAGGAGAGTTAATGAGACAAAAAGCCTTTGACTCCACCTTGTTGAGAAGAGCTGTATGTGGGGAGCATCCCCACACGAGAGTTGTAATCTGCATGGGCCAATAAAACCTGTGTATAAAGTCAACAACTGTGCTGGGGTAAAGAAGGTACAGAGTCTGCTTAGCACACCTAATCTCTTAGAAGCAAATTCTACAAGATATGTAATATGATCTTTCCATGATAAATCCTGAGAGAATGAAACCCCTACAGTCGTTCTATTTTATGAAGGCAGTTTGGGTGGGGTGATCTGGGACCTCACACTGTTAGCTCTGTTGCCACATTGCCGCCGATACATGTGTAATTATTTGTGCTCACCTCTCTCTATCTCTCTCACTTTCCTATTTTAAGCTAGTAACTACTTATAAATGAATTTTAAACACTCTGTATGGATGTAATTCAGTTAAAAAGCTATAGTATAGTAGGAACCTCATAAGACTTGTCAGAGTTGCTTTTGCGATGTTGTCAGGTGGTGACACGAGGGATAGCCCTGCGTGAGCGGGTCATACTCGGTCAGTCTCCCGCCATGGAAGCTATTAAAAAAAAAAAAAAAAACGCATCTATAGACTTTTACCTCAGGGGTGGTGTGTTAAAAAAGTCGAAAACAAGAGAAAAAATAAAGAAAATACAATTAGTAGTAGTTAATATAAATATGAGAGAGAGAGAGAGAGAGATAGCACGTGTGGCGACAATGTGGCAACAGAGCTAACAGAGTGAGGTCCCACAGCGCCCCACCCAATCTGCCTTCATAAAATAGAACGACTATAGTATGTTTAAGGATGATGTCGGATTGAGCTCGATATTATTAAACACTAGTAGATACTCCTGAGGGAGATTTTGTTGGGTTGATAGGTGTAAGAACTGAGTCTTTAATGCATTAAAAACAATAACATTACTTTTACCCAAGTCAGAGATATGAGCCAAGTCAGACATTACATGTGCCATAGCCTCATCCCTTGTTTGCTGAAGCAGCTGCTGAGATGGACGGTACGGGAACTGACTGGAAAAGTGAAGGGTGGAATCATCAGCATATGAGTGAATAGGGTTAGATGTACAGCTTAGGTCATTGATGAATAAAAGGAAGAGAGTTGGCGATAGGACAGAGCCCTGAGGAACACCACTGTTGATAGATCTAGAAGAAGAACAGTGGCCGTCTGTAACAGCGGCTACAGAACAACCAGAAAGGAAGCTATAGATGAAGGCACAGATAGATAGATAGAAACTGTAAGAGGGCAGTTTGGAAATTAAAGATTTATGTCAAACCCGATCAAAGGCCTTTGAGATGTCAAGTGCAGTGACAAAGCTTTGGCCAGAGTCTCGAAAGGAGGATGACTAGCAGTCTGAAAGATAGGTGAGAAGATCACTAGTGAAGCGTCCCTGACGGAACCCATACTGATGATCAGAAAGAAGGTTGTGATAGGAAAGATGCTTTAAAATTTTTCTGTTAATAGACTGAAAACGTTTTGAGACACAGGATGTTAAAGCAATGGGGCGATAGAGGATTGGAAATGGTCGCCCTTCTTTTGGACAGGCTGAATGAAAGCAAACTTCCAGCAAGAAGGAAAGGTACAAGTTGATAGACAAAGGCAAAAGAATTTACCTAGGCAGGGTGTAAGCACAGAAGCACAGTTCTTGACAACAGGAGGGACCCCATCAGGCCCATTTGCTTTGTTAGTATTGAGGCCAGTGATGGCAGAAAATACATAAGTTGAAGAAATTTTAATGTCAGCCATGAGGAAGTCAGAGGGGGGGAAGTGATGGAGGAACAGCACTGGAATGGTCTAAGGTGGAAATGGAGGAAAAAGTCTGAACATAGAGATCTGCTGTATCATTAGAAGAAATAGCTACAGAGTCATCAGAGTAGAAAAGAGGAGGGAAGGATGATAAGGTAAAGTTGTTAGAAAGGTTTTTGACAAGGTGTCAGATGGAGTTGGAAGAATTCATGTTGGAGTTGAAACCATTTCATACGGATGAAATAATTTTTAGCAGAGTGAAGAACAGACTTAGCATGATTCTGGGCAAACACATAAAAAATATGTGATTCAGGAGTGGGTTGCCTCTGGTACCTTTTATAAGCCCTCTCTTTGTTGTGGACAGCATTAGAACAAGTGTGATTAAACCAAGGCTTTTTTGCAGTAGTCAGAGGATATGAGAAAGTAATGTATGCTTCCATGCCCTAAAGAATAACCTTTGTAATGTGCAGGGCACACTCAAATGGCTCCCGGCCATGGAAGCAATAATCATTCCAGGGAAAATCAGAGAAGTACTCCGAATCAGCAGCTCCAAAGTGCCATAACCAACGTTTCTTTGGTGGGTCCACAAGCCATATTGGCGTGACAAGACAGGAATAATGTGATTGGAGGAGCCCAACGGAGAGGAAAGATCAACAGCATAAGCAGAATGATTAGTTGTAAGGAAGAGGTCAAGTATGTTGGAACTCTGTTCAAGGCGGTCAGGGATATGGGTAGGGTGCTGTACAAGCTACACTAGGTCATTAAGGATAGAAAAGATGTAGGCTTGTTCACCTGGTGGATCAGTGAAAGGAGAGGAGAGCCAAAGGTGGTGATGAACACTGAAATCTCCTAGAAGGGAGATTTCACAAAAAAGAGAAACGGATAGGATGTGTTCCATCGTAGAAGTAAGAGAGTTGAAAAATTTTCCATAGTCAGTAGAATTATGGGATATGTAAACAGCATATATTTATTTAGGCAGAGAATGATAGGAAAGCCAAAGCCAGAGAGTAGAGAATTCAGAAGAATCAAGTTTAGGAATACATGAGCAAGATAAGTTGTTTTGTACATATACAGAACAGCCACCTTTGGCTTTGAAATGAGTAAATACAGATAAAACAAAAGTGATGATATCTAGGGTTGGTGTCAGTACTGTCAGAGAAGAGGGAGAGCCATGTGCAATTTCCCACATGGGCATGGGAAATGGGAGAAATGGAGTTCCCCCGAGCTAAGCCCTGTATTTGACTATATAGCCCCGCTAGGGTTACAGGAGGGAGCTACCCCTCCCGGCACGGCAGCCCGGGCGAGGCTCAAACTTGCAATCCCCCCGACCACAAGTCCAGCGCGCTACCACTGTGCTACCGCGCCCCCCCCTTGGGCATGGGAAGTAACTCCATCTTGTGCAGTGTTTGTGATAAGTGGGTGCATAAGAGATGTATTGGTATTAGAGGTAGACTGCGAGATAATGCTGCTTTTATGTGTGCGGCGTGTCGGGGAGAGCAGGTGGAGATTGTCAGGCGTGAAAGGTTCGAACTTGCTAGAGAATCTCCTGAGTGTGTGTGGAAGAGTTTTGTTATTTGGGAGACATGTTATGTGCTGGAGGTGGGGCTGGAGCTAGCTCTGTGGCTGGGGTGAGGAGTGATTGGAAGAAGTTCAGAGAGCTGTTGCCTCTCCTGACACTGAGAGGGCTCTTCCTATGTGCTATGGGATCTTTGTATGCAGCATGTGTTAGGAGTGTAATACTGTATGGCAGTGAGACCTAGGCAGTAAGGGAAGAGGATATTCGCAGGCTCAAACGTACAGAAATGACCAGTGGTGGGCAGCGCAAACAAAGAAGGACCTTGAACAAGCGCAAAGCGCAATCCACAGTTCATTACCTTGCGCAAGAGCAAATGTGCAATCTGACAAATATTTAGCTTGCACAATGTCGCAAAGTGCAAGCGTAAACCATTTGCATATATTTTTGGGAATTACTGAAAAATATTGAGATATTTAAATAAAACAGCATACCTACTTACTTTTTTTTATTATTATTTTTTTCTATTATTTGTAATTTGCGCAAGTGCGCAATCTAATATTTAGATTGTGCAATGTCGCAAAGCGCTAGCGCAAATCATATGCATATATTTTTGGGAATTACTGTAAAATATATATTGGTACAATTAAATAAATTATTAAATTAGCAACCTGCCCACCACCCGCGTTGACTGAGGTACAGTAGGTCATTGTCCAGGAAAAACAGCCTATATTAACCAAGGCATTGGCAAAGATCACGTGATTACTGTATCATCAACTCTCTCTCTCTCTCTCTCTCTCTCTCTCCGATAGAGGAGGGAGGGAATGGAGAATAAGAGAGAGAAGAGGGACGAAGTTTATGCCATATCTCCTCACTCAAAGGGACGCTCCTTTGCCATTCCCGTATTTATTCTCTCTCTCTCTCAGAATAATGCTCTTTATCTCTCTCTCTTGTCTTGTCAAGACAGTTTATTTAATAATTCAATATAGATATACAGTAGCATGTGTTATTCATTACAAAAAATAAAAAATCATGAAAACAGAGTACTGTATTTAAATCAAATATCCACAGCCTAATAAATTATTAGGCCTAATAAATTATTAGGCTGTGGATATTTGATTTAAATAATGTTTTAATGGTTTTTGTAAGGAATTGCATATGCTAATCTTAATAAATAATGTATGTTTATTATTATTTACTAATAATAATAATTTAAAAAATATTAAAAATACATTATCTGTTGAAGCATATTAAGAAATGCTACTACCCCCTTCCCTCCCACCTCCCCCCACCAAGGCACCAACCCACCCTCGTGACCCGCCCCAGCCTCCCCCATCCATTGTCCAGCCATGCGGGAAGCTCCCAAGACCACGTGTCCCCTGGAAGACCACATGCCCCTTGGATTGCGCACCACAGGGCAGGTGCGCAAGCGCAAAACTGCGCATGGTCTCGTGCGGTGCGCAATGTGCAAACGATATCACCGGAGCGCAAGGGTGCGCAATTGCGCTTTGTGCAAGTGTTTGCGCACCTGCCCAGCACTGGAAATGACAATGATTAGGTGGATGTGCAATGCATCCCTGCATGCAAGGCCTTTGGGGGGGGGGGGGCTGAGTTTACAGCAGAAGAGTTGGGACTGGAGTGTATAGGTGTTGTGATGGGGAGAGGTAGAGTGAGGTGGTTTGGGCATGTGGAGAGGATGGGGGATGATAATTGGGTGCAGAAAGTGAGAAGCATTAATATTAGGGGTGGGGTTGCTAGGGGTAGACTGAAAATGACGTGGGACGAGGTCATTAAGTGTGAGCTCAGAGTTAAGGGACTGAACAGGGAGGCTGCCATAGATCGGGCAGCATGGAGAGCTGCCATTAGATGACCAAGGCTGACGGATCCAAGCATGCTGGAGCCTTCCAAAACGAAGCAAAACAAAATGATAGAGAAAGTAGGAGGATACAGAGAAGGGTTTGCTATAAGTTGCCTCTGACAGCTGAGTCTCAGTTAAGAAGACAAGGTGAGGTTTAGAGGAGGAGAGAGGGTGCTCAACAGAGAGAAAGTTAGAGGAAAGGCTGAGAACATTGCAGAAATGAAGAAGCGAGTCAGACAGTGGTTCTAGGCAACTCGTTGAGTCATCACTGGGAGAAGGGCGGATGGCGGGGGCATTATGGTCCCCCCCTCCCTGGGGACTCCAAGGACTGGTTATTAGACGCCATTTTGGTTTAAATTTTGAATAGAAAATGTAGTGTGTAATATGCATGTAGTTTGGTGTTGACAGTTAGAGAAACTTGTATTGGAGAGCATGCTGGCCTACTCTCTGTGTTACTGAAACAGTGAAAAAGTACAGCAAAGGGGGATGGTCAAAAGCTAGTCACGAGGGCTGATGAAACGGGAAATCCAGTTCTCCCTGTCATCAGCTTTCCATCCATCTTGTGCTACAGTCTACTCCCCAGTGTTTACGATTGCATGTATATAGTTTGTCTCACTTGTGTAGGTACCAAACTCTTTGCAAATATGTTAGCGAATATTATTGACAAAAACATAAATAAATGAACATAACTATCTGTGATAATAATAATTCTGAGACATTTCTCATGGTCTTTATATGAATATGACCCCTGGACTATGTTAGGCCTAACCTTGGACTCCTACATATTGTAAATGGAAGTAGATTTTTTTTTTTTTTTTTTTTTAATTAAAATATAATACCTTCTGTACTTCAGCAGTTTTTCATTTCTGTTAACAGTAAAAGATTAAAGTTGAATTTATTAGTAACTGAGAAAACTTTGTTGATTTGTCAGTCTTGAATACTGAGTTAAAACAGATATTAACAGTTGGATGTGGTTCTAGTCATGAAGAAACATCATGGAAAGTATGTATCTAATAGTGTTTTATATTGCAATTGAGCTATTTGAAACTGGGTGGAAAAAAAAAAAAAAAAAAGCCAATCTAAGGAATAATTATAATTACACAACTGGGGAAAAATTTATAATCTCTGAAGTGAAAACTTTGGTGAGTGATAGGTGGGGGTGCTGACTATCCACTCACTCGATGTAGTGTTGCTTCTGGGTGACTGACCTTTCCTCTCTTTCATCCTTCCTCTTCTGTTGTTTTTTCCTTCATTCTTTCCTCTTCCTCATGTCTACAGGTGACTCTACACTGAGTGGCAAGCCAAACGGTTTCCAGTACACCAGGAAACCGTTTACCACATTGGGTGTTAACCATATAACCTAATTATGGCGCCTGGTGGTCCATCCATTTTGGTGCAGGTTTATATCCAAGGGGTGGTTAGGGTTTATTGCTCACATAATGCCACTTAAGGATGAGTGAGGCTGGTCACTTTCATCTTCAATGTCAGGACCAACTTGCCTAGCCCTGGGCTCCAACGGTCCTCATGGGGCAACATAGGATTAGATGTTGAATGAATGAAAAAACTGGAAACTTTGGTATAATAATTCCTCATTTATAGTATGGTACTGTATATGTATTTAGTGACTCAGAATATAGTAAGTTAGTACTAAATTTGTTCTGCAATTAAAATCTATCTATCTATCTATATACCTAGGCTGCTTCCCCCAAAGAAAGGGAGGTAGCTGAGACAGGACGACACACTCCCCATTTACTCATCCATTCAAACACATTCGTTCGCATCTTAGCCCCAAAGGGGAGAACGGACAGATCCTCACTGCACCACACCGCACAAGGGTCAACTGCGCAATGCAATCAGTGACATCCGCAGCAGGGCCCGACAGCAGAACTGGTTTACCCCTGCCACATCATAACAGACCCATCCCCTTACCCATCCCCTTACCCAAAATGATAGAGAAAGTAGGAGGATACAGAGAAGGGTTTGCTATAAGTTGCCTCTGACAACTGAGTCTCAGTTAAGAAGACAAGGTGAGGTTTAGAGGAGGAGAGAGGGTGCTCAACAAAGAGAAAGTTAGAGGAAAGGCTGAGAACATTGCAGAAATGAAGAAGCGAGTCAGACAGTGGTTCTAGGCAACTTATTATTAACAACTATATGTTTGCAGTTTGTGAATTGTTTTGTTGCATGATTATATTGTACTGTACAGTCTTAGATTTTAAAAAGGACAATAGTGACCTGAAGTTGTATCCAATACTGTGTGTTATGTATAAAGTGTGTATTCTGTTGTTCAGACTGACAGTACTTGTGTTGTCCAAAATTTTATCACTAATGTTACAGTATTACCATTCAATTTCTTATGCTACCTCAGCATTAAATGGTTGCATAAATAATATATTTATGTATGAATAAACATTTTGTACTCTGTAGAGATTATGATACACCAAAACAGATTTGATGATTTATACTTATGGTGAGTATATTGTACTGTATTGTGCCATACTTGTCACTCAGCTGGCAAGTTCTTTTGTGTTGCAGTAATGGCCCAGTCACTGTTGCCAGTGTCTAATCTGCATCAAGTGCTGGAGAGGGTCACCTTCCCATGGTGGCACCAATATTATTGAATGTCTCCCCTGTCTTTTCCCTCAATTCCCTCCCTGTCCATTTGAAGGAGGATGGTGAAATGCAGTTTCTTTCCTGTCCCCTTATAGAAGGATGTGACAGTATAAGCCCACTCCATGGTAGCGTATTTTTGACGAGAGATGTTGTGGTCAATCCAAGGACCTCTTCTTGCCCTGCCGAGCTGTGTAATCCATAGGTCCCAGCTTAGGGGATTCACCCTTAAGGGAAGATGGTGCATTGCAGGTGGAGAGCAGTTTCAGCCAGCAGTTCACTGGGTTCATAATGAGATGAGCCAGGGCCACAACTCTGCATCACTTTCTGAACTCTTGTCATGCTTTATAGTGTCTATTTTTGTGAGCCTCCTGAGTAGCATGGGTGAATGGTACAGTAATATCACGACCCATTAATTACACCAGCAAAGTGAGATATCCCTGCAACACACAAGATGAGTGTAAAGAAGGGCACATTATACACACCCACCAGTATGATGAACACTGATAGGTAATAATACGTCTAAATGTGTGGATGGTTATGTTTGTAAGGTGGAGTCAAGATTCCAAGGGCTTGAGTGGTGAGTGAATGGGTGTGGGGGCCATTTTCACTGAGCATGGTGCTGAGCAGTTCTCTCGATCATTTTTTCTTTTTCTTTGCTTTCTGTACCCTACCTCCCTGTGGGTGAGAGGAAAAAAAGAGGAGGGGGGGGCAGGATATAAAAGGGAGATTAGTAAGGCTAGTGCTGTACACATATTAAAGGAACAAATTGTATATATAAAGGATAAAACTTTCTAAGACAGGTTTGGGTCATCAAGTCCTAAATTACAGACCCTATACATACTGTACTAATTCTTTCGTACTTCGAGGCGACAATGTACCTATTCTGGCACTGCTGCCATCTTAAATATAATATACAATGGAATGGTTACGACGGTGAGCTATATACATTTATGATCATGAAACCACATAATAATCCATGGGAAAGGCTAAAATTAGCTTCTTTAACCTTGCTTTAGTAATATACAGTATTTGTATATATACTGTACAGGCAAACCCGGATTTATGATAACCCTATATGCAATACCTCGGATTAATGATGGGGGTAGAAATGCCGTACCACCCTACCCTGCCTAACGATGGCCGAGCCCCGGTTTAATGATGGTTCCGATAAGTCTCCCATTAACATCACCCCATATCACCAGGCTTCCCCCCTTCCCCCTGTGATCCTTCCCCAGAGACTTGGTTTGAGGACTTAGAGGAGGATGAGTGAGTGCCTGCAGCACCACATGTGCCCTAGCCTCAGAGGGACCAGGACCGGACAAGGACTTCAAGAAGTAAGTGATGAGAGGTGCTTGATATTTTCTGACCTATTTTTTATGACTTTGAAATTTTATTTGTTGGTTTCTGTGAGTTATTTGAAGGCTTAGGTTTGCTTCTTTTGTATATAATAGGCCATTTAGATTGGCTCTAAACTTTTTTTTTTTTTTTTTTTTTTTTGACTTATTTGGGTGGGTTTAGGACTTGGTTAGGGGAGAACCCAAAGCTCAAAAACACATCCCTATACTTAATGTGTTAAATCGTCCCCGATTTACAATACCCCGCCTAATGATGGGTTTTTACTTAACCAACTGCATTGCTAAACTGGGATTTGTCTGTACACACACATACACACATCTATATATATATATATATATATATATATATATATATATATATATACTACATACATATATATATATATATACACATATATATATACATATATATATATATATATATATATATATACTGCATATATATATATATATATATATATATATATATATACAGCATATATATACTGCATATATATATATATATATATATATATATACTGCATATATATATATATATATATATATATATATACTGCATATATATATATATATATATATATATATATATATATATATATATATATATATATAGTGCATATATATATATATATATATATATATATATATATATATACTGCATATATATATATATACTGCATATATATATATATATATATATATATATATACATATATATATATATATATATATATATATATATATATATATATATATATATATATAGTACATATATACTGCATATATATATATATATATATATATATACTACATATATATATATATATATATATATATATATATATATATATATATATATATATATATATATATATATATATATATATATATATATATACTGCATATATATATATATATATATATATATATATATATATATATACTGCATATATATCTATATATATATATATATATATATATATATATATATATATATATATATATATATATATGCATATATATATATATATATACACATATATATACTATATATATATATATATATATATGAAATATATATATATATATATAAATATATATATATATATATATATATATATATATATATATATATATACTACATATATATATATATATATATATATATATATATATATATATATATATATATATATATATATATGTATACTATATATATATATATATATATATATATATATATATATATATATGTATGTATATATACTGCATATATATATATATATATATATATATATATATATATATATATATATATATATACTGCATATATATATATATATATATATATATATATATATATATATATAGATGAATAGATATATATAAGATAGATAGATAGATATATATATATATATATATATATATATATATATATATATATATATATACTGTACATATATATATATATATATATATATATATATATATATATATATATATATATATATATATATATATACTGCATATATATATATATATATATATATATATATACAGTAATCACTCCTAATATCCGGACGCCCAATAACCGAACATCCCCCACACTAACCCGAACCTTATCGTCCTGGGATCAAAACATTCCCCAAAATGGTCCGAAAATCCAAAAAATTTAAAAAAAAAATAGATTTTTTTGCTGTCCGTAATTTGAACTGTTGCGCACGCCACGTGACAGCATTGTTTTTATTTCATCATTCCTCTGACGTCCGATAGGCGCCGCTGCATCACTCCCCCTCTACTTCCCGCCTCTGTCTCTCACCGCGACTGGACCTACGCTTCTCTCGCAATGGCTGCCCATTTTGCTGCAAGCTTTTTGTGGTGGTGCCCGTACTTGCACTGATTACAAGGAGCCTCCTGCTGCCTCTCTGTCCTCCTCTTATGTGTGTGTGATGATGGTCCCGCCTCCTGCAAGAAAAGGAAGAGAGTGAGTGTTGACTCTGGAGAAGAACGGGGAGATATTGGAGAAAGTTGATGCGGGTTGGTCTTCTTCACGCATTCCTCCATAGCGAAGTTTAACCTGGACCGATCGAGCTTTGACTCGATCAGGAAGTATCAAGCGTTCCCGAGACAAATTCATGCCAGTTACCTAGCTGACTTCTACTTGCCGAGAAGCAAGCGCAACGATGGAAAGGAAGGTTATGTTTTACCCCAAAGTTTGCAGAAATCGACCGATCCACGTTGATTTGGTACCTGACCTTAGCAACGTGCAGCTGTGGTGTGATGGTACTCTGTACGTGGAGCGGAGCTGAAGGCTGCTGCTGAGAAAGTTTGCAAGGCTTCACGACGCCCTAGACTTCAAGGCATCTCAGAGGGTTTGGCTCTTGACGTTCAAGTTGCGACGCTATGGCCTTACTGAACCGTAAAGCACATGGCCGAGCATTGGACGCAACGAGGGATGAAGTTTGGACGAGTTTGTTGCACAAGGTGAAAGGCTTGATCGAGCAGGGGAGTGGAGCCTCACTCTCGGTCAAGTCTATAATGCGAGAAACTTGGTCCTATTCTATGCAGCTTTCGGTGCCAACGAACACTCTAGCCGATGAGGCGGAGAAGCGTGCACCTGGCCGCAAGCTTTCTTAAGGAACGGATATCTGCTTTGTGTTGTGCCAAAGTGCTAACGGCAACTGCACCCGGCTTAAGTCCGTTATGGCTGTTGGCCGTGCAAAGCAGCCTTGGTGCCTTCGTGGGGTGATGGATGTCCTTCCTGTGCGTGCATGGTACCATTCTTTGAAAGCATGGTTCACGGCTGTGATTTTCAAAGACTGAGTTCACCGTCACTTCGTCAGGGAGGTCATCAGTACCAGAAGCAGAAGACACTAGAATTCCTCGCAAAACCAGGTAAAGGCTCTCCTTCTCCCTCGACAATGCACCTGCCCACCCGTGCGACAGGGACTTGGTTGCTGGGAATGGCCGTAGCTTAGGTGCATGTTTCTGCCACCTAATACGACTGCTCTCATTCAACCCATGGACCAAGGAGTGATCGTGGCAACAAAAGCGCCTGTACCGTCGGAAGTTCCTGGACGAGGTGATGGTTGTTCTCGAAGGACGAGGACGAGCGCCCAGGGAAGGACGTGACACTGCGAGGCAAGCTTTCGGACTTTGGAAAACCTTCTGCCGCATACAACATCAAGTCTGCGCTGTACAACATGGGCTAGTGCATGGAAGGAAGTCCACTGTGAAAACTCTTGAAAATGGTTGGTCTGCGTCTGCTTCTCGGAACAGATGTGGATTACGATTTTCTAGGGTTTGTACATGGATGACTTCCATGCATTCCGGCTACGTACTGCACCGGCGACGTTGTTGATGTGGACGATGGGTTCGTGAGTGGTTGGACGACGGACGAGGGCGATCCTGGGTATCAGACGTTGTCTGATATCGAGAATCGCTGGTTTCCTTCCAGTTGCTGGTGTCAGCTCCCGAACTTGAAGATTCCGATGACGAAGGCGATGATGATGCGGACTCCTCTCAGCAGAGACACTACTCCAGCCATCCCCAAGCTGACGCACTCTGGGAACTATCCTAGAGTTAGGTCCCTAGAGCTACCTGGAGACACACCCGGACTGCGACAGGGAGATGGGGCCTTGGGACTCGTAGGAGGGAAGTGCGTGGCTTTCCGGCAGCGCATCATGTCTGTCGCCAGAATGCGTCGGTCACTTGCGTCAGTCAACGATTGACAGTTTTTTCAGGCTCACGTGACCCCCGCTGTGCCAAGCTCCTGGATTCCACTCCGTTGCCTCCCCAAGACAGGCCCTCAT